>NC_062216.1:153997984-154304390 GCF_902686445.1 Sciurus carolinensis
GATAATTTGTTTCTAGATAAAACCCCAAATCTGTCATCTTGTTCAGAGTATTGCACATTTCCTGGAATGTAGGACACAGCTTACCATTGCTCTATGCAGTTATCCCAACTGTGGATTTGATATTCTGATACATTGAAGCTGAATCTTGCCACTGTTCTACTGCTGATTACAGGAGTCCCGGTGGAGCCTCACCTGTGGGCAGGTGGGCACTTTGATGACTGCGGATACATTTTTAATGGTGATTCTTTTCTCATGTATTTGTACTTATTTTGTCAATAATGAATTCCCCTTTTATATCATAATATAAAATATCCGGATCTGAAGTTCTTTTTTAGGGAGAGGCAGGAACAGGCAATGCTCACAAATACCTTTGGACTCTCCATCCACACAATGAACATACACACACTTGTACACACAGATACACACACATGCACACACACACACACACACACACAAATGTGTGTTGAATTGGAAGGAATCCGTGTTCCCTGGTAAAGAATCATTGATTTTGCTAACAGGTTGAAAACAGCACAAGGTATAATATGTTTAGGGGGTGCATTTGTCTAGTTTTCATTGCTACAGAAAAATCCAAAACTGGGTAATGTACAAAGAAAACAGATTTATTTTGCTCACAGTTTTGGAGGCTCAAAGTCCAAGATCGGGCAGCTCCACACGTTCAACCATTGGCAAGGGCTTTCCTGGGTACATCAGACCCTGGCAAATGACATCATGGTGGGACAGCATGTGAGAGGGAGATCTCATGAGAAGACAGGAAGCCAGAGAGCCATTTGGGAGGTAGGTCTACTCTTAATAACAATCCTCTAAACTGAGTCCCACAAGAACTACATCGATTCTGTCTGAGGCCAGTACTATTGGAAGACCTAGTTATCTCCCACTAGGCTCCACCTTTTAAAGGTCCCCTACCTGTCATCACCACCCTGAGGACCAAGCTTCCAGCACATGAATGGGAGGAAAAACTCAAATAATACTTGACAGGTAAGGATAGGGGGAAGGAGGAACTAACACATTGATAGGCTTTTGCAATTTAAAATCAGTTCTTGGACATCTGTTATGGTTTGGATGCGATGTGTCCCCAGAACCTCATGTGTAAGACAATGCAAGAACATTCAGAGGTGAAATGATTGGGTTATGACATCCTTAACCCAGTCAGTGAATCAATCTCCAGATGGGGATTAACTGAGTGGAAACTGAAGACAGGTAAGGTGTGGCTGGAGGAGGTGGGCACTGAGGGTGTACCTTTGGGGTATATATTTTGTATCTGGTGAGCAGTGTCTCTGCTCTCTGATCATCATGTGAGCCTCTTCCCTTTGCCACACTCTTCTGCCATGATGTTCTACCTCACCTTGAGCCCTGAGGAATGGAGCCTGCTGTCTATACACTAAGACCTCTGAAACTGTGAGTCCCCAAATAAACTTTTCCTACTCTAAAATTATTCTTGCCAGGTCTTTAAGTCACAGCAGTGAAAAAGCTGACTAAAGCAACTTCTCAGCCATCTTTTGTCAGTTGATGACATTGGACAAGTAACTTAGAGCATCAACTTTCTCTTGTTTTACAACCTATTTGTGGACTGTGATGGTTAATTTTATATGTCAACTTTACTGAGCTATGGGATGCCCAGGTAGCTGGTTCAACATTAGCCATAGACTGAGGATGGAAGGAAGAATCCTGGGAAAGATGAACAAACCCTGAGACATATTTTCATGGTCACCTTCTGAAGAGTGCATTAAAAATTTTAGATTTAGGTAGCAAAAAGGAAGGAAGGTAAGAAAAGAAGGAAGGATGAGAGAAAGTAGAAGGAAAGGAGAAAGAATGGAGGAAGAGGGGTAGAGCAAATGAGGACAGTGGGTAGACAAATAATCAGAGAGGTTCAACAAATTTACACTGATTATCACCTCTGTAGAAGGCAGGAAGCTGGGGACAAGGGTACAGATGACCTAGACATGATTTTTATTCTAGAGGGATTCACATCATAGGAAAGGGATCATTTAGCTCTATAGCAGAGTGCACAAACCACAGTGGGACACTCAGGACAGATTTCCAAGCAGAGGAGGTATCTGCACTGGGTCTTGCAGGGTCACTGTGGTACAGAAGGTCAGGAGCTCTCCAACTTAGACCTCTTGCCTGCCTCAGGTTTTGCACTGTGAGCACAACTGGAACTGTTGGACAGATGCAAAGAGATCATTGGTTTTAGATGAGGACTAAAGGGGAAAAGACTTGTGCAGGGTCTGCGTTCTCCAAGGACTTAGAATTGAGGGCTGAGACTATTATCAGCACTGGTCAATAGAAACCAAAGAAAAAGACGGGGGAGCTTCAGGCAGGTAGGGCAGAAGCACACAGGGCAGCCTGAGCAGCTGGGAGGGTTCAGGCAGCATCAAGAGCAGGAACTCGCAGCTGAACCCAGCCATGGCAACACACCTGGCTCCACGCTCACACACCGGGCTTTCCCGCCAGTGGGAACCCCAGAAATTTAGATGGGCGGATTTCCTTCCTCACCTCTTCTTCCCATTTTCTCAGCATTACCACTTTTGTGAATAAAGATTGTTATTTTTGTCTGTTTGTTTTTGTTTTTGCTTAGTCCCTAGCAGAAACGTAGGCAGGCTCCAAGAAAATCCTTGGAACCTGGCCTGTTTCTGGTTAGATGGCGAAGGGAATTGCTCATCTTTTTAAAAATACAATTAGGATGTTTTTACATTTTTCCAAAAAGTCAATTTCAGTAGCCGCCTCCATCTTCTAAAGTGTTTTATCATAAGCAATGTTCTCGTCTCCACCTAGAAGATAGGGTTGAACCCTTGATCTATCAGAAGGACAATGAAGGAAGAAGGAATGTGAACTAGTCCTTCAAGGACCACCCATGTTTGTTCTAGGTATGGATTCACTGATATGTCACTTCTCAAATATGTATTTTAGGACTTAGACTATGTCAGTCACAGTCCTAGGCACTGAGGACAGAGCAGAGGGAAGAAATACAGGTAGAGGTCCCTGTCTTCATAGAGCTTGCATTCTACTTGGGAGGGATACATGAGTTACAGATAATAAATTAGATACAGTCATGCACTGCAAAACCATCAGACCCCATACACAACAGTGGACCCGTAAGATGACATCACCTAGTGACACATTACCATCTACACTCGGTGGTACTCACACAATGAGATGACCTAAGGATGCAGCTCTCATGTATGGCTTGGATGTGAGGTGTCCCCCAAAAACCTGTGTGTGAAGCAATGCAAGAAGGTTTAGAGGAGAAACGATTGGTCTAGGAGACCCTTAACCCAATCAGAGAATTAATATTCTGATGGGATTATTTTAATGGTACTCGAAGGCAGGTAGAGTGTGGCTGGAGGAGGTGGGTCACTGGGGGCGTGCCTGGGTGGGGTACATCTGGTGGGCGGAGTTTAGTCTGTCTGCTCTCTGATCATCATGTGAGTTCCTTCCTTCCGCCATACTCCTCGGCCAACATGCTCAGCCTCACCTCGAGCCAGGTGCTCCAGACAGCTGCTTCTGGACCGAGACCTCTGAAACCAACTGTGAGCCCTAAATAAACGTTTCCTCCTGGAATATTGTTCTGGTCGAGTCCTTTGGCCACAGCAGCAAAAAAACTGTCTAAAACGTCTCAGAACTCATCCTCATTGATGAGCAACCCTGGACTGCAGGCATTACGTCAGCTGGTGTGTGCCTAGGGGGAAAATGAAGCAAAGGTGGGACGGGAATGCGAAGGTGGGAGAGGCGGGCAACTTAAAAACTGGCAGTTAGGAGAGGTCAACCTGGGAAAGAGGCCTCTGAGCACCTGGCAGATACTCTCCGGAACAGACTTGCATGCTCTTGGCATCAGATCTGCTATTTTGCTGCCGCCATTATTTCGTCTCCCCTACACCACTTAACAACCAGATTGTTAGCCCACCAACCTCCTAGTCAGTCATTGATCCAGACTGTTAGCCCACAAAATTCCACTACTTAAGAATGGCTCTGCCGTCATATCTCTCTCTCTCTCTCTCTCTCTCTCTCTCTCTCTCTCTCTCTCTATCACTCTCATTCTCTCACACTGTGGGCAGACACTCTGCTTAATAAAATCTCTTGCTTGAGTTCCCACAACCGGGGTGGTTTTCCTGGGTGCTTTCACATGCATCTGTCTACACAGCCCTGTCCTTAGGAAGAATTTTCCTGGGGGAGTTTTTATTTTGTTTATTTGTTTGTTTGTTTATTTATTGGTGGTAATACATATATGACCCAAAACTTGTCATTCAGCTATTTCAAAGTGCACAATTCAGTACCACTAATGACATTCCCAGTGTTGGGCAACTATTACTACTGTCTCTTCTCTCAATGTTTTCATCATGGCAAATAGAAACTCTATAACCATTAGTGAGAACTCCCAGTCTCTCCTCTCCCCTGTCCTTAGTAACCTCATATCTGTCTCTGTGAAGTTGCCTCTTCCAGAGTTCATATAGAAGTGTGATCACACAATATTTCTCCTTTTATATTTGTCTTATTTCACTTAAGGTAATGTTTTCAAGGTTCATCTGTATTGCAGCATGCATTGGTCCTTCACTCCTTTTTTTAAAGATGAATAATATTCCCTTGTAAGCATATCCCACTCAGTTTATCCATTCATCTGTTGATGGACGTTTGAGTTATTTCCATGTTTTAACTATTGTGAATAATACTGTAGTGAATATTGCTATATCAGTACCTGTTTAAATTGTGGCTTTCAATTCTTCTGGTTATGTAAGAAGGCGTGGAGTTGCTGATTCATATGATCATTCTGTGTTAGTTTTATGAGGAACCAAGTTTTCCACAGTGACTGCACCATTGTACTTTCACACTAGCAATGGATTCATGTAAAGCAAGGATTTCATTCTAATTTGTCCACATCCTCACCAATACTTGGTACTTATTTTAAGGGATAGCCTCATAGGTATGAAATAGTATTTTATTGTGACTCTGATTTGTGTTTCCTTAATGAGTAAGAATGTTGATAGTATTTTTATATGCTTGTTGGCCATTTGGGTGTCTTCTTTGGAGAAATGCCCATTCAAGTCTATATTAGTGCATTTTCTGAGACTACGAACACAATATCACATCTCGCCTGCATCACCAACTTTCTGAGTTATTCTATTTATATTTACTAAAATGAAATGCCTAAGATAAACTGTCTTATAAAAGAAAGAGGTCTATTTTGGCTCATGGTTCTGGAGCTACATTTAGTAAATGTATCCTTGCTGGCAGAGTCCCATGGTGGCACAGGGCAACACTTGGAATAGACAAAGAACACACCTGTGCATGTGTGTCTCTTGCGTCCTGGGATTGAACCCAGGGGAGCTTTACCACTGAACTATATTCTTAGCCCTTTTTATTGGGTCTTACTATGTTGTCCAGTGAACTCAAGACCTTCCTGCCTCAGCCTCCTGAGTTGCTGGGATTACAGGCCTTTACTATTACACCTGGTTCTCTCCCTTTTAAAACAAGGCACCCCAATTAAATCATGGGGCTTCACCCACATGACCTTATCTAATCCTAATCACCCACTAGTGGTCCCTCTGAGCACCATGGTTGGATTAGGTTTCCACCCTCTTAATGTCTCCCAGTGAGGATTGAATTTCAACGCATAAACTCTTAGGGGACACACTCAAACTACACAAAGTTTTTCAACCATTTTTTAACTGGGTTGTTTGTCTTCAGATTGTTGACTTTTAGGAGTTCTTTACACATTCCATATATTTAACTCTTACCAGATACATGATCTACAAATATTTTCTGTTGGGAGAAGTCTTTTTAATGAAAAACAGATTGTAAAAGGTTAAGGAGTGAGGCAAAATTTAAAAAGTGAAAGGAACAGTATGTTAGTCAACTTTTTACTGTTGGGACCAAAACACCCAATAAGAGCAATTTAGGAGAGGAACAGTTGATTTCGGACTTAGAGTTTCAGAGGTTCAGCCGGGGGTGGAAGGGTGTGGTGGAGTTCTACTCTGCTCTAGGAGGCCAAGAAACAGAGTCAGGTAGGGTCCCAGGAAAAATGTACCCTTCCGGCCACACCCCCAGGGACCTCCCTCCCCCAGCCACATCCTCACCTGCCTAGAGTTACCATCCAGTCAGTCCATTCAAACTAAGATGAACTGATTAGTTTACAGCTCTCACAATCCAATCATTTCACCTCCAAATGTTCTTGAAGTAACAGGAGCTTTGGAGGGGCACCACATATTTAAATCTTCACAAGGATCTCTCCTAGACTCTCTGACAAATTAGTGAACCAAAGCCAGTCAGTAATGAAAATTTATTTTATAAAACTGAGGGATATTTAGAAGATGGAAAGGAAGGAAGGATATAGTGAAAAGTGATAGATTCAGAGTGGGTAATTTAAATGGGTAGTGTTATGGTTTAGATGTGAGGTGTCCCCCAAAATCTCAGGTGTGAAACAATGCATGAAAACTTAGAGGTGAGATGATTGGGTTAGGAAAGCCTTAATCTAATCAGGGCATGAATCCCCTGAAAGGGATTAACTGGGTGGTAACTGTAGGCAGGTGGGGTGTGGCTGGAAGAGGTGGGTCCCTGAGGGTGTGCCTTTGGGGTTTACATTTTTTGAACTGAGTTTAAGTCTCTCCCTGCTTCCTGATGTAATGTCCTGAGCTGCTTTCCTCCATCACACCCTTCACCATGATGTTTACCTCAGGGCTAAGGTGTGTAGTTAGCTGTCAGTGATGGTAGGGAATGACCTCGTCTTCTTGGTTTGAGAAGGAAAGTGATGAAGCAGGGCTCCTGTCCTCAGCCACCCTTGTGAATGTGCGAAGACAATTTAAAAAATCAGACTAGTGAGTGTTTTGAATTTATAATTTCTCCTTCATAAACTCAATACCTTATTAAACCGTTATTTATCTTCAAAAACAGCCTCAAAGGAAGACTTGAAGCCTGGGCCTACTCATTACAAGCATGCAAATGTCTTCTAAAAGCCCAATGTTCTGCACCACCCGTATCCAGGTCAAAATATTTCACAAAGAACTTCTTCCTGCTGCTCTTGCTAATTATGCTGTCTTGGAACTTTTATTTTGCTAAACCTACAACATATGCATTTGTTCATAGCGGTGTTTGGAGGGACACCACATATTCAAATCATGCTATGCCAGATTTGAATATCCACGTTTTCTGAGATCCAGAATAAAATGACCTGTACCAGCTGCTTCTACAAAACCAGTCTTGAATTACCTTTGCAAAGAAATATTTGATGACCAAGAAAACTGAGAAATGCCCCACCTTTTCTTCCCATGCTTGCAGTTTAAATTCTCATTACCATATTAAAAGACCTAAGAAGTCCTTTAACTTGGTTAACCCAGATTTAAAAAAATAAAAACTCACTTGAGCATAGACTACTGATAGCACGCACCTCTTAACTTCCTCAGGACCAGAATTCAAAAAAGTGCATTTTGAAAAATGCTGACCAGGATGGAAAATTCCTTCTCTGGGGTGTTCATCCTCTTGTTAGTTTCATCTTGCAAATCTCTGAAGAAAACCTGATTCATCTTGGCGACTGTTTATCTTGCCCCAATACAGCACCTTTTCTCTCTGCCTTTCTCTCAGAAGCATTTAGAATGGCGTTTCACAAATGGCATTCTAAAGAATGAAGCCTCCTAATAAAAAGCTGAAATACAGTGAAATACACACACACGTGCATGTCTGTGCACACACACGTATGTGTACATGTTTATGCGTATCACTGCTGTTAGTATTGGCTTGATTTCTTTCTACTCTTCCCATCTCTGACACCCTATGTCAGTTTTATGGGCACTTTTCCATTACATGGGGTTTTCAAACAGAGATAGCTCATTGGGGTGTGGAAATGTGCCCCAGGGGTGTAGAAGGCTGCAAATTGAGCCCCATATGAACACACAGGCTGACAGCAAGGTGGAGTGGCAGCCAGCTTCCAGACAGTCTGCAAGTGCTCACAGAGAAAGGGGCAGTTGGTTGTAATAAGCTGGTTTGATAAGCCTATAACGTCTTACCTGCTGCTGCGATCCTGGGCCCCCACTGTAATCATTATGAAGCGATTCCATAAACATTATTACCATGTATTAAACATATGTGATAGCGTCGGATAGCAGACACCGAAATAAAAACAGACGGTTAACAAGCACAAATGTCTTTGTGTTTGACAAAGCAGAGCACAGAACCTCTTTCAGCAGTGCCTTTCTTTTCGAAAGGTGCCAGCAAGTCTCAACATATGATTCACATCACATAAACAATGAGACGAGGGGCGATACACCAGAAAAAGAAACGACACAATATGAATTCAAAGTCCAGTTGGGAACATATTGAGTTTCTTTTCCTCAGTCTAGAATCAGAATGATGTGGTTTAAGTGTAGAAATCAGAGTTTCGCATAAGAAGGAAGACACTTGATGGGAAAAGGCAATCTAGTGGAGATATTTGGGGGGCCCGGGAGAAATTAGACCAAGAATCAGGTCAACATGAAATGGCAGATATCTCATTAGTGGACATAGGTAGTCCTGATGTCTGCAGTAGCAGAATCCCGAGGGGGTCAAGATAAAGAGAAGGGACGATGAGTGTCATCT
This sequence comes from Sciurus carolinensis, assembly GCF_902686445.1. Lineage (NCBI taxonomy): Eukaryota > Metazoa > Chordata > Mammalia > Rodentia > Sciuridae > Sciurus > Sciurus carolinensis. Next base: position 154,006,565 of record NC_062216.1, read on the forward strand.
CACTAAGGGGAAAAAAAGTAATCTATCGTAAAATATAGAAAACAATGGGAGATCAGACGATGGGAACTTGAGAAGATTTGTCATGCGGGAAAGAGAAGTTTCCATGATTCACAAATGAGTCACCACCCTCCCCTCCCTTAGACGTGGCCACCACAGCTAACTGATGGTCATGCTTTCCTGGTGTGAGCTTGAAAGTTCTCAGGCATGCTCAACTTGGGCACTCCTGGTGGTTATTTGGAGTCCACTAGAGTTGGCAGACCTGATGCTTCCTACCCACCATCCCTGAATTTAATCTTTCCTGAAATAATCAGTGAGGTCAAAAACTCTGGGTTGAGTTGCACCATACAGGTAATAGGATTGGATACAAGAAAGATCCTGATTTCCTCCCTTCCCCCAAGCCCAAGCAGAACAGAATATGAAATACTGCCCAATTGTACAAAACCCAGCTGGGGTACACAATAAGTCATAAAAGAGAAAGAGGATAACTGTGGCAGATAAAGGGTTTTAATGACCAATTGAATCTCCAAATCAGAAGCTAAATTAAATAAAAGCAGGGCTGATGGAAAGCCGTTTGATTTGAGTAGTAAGAGGTTTTCAAGTAGCTCTCTGAGTGCTGTCTGTGGGCTGTGTCTCGCTCAGGAGTCCAGGTGGGAGAGGTGCTGCATTGGATGCATCTGCAGCCAGGCTGATTGAGTTCTATCCCCAGGGAACAGAGGCCAAAAATACAAGTGAGGAAATTGGCTCATGCTTAGGCAGAAGTTGATGATTGAGGAAGGATTTTTTAATAATAGGAATCTCAAAACTATGCTTAAAACTCGACGGAAAGAACCCAAGAGACCAAAGGTCTATTTCATAATAGCAACAGAAAGAGATGGAAAAAAATCCCAAAGAGAAAACCTGCAGGGGCATAGCTGAGCGACAAGAAGTCAGAGGAAATTAATAAGAGGCCAGACACGGCCCTTGCAAACCAAAGACTCCAAGTGGTAGCAGAAAAATTGCAAACTTTCAGAAAGTCGGGAATGGTGCAGAGAACCAGTGAAAATTAGGGCAAGTGAATTTAAATTGAGCTTTTCGAAGTGAGGAACGTATACAGCATTTTAGATTAAAACAGGGCTACAGCTAGGGAGTCTGAGTCACTCACCTTCACTGGCTTTGCCAGGTCATGCTCTCTTATCTGTAGTTTCTACTTTAACCCTAAAATCTGTTTTCTATTCTGCTAATCCCTGTGTACTGCCACCCTCTTCCATGCAATTCAGAAAGAGAGGAGGCACACAGTGGAATGGATCAGAGGTAGCCGTAGACAGCTCTGAATCGTTAACGCCAATGCTTACATGCTATGTACAACCACTATTTCTTCGCTTGTTAAGTGGGAATAATAATTCATCTCTCAAATGCCATTATGAGAACAAAATAAGAAAAGATATATACAGAAATCATCTGGCAGTGTGCCTCATACTGATAGATTCTCAATAAAACTAGCTACTAATAAAAAGCCAAAGAATTCCATTCTATAGTTCTTCTATAGACTGATGTCCTAAATATTTTCTTTGGTTGGTTTTCTCAGCCTTGACAAAACACAAGTTGAACAATTTCTGCTTCTGGACATGAGAGAATAACAATTCAGACTCATCTTCTCACAGTAAAAAATTAGAAGAGAATGAAACACATTAACAGCTGCTTTCAGATGCTGGACCATAGACCATATAGGACCATGATCCTTAATAGAGAAAAGCAACAGCAGCGAGTCCTAAGATTGCCCTGGCTCTTTTTCTAAAGGCAATTTCTGGGTAAATGTGCAGTGAAGAGGAACTCACACAGAGCCCTGCAGAGCCTCAGAGTTGACAGCAGAGATCAAAGTTTGGGGAAGCTGAGGCAGCTAGAATTTTCAGGGCAGAGTAGCAGAAAAAAATGAGGCCACAGTGAAAGAAGTCCTAAAATCAACTTAGAGGTCAATTTGGTATTCAGTAAAATGCTGATCTGTACCTGAATAAATAAGATGAAACTCCATGAAATCAAGCAAAGAAAAACCTCAGAGAGAGAACAATTCCAGGAAGTTATAAACTCAAGTCTCCAGAGTTCACATGACACTGGGAATTATTTACAGTTCCAGAGCCAGAGTGGAGGGACCACATCGAACACACATGGGGTGTTCAGGAAAGACCTCAGGACAGGCACAAATTACAGTTAGGAACAGAGTAGCACACTTGCTATTAAAAACAACATCAGCAAGCTGGCCCGGTGGCACACACCCGTAATCACAGCAACTTGGGAGGCGGAGGCAGGAGGATCATGAGTTCAAAGCCAGCCTGAGGACAAGCAAGGTGCTAAGCAACTCAGTGAGACCCTATCCCTAAATAAAATACAGAATAGGACTGGGGATGTGGCTCAGTGGTCCAGGGCCCCTGAGTTCAATCTCTGGTACCAAAAAAAAAAAAAAAAAAAAAAAATCAACAACAAAGAAAATGTAAAACCAAGTCTCAAAAGGATCAAAGTGATCCATAAGCAATTGCCTGCCTACTAACAGGTGTTAATGGTACAGGAAAACACACACACACACAAATCAGGCAAAACCAAACAAAAACACCTCGAAGTTGTAAAATTTTAATGTGTACCACTCAGCAACAGCAAAAAATACTAACCATGCAAAGAAGCAGTTTTATAAACATGAGGGGAAGAAAAATGAGTCAATGTAGGTAGATCTAAGCATGATGGAGGTGATAAATGAACAGAAAAGAATGTTAATATACTCACAATCTTCAAGAATATGAAGGAAAAATCTGAGTGTAACTAGGCTAGAAATCAGAATTATGAAAAGGACAAAATCCAATTTGTAGAAATAAAATATACACTATAAAAATTTTAAACATTATTGGATACATTTGCAGTCATTAGATACTATGAAAAAAGAGCAAGACACTTAAGAACATGAAAACAAAAACTATCCAACAATTAAGTACACAGAGTCAAAAAGACTGGAAAGAAGGAATTTAAAAGAAAATATTAAGGAGTCTAACATACATATAATTGGAGTCAAGTGAAAGCTTTGGTGGCATAGGAAATATTCTGGAAGAAAAAGGGATCAGGAATGTTCCAAATTTGTTAAAAATTATAAACCTACACACAGCTCCAAGAAACTCAAGACACTGTAAGCAGGAAGAAAGGAAGGCAGGGAATCCACCAGCCCCAGGAAGACTCATTATAATTGAAATGCTGAAAAACAGATGAAGAGAATATTGTGAAAGTCCTAGAATAAACAATTGGAATATTGAATTTAAAAGTACCACACCATTTAGAATATCATCATAAATATTCATAGCAGTTTTATACAAAAGAGTAAAAAATGAGAAATAATGTCCATAAACAAGTGAAGACATTTTTTTTTAAATGCAGTACATCCATACAATGGAAGGTACTCAGCAGGAAAAAAAAAAAAAAATATATATATATATATATATATATATATATATATATATATATTATTTTTTTGTATATTTTTAGCTTTTTTTTTTTTTTTTTTTGGTAATGGGGAATGAACCCAGGGATGATTTACCACTGAGATACATCCCCACCTCTTTATATTTTATTTTGAAACAGGATCTCACTAAGTTGTCCAGGCTGGCTTCAAACTTGCAATCCTCTTGTCTCAACCTCCCAAGTCATTGGGAATACAGGCATGTCCTATCAAGTCCAGCAAAAAAAAAAAAAAATTATTTATAAAACATGGGTGAATCTCAAATATACTTATGGTGAAAGAACGAAGCTAAATGCATAAGAATCTATACTATTTGATTCAATCTTAGAATCTATACTATTTGTTTCAATTTAATATATAGTGAATGAAAACAGATCAATGATTGCCTGGGCCTGGGATTTGGGTGTAGATACTGAATGGGAACACATAATCATTACATTTTTGGGTTAGTAAAAATAGTCTTTATTTTGACTGTGTCTGTAGTTACAATAGAAATATTTATCGAAGCTAATGGAACTGTTTCATTAAAACAGATACATGTTATGTTCTGTAAATGCTGCCTCAATAATGTTATCTAAAAAGTAAGTTGAACTGAGCATGGTGGTGCACACCTATAATCCCAGCAGCTCAGGAGGATGAGACGGAGGATCTCAAGTTCAAAGTCAGACTCAGCAATTTAGTGAGTCCCTCAGCAACTTAGTGAGACTCTGTCTCAAAATTAAAAAAATAAAAAGGGATAAGGATGTAGTTCTGTGGTAAAGCACCCCTGGTTCAATCCCAGTATCCAAAACAAACAAACAAACAAAGTAAGTTGGATTTGTCATTCTTTCCTTATTTAATCTCAGTCCCTATCACTCTCCATTGCCTCATGTCAAGTCCACTTCATTCAATTACAAGGTCGGCATTGAGATGGGCAAAGCGAAGTGAGTAGAGGTCAACATTTAAGGAGGCATTTCCTCTCAGTGTCACTCTGGACCCTGCCTATGACGTCACCTGTTGAGAGCATTTCTTTGTGACTCTCGACTTAACACCTTGTGGTCTTACTTGCTTCCTCACCCTTTTCCTGCAGCTCCCCACAGGAATGGACTCTCTGTGCATCGACTTGCCATCTCTACAACTTCGAGCCATGTCAGCGACCTTACTCCTCTGAACATCTTTCACGATAATACTCATCAACTGTGTTCGTGGTTTGGTTTTCTGTCCATCCCACCTACTGCTGTGGTGGCAATCGTTTTTATCTTCCCGTGGGTTTCTGTCTCTTCTTTCAAACCTGGTTTCTACCCTAAGTACCAGAGACTATGGTTTAGACAACAGAAATTTGGTTTTTGAATGATTATGGAGGCTGGAAATCTGAGATCAAGGTATGAGCAGGGCTGGTTTCTTCTGAGCATCTCTCTTGGGCTTGGAGATGGCTATCCTCCCCTTGTATCTTTGCATGCTCCTGTTCCTGCATGTCTCTTTGTCATAATCTCCTCATTTTATGAGGATACCAGTCATGTTGGATTAGGATTCACCCTGATAACCTCATTTTACTTAACTACCTCTTTAAAGATTTCACTTCTGTATACAGTCACTTTTGCACCCTGCTGAGGGCAGGACTTGCCTATATTAAATTTGAGGGAGACACAATTCCACCCATAATAATGACCAGGGTCTTGGTGTGCCTTTGTTCTATATTACCCCCAATACAAACCCTACTCAGCTTCAAAGTCCAGATCACCTATTATCTCTCTCTTGAAGTTTTTCCCTACTAGCAAAGTAGATAGGCTCGCTATTCAGAACCCCTATGACATTTGGTTTGTACCTCTGTCAATATGTGAATCGTAGTTATTTTGCATTAGAGTTACCAGTGAGCTTTTCTTTCTTCTGCAGCCAGGGAACGTGTTGTTTTGATCATTGTAATTCCTGTAACTACCAGTAATATGGCACCAATAGACACTTGTGGTCGAATGTGTTTACAGAGCTTGACCTTCAAGATAGGACTTCAGGAATTCAGGACCTTCTCACTTTCTGATCTACTTCATTTGTTCATGTACAGCATCGATTCTGGATCAAGTCCATCTTGTTAAGTGAATAGTTTATACTTTTAGAGTTAGACTTTGTGCGAAGGCATAAAGAATATTGGAAGGTGGGGTGAGAAAGAAGGTGAGAAGGGATATAAATAATTATTGAGGAGATAACTGCAGGATATGACTTTTAAAAACTTTTTCATTAATGTACTGCTCAATACAATGCTTTGAGGTAGACTATACTTTCCACATTTTAGAGAAAAGAAACCTGAAGCTCAGAGACACTAAGTGACTTGCAGTTCGTGATAATAGTAGCATAACCAGAATTCTAATGCAGGCTCATCACGTCCTGAGCACTTGACCTCTGACCTCCTTCCATGCTGCCCTGTCAATTTGCAGTTTGGGTAGATGCTGTGGTTAAGATCATAGGTGTCTCCCCAAAGTTCATGTGTGAGACAATGCAAGAACATTCAGAGATGAAATGATTACATTTTGACAGCCTTAACCCAATTAGTGAATTAATCCACTGATGGGGATTAACTAAGTGGTAACTGAAGGTGTGACTGGAGGATGTGGGTCATTGGGGTGTGCCTTTATATATTTTGTGCCTGGCAGTAGAACCTCTCTCTGCTTTCTGATCATCATGTGAATAGCTTTCCTCTGCCCCACTCTTCCGCCATATTATTCTGTCTTACCGCAAAGCCCAGGGAATGGAGCCTGCTGTCATGGACTGAGACCTCTGAAACTATGAGCCCCCAAACGAACTTTTTCTTCTCTAAAATTGTTCTTACCAGGTCTTTTAATCATAGCAGTGGAAAAGCTGACTAAAACAGTAGACTTGATAATAGAAGTAGTATATGGTGCTTTTATGGGGGAAGCACACCTCTAAGTACGTTATATAATTCTTCACTTAATCCTAACAACTCAGTTAGGCAGATCTCACATTATCACCATTTGTATCATCATTATTATCATCATTTATAATCACGGAGGCATAGAGATGTTAAAGCTAAGGTTAAAGAGTTGCTGCCCTTCCCCACTCCATTGTACTTCCTGTCTTGCTAGTTGCCAACTTCCTGGGTCTTCCAGCTCCCGGAGGGTGAGCATTGCCATTTGGAATTCCTGCTCATCAGCTGTTGGATTAGCATCCACACCCTGGGTAAGCCAGGCACAGATGCATGAATCAGTCCTTACCCAGCTTCTTTTCTCCTCAAACTTCTCATAGTTCAGGTAACTATTAAAAGAACAGTCATTAGACTCCTGCTTTTCACCCTTTGGAAAACACATTTCCCTGTCCACATGCCGGCACACATCCCATCTCAGCCCAAGCTGGGATGACAATTGGGTTTTATTTTTCTTAGGAAAGGTGAGTTTCACACGTCCAGTTCATCTCTATAGGTTGCCTTTTTGTTTTGTTTTTATTTTTACTTTTTTCAAGAAAATATAAATTGGGAAGTTGTCCAAACGCTATTATCAATTATTTACCCTGCTTCCGTGCAAACATTTTCCCTAGCTTCTACTAAAAGACAGAGGACATGTTGCCGACTGTTTTACCTGTGGTAACTCCCTTCTGCTCATTACTTTTGAAGAAGCAAACTGAATTTTGTCAGGAAGCAATGTGCACTGTGTTCTGAGGACCACGTCCTTCCTTCAGGTTTCCATGGGTGGACAGGGTGGATTTTTTCCCCTTTACTCACTTTGCCTCTGTGGAGATGAAATAATTTATCTAATTGGTCTATTTGGGGAGACTTCTGGGCCAATTGTGCTCTTCTTTTATATTGTCTCAAACTGTCTTCAGGGCTTCAAAAGGGAACTAACCTCAAACTTGCATGGTTGCTTTATAGTTCGAAACACACCTTCCCCACAGGATTTCAAGCAGACTCTGTACTTAAAAATTATGTAAACAGTATAAACTTGCTTGGAGGAAGTTCTGTTAGGTTTAAGCAATTCCATAGCAGGAATCAGTGGTAAAGGGTGCAGTAGTATAAAACCAAAATGTCTGTTCACAAGACATGGTGTGTCATGGAATAAATGGAGGCCAATATACTGAACATAGCTCACCCTACATGAAAGTACCACTCAATCCTAGTAACCAAGACCCAAGGGGAAATGGGAATTGAGATATTCTAAATATACTTGATGAAAATTCAAAGCACTAGAATAAAACCAGTGACTAGAATTGCCATCATCTAATTTTCTAAACATTGCTAGAAAGGTAGGAAGACCTGGAGAGACCTTCTCTAAGAAAGAAGCCAATACAAAGACAAATGCTTTTTCTCACACTCATGGTAAATGCAAAGTACCCAAAGTAGGTTCTCATGGGAACATTTATGCTAACTATGTTTAAGTTCATGGACTGTCACTTCAGAACAGTGGCATCTACTGATTGGCTTGCCTGCAAAGCTGAAATTCTTCTCAGAGGCCATTAAGTTTCTGGAACCATCTTTGTCAACACTAATTCAGATAAGGCACATGGTCTGCTAAGTGTTGAGTGTTTCTTTTTTGTTTGAGCTCTGTACAACTTGAGAAAAGGTGAAGTAGAGAAGTAAAATACTGGCAGAGATGAAGATGGAATGACGAGGCAGGTTTGGAAGCCAAGTGGACTTTGGACTCCTGAACTACAGAATGAGACAGACACACCTGCTAGTCACACCAATGCTGGAGCCAGCATGTCTCCTCTCTCTGAAGGAACAATGAGGAAACCAAGGCAAAGGTATATGTTTTCTGCAGGCAGCTCCCTCAAAAGAAAGAAGGGTGAACCAGAATGAGCATACCTAGGTATTCTTCTGCAGTGTGAAAGGTGGAGAAGCCAGAGAATTCTGTTCCTTATGGAAACCAAGAGTGGGAGAAAATGATACTTCCATCTAGCAGAATCCAAAGCAGATATTCCCTTTATTTTCCATTTCAGATCAGTCTTTATTTTGCAGTTATTTATACCAAGGGATTCAGTTCTTATACTTTAGATTTTGTATTTTTGCCACTCTGGTAAATACATGGTACAGTGGTTAAGTTTAGCGAGTCCTTACATTTGCACCAGTAACAAAAGGACCATAGTAAGAATCGGTCTTACTTTTCCAGTCATGGCTGGCCTCAAATGATACATACGTCATTTTCTGTTAACATTTCTGTGGAGACCATTACAATTTCTTGTGTCAGAAAAGAAGAAAAAAACTTTCTCCTATAAATCAGTTGGGTAACAAAATTTTTAAAAATGGCCTTCAACTCCATGGATATGAGCAAAGAAGCAAACTTCAGTTTTCCCTCAGGCAACAAGGAGGGGGATTTCCAAATCATTTTGTTGTCACTCTTGTTCATCTGTATCACCTAGCTTTTTCCATATCAGTCCCTCCTTCCAAAATCATGTGTTATTATAGATTTTCAATCCCACAAGATCCCTCTACAACCATAGACTTATCATTGTTTTATTTTTTACTGTGCATATTGGTAAGTTAATTAGATAAAATAACTATATATATATATATATTTTTTTTAAATGCAACTGACATGGTGGGCTTAACCTCAGTCTATAGAACTGTGAAAACAATGACCCTGTTCCTTTCCATTGGAGTGATGGGCCAGTGACAGAAGTGATCATCAGCCGATATCCCATCAGGATTCCTTAGTTATTACATATGACACCTGCCATAGTCTTTGCTGCACTGATGTGCTAATATTGAAAGGTTAACCAATTTTATTGCTTAAATTTTACTTCTAAGTTAATTTTTTTCAGGTGTGTTCCATCAAGGGATTTGGGGGAGAATTAATGCATAAAAGTTTGAATTTCAGAGAACATGCCAACATGCTCAAGTTATGGAAGACTTTGAAAGAATTTTTCTTAAAAAACATTTTTTTTTCACAAGACATCAACTCTCAGTAAATGTTTATCTTTAATTTTAACCTGAAACTAAGTTTGAGAAATTCCAGTCCACATGGATTTTGTTTTCACAAAACTCATCAAAAAGGCTTTACAGAATACTGCCTCTGATCAAAATGATGATGAAATTGCTACTTCAGCTTTGAGAAAGTTTGGAGTGCTTTATTTATTGTGACCCCATTTACTGACAAATCTCCAGTTGGTTGAAATCCAATTTAAATAGATGCAGAAATTTGTATACTTTCCAAATGGAGAGAGAGAGTGGTGTGGGGAAGGAAGTGCTGGATCTACATCATGAGCTCTCTTGGGTCTCCAGCTTGCTGTCTGCAGATCTTGGAACTTCTCAGCCTCCATAATCATATGAGCCAACTCCTCGTAATAAGTTTATAATAACCATATGTAGACACATATGTGATATAGGCATGTATGTATCTCCTATTGGTTCCATTTCTCTGGAAAACCCTGACTAATATCAAGACCAGACCTGGCATTCTGGTTTACAGGCTCTGCAGATTCTGTCTCAGTTCTTCATTGAGCTTCTCCCCGACACCCTTCTTTCTCATTTGTGCATAAAATTCCAGTCCTATTGCCTCTTGATGGTGGACTTATTCTTATGCCTCTAGAAAAGGGGCCAACAAACTTTTCCTATAAATGACCAGATGGTAAATATTTCTTTAGACTTTACAGTCCAAATAGTCTCTGTTGCAAAGATTCTCCTTTACTCTTGAGTCACAGAAGCCATAGACAACACACAAATGTATGATGTGTCTGGGTGACAAAAGGAGACTATGGAGGCTAGGGGCAATTGGTGGGAGTGCAGATTCAGGTGGGCCTTGGTTTGCCAGCCCCTACTCTGTGCCTTCATCCATCCTGTCCATTCCCTCTGGTGGGATACCGGTCTCCTGCCCATTCACCTGGAAAATCTACTTTTGGCCGTTATTTTCCAGTCCTAGCTTGGATGCCACTTCTTTCTGGAACCTTCCCTTATGCCAACTCTGGGTCACATGTCCCCTCCCTGTGAGCCTTCCAGGTATCCTGTACTTTCTCCACTATGGGCTCTCCACATTATAATTGCCAATTTCCATATTTATATCCCTTTTTAGGCTGTAAGTTCCACAGAGAGGCACCAAGTTTGCCTTATTATCATTTCATATCCAGTATTAGTACCTAGTAGGTGCTCATTAGGTGGTAGCACTTATTGCTATTTTCATTACAGTATGATTGTATTAAGTGGGCCATTGTGGTGAGCCAGAGCAACCAGCCACTCACCTATCAGAAAAGTCATACTGATAAACTCACAGAGAAATAACTTTCCCAAGTCAGGGTTGACTTAGTGTCTGGGTGGAAGCAATTTTAACTAATAAGAAGGTACAATAACTTAGATCCTGTATTGGTGGTTCTCACCCTTCATGTCCATTGAATCTCCTGGGAGAGCTGTAAAAATTATTGATGCCCAGATTCTACCTGCAGAAAGTATCATTTAATTGTGATATAGTGGGACCTGGATATGGGAGCTTTACAATCTCCCTATGCATGCTAGATTCCTAGGCTGCTACAACACATTTCCAGAAACTGGGTGGCTTAAAACAACAGAAATGTATTCCCTCATAGTTCTGGAAGCCCAGTTGTTGACAGTATTACTCTAGAGCTCGAGGGGAGAATCCTTCCTTGCGGCTTCCATGTTCTAATGCCTACCATCATTCTTTGTTGTTCTTTGGTGGCCACATCATTCCACTCTCTGCCTCCACTTTCATATCACCTTCTCTGTGTGTCTTCTATAAGGACATTTGTTACTGGGCTTAGGGCTCACCTGGAGAATTCATAATAATCTTATCTCAAGACCTTAGTGATAACTGCAAAGACCTTTTTACCCAACAAGGTAAGATTCACAGTATCCTGGAATTAGGACATGGACTTATCCTTGGGGACCCTATTCAAACCAACACACTAGGTAATTATGATTTATAAACTGTCCCTAAGTAATATGCACATGATTGTGGGTGGGCCTGACTTATCTGTGCCCAAGAGTGTGTGAGGTGTGTGAGAACTGATCACTTCTTTTGCCAAGTGAGAAGGTTCATTTGGGAGCCTCCCTTTTCCTGCCAAAAGAGGAACAAAGGTAACACATGGGTGAGGAGGAAATGCCAGGCCAGTAAGCTGGAGGAGAGGAAATGTCCCTCTGTCCTCTGTCCTCCACTACTCCGTCCTTCAGAAGTATTTTCCTCTCTGTATGAGAATGTAATATCCATTTTTTCTTGATGAAAATATTCTTTCTTGGACTAAGCATCTCTAGTCTTAATCATTTCATATTGTTCCGAAGACAAGCAGCCTTTCATTTGGGCCAGAGTAACATGAAACCATGGGAAGGTTTTTGGTATGCGCCATTGGATGTTTGAGACCTTCATAATCATGCTATGGCAGTCTGCTCCTTCTCAGACTCTGCGAGAGTAGAGAGTAAGACGTGTCCCTATATTTTAGTGAAACCAGAGCTGCCTTACATTGATTTTGAATCCTTAAAAGCTAGAGGGTAATAACAGCCCTTTCCTGCCTCTCTGTTTGCTGTTTAGTTTTCAAAAGTCATTTTGCTTCGGCTTTTAACGGAAATAAATTTGAATATTTAACAGCGATGATTCTATTCTGCCAGGAGGCACTGAGGTTGGGGTGGAATGCTCAGTTAGGTTTTGGCTTCTCTTCTCTGCCATCTTTTGGAAACTAAACAACATTAGAAGTAATTGCAGGACACGCAGTACTTTCATGGCAGGCCTTCAGCAACCTCCTCAAAGGGAAACGTCTAGTTCTTATGTGTAATAAGATAATAATGTGATTTTTGAAAGAGGCGGCAGCATGATTATGGATTTTATCTTGCCTTTAAAAAAATAAACACGCAACATTAGAACCAGCAAAAAAAATTATATATCTGTATATATAAATATAAAAAAACTCTCTATACATTTATACACATGCACACACACACACACACACACACACACACACATATATATATATATATATATATATATATATATATATATATATATTTCCTTAAATGAAGGGCATAGAAAGCTGCTGGGTTCTGTTTAGATGAGAAGAAGTTGGGACGCACACTCATTAATGCCTCCAGCTTTCTGGGATGTGGGCTAATACCCCCTGCCGGCTGGCACCAACTCTCTTCTACTCTTTCATTAGGGGGGAAAGAAAACACTCATTCCACTCATTTTAGCCTTATTGCCTCATTCTTATTCTAATCCCTAAATAAAAAGGGCAAACTCCTTTCTGCTGAGTCAAGACTTTTTATAATTTGGAGAAAAAAATCCCCCCCCCTTCCAATTTGGATAAGATGATGAGCAATCCTGATAGACTCATTTAGGTAACTTTTCAGGTGTTCTCACTGAAATGAGAATTGCCAAAGAAATGCAGAAAAGGCTAGTACTTATCGGAAATGCAAATGTGGCATTTGTTCAGCTTCGTGTGAATAGCCTGGCCCAGGCAGCAACAGACGAGACAATGAGAACGAAGTCATAGTTCCAGAAATGCACCCTTCCTTTCAACTAATATGACATTCTTTTTAAAAAAAAAAGGAAGAGAGAGAGAGAAAGAAAGAAAAAGGGGGAAATATATGTGGTTTTGCTTCAGTTACCAACACAAAAATACCAATTTGGTATGGGTTTTGTTTTAACTCAGAAAATCTGTTCTTGTGTAAAGTATTGTCAGAACAAAGTGGCAATAAAGAAATTTTATACCCTCCCTGCCTTCATTATGGCTGGGTTTTAACAGCAACGGAACACGGGTCAAGCAATGTTGGTAGTGACAGTGGTGTTATTCTCCACTGAGGGCCACGGCGGAACAGCCGTGTTTATTGCCCATCATTTTTCAATGAGTTTATGCCATCGTTTAGGAGAAGAATAAAATAACTCTGTAGCAGGCATGCATGTAAATAAATTAAGCATTGAGAGTTGTAATCATCTTTCTTTGAGAAGGTACTAAATAGTTGCAATAAGGGAAATGGACAAGAAATGGCAATGAAATTGCAGTTCCAGTCAAGAGAGCAGACAAACTCTAGGCGAGAGGGGAGGGGACAGGAGAGTGCAGCTGTCTTTTGGGTGTGTTCTGGACTACGAAATCACACTAGGCAAATAATGCATGAGCCCCTGTCCCTTCCTAAGTGGAAGTATCTATTATTGATGAATGAACAACAGTGAGTGAACTCTGGAGCCAGATTTTACCATTTCCTTCCTTTAAGACTTCAGGGCTCCTAGAATCATAGCAAACCCCAAACCCTGGGTCTTACACTACCTCTCTCCACAATGACCACTTTAATTATGGAGAAGATCTTTTTAAATATTAAGATTAATTCAGAATAAAAGGGGGGTTTTGATGAAAAGAGGTGGATTTTTCTCCCTTCTTCTTTTGAAAGGAAACAGAGACTATGCGTAGGGAACCTTTTCTTCATTTTTTACTAGAGTCACGGTGAAACCACAGAGGTGTGGTTTTTCCAGTATCTTCACCAAAGTAAAAAATGTAAATAAATAAGTCAATAAATAAAATATTATACTCCTCCAACTTTTTCTGATTTTTAATTGAATAGGGGTCAGTTTGACCTCCTTGGATATGTTCTTTAGGTAGGAGATATAGTTACCCTATCATCTTTATTTGTGATGCATGTGAGCCAGTTTATTGGTGGACAGACCTCAATGCAGAGGAGACAGTGTGGGTCTCCAGTATCACCAGACCTGACTCAAGTCTTGGTTCTGCCACTAACATGCTGGTTGACTGTAGATCAAGTTTCTTACCTTTTTGAGCATATTTTATTCCTCATAGGTAAAGTAAACATATAGTCACATCATGTAAATCCCTCAGTACAAGGTCTAGCATATAGTACTTGCACAGTTAATGGATGTTGAAACTGTCAATTATGCAATTCAGAAAACCATACAGTCAATACGCTATACTTGGCAGAGTGTGGGCTGATGTACAGCTAATGTTTATTCTATGTCATCATGTTTATTTCTTTGAACACTCCAAGTATTTCACATAATTGCTATTTTGTAGTGGGATAAAAGTGAAGCTCAGGGAATACACAGACTGCTCAGAGACTACCTAACTACTCCCTGCTGGGGCTGGGATTTGGATCCAAGACTCCTAATCCTAGGCAAGGGCTTCTTTCCCCTCACCGTGTCCTCACCCACATATGTCAGTCAATCAGGAGTTCTGAACTCAGGATATGAAACATGAAGCCTCCTCTATGACTGTGTCATATGATTTACTCAGTAATTTATAATATTAGTCAGAATTCTTGAGACACAACTGAGAGAAACCCAAATTGTTCTGGTTCATGACAAAAGGAGGAATCTATTAACCAATCAGAAAGTTCAAGAGAGACTGGATCTAGGCAGAGGAAATTCAGAGATTCAAACAAGTTCAGAGGCTCTTGGCTATGTTTCATCTCTCACTCGACTGTTGGCTTTGTCACCGTCAGGTTCTCCTTCTTCGCCAGTCAGTGACAATAAGGTGCCAGCATTTCCCCGCAAATAAATTCAGTGGAAAGAAAGATCCTCTCTTCCCAACAGTAATCCAAAGTTAAGTTCCATTCAGTAATTTGGGTCTAATGTCCATCCCTGAACCAATTGCTCTCCCCAGAATAACTGACCAGAGCTGGGTCACATAATTACCCCTGGAATTAGGGGTCTAGTTGGTTTGCCCAAATAGCAAAAACGGAAAAGTAGAGGCAAGTTCCTGGGGAAGACTTTGGAATTAATGTGAGTGAACCAAATTGTTGTTGTGCGGGGAAAGGAACCCAGAGAATCGAGTCTTTGGCCTACCAGCTATGTGACCTCAAGTCAAGCAAGTGCCTTTAAGAATTAGGCCTTTGGCGCCAGATACACCGCGTGAATTCCTACTCTTCCAGTTTCAGCTCTGCAATTTCGAGCACAATGTTATCTCTGTATGCTTCAATTTTTTCATCTGTAAAATGGCTGTTATGGTTTAGCAGTGAGGTGTCCCCCAAATCTTATGTGTGAGACAATGCAAGAAAGCTTCGAGGTGAAATGACTGGGTTATGAGAGCTTTAACATAATCAGTGCACAAATCCCCTGACTGGTTAACTGGGTGGTAACCGTAGGCAGGTAGGGTGTGGCTGGAGGAGCTGGGTCACCAGGGGCATGCCTCTGGGGCACATATTTTGTCCCTGGTAAGCAGAACTTTCTCTGCTTCTTGGTGTGATGCCTGAGCTGCTTTGCTCTTTCACCTGGTGTCCCGAGGAATGGAGCCTACCATCTATGGACTGAGACCTCTGAAACTGTGAGCACCAAATAAACTATTTCTTCTCTAAAATTGTTCTTGTCAGGTCTTTTGGTCACAGCTGCAGAAAAGCTGACTAAAACAATGGCACCAGTCACAGAGTTTGGAGGGAGACTAAATGGGTCAAACCGTGTACAGAGAGTGCTGAAGAAATGCTGGGCACTTAGTCATCTTGTGGTTCATTACATGTTGCTGTTGGCTACCTCTTTACGATTATTACGCCTTGGTTTCCTCGGATTTAACAGAGGACTTTGTCTTCCTTGATCAATGCACAGAATGAAAAAGAATATACACAGGACACATCGAAAAATGTGAAGCACTCTATGATCGCTTTGTAGCATTGGCAGAGCTGCTACACTGGCAGGATCAGATGCCCTTTACCCACTGTCACCTTTAAAGTGACATTGATGGCATCCTGCTATGTTTCTCTTTTCCCAGTAAGTTGCTCTAGCACAAATTTACCAGTGAGTACTTGGCCTGTACTCTGAATGAAAAAGGGGAGCCATTGGGTGTGTTGGGCAGATCATTTTGCCCCTTTGCTCAAACTTCTAGTGGCTTCCTGTCTTACCAGAATAAAAGCAAAGTTCTCGCCAGGGCCTAAGACCCTACGTAATCTGACCCCTAATGTCTTTCTCTGCCATCTCATTACCTCACATTCTCCTCCCTCTCTTACTGGCTGTCTTCATGCAGGTCTCCTTGTTCATTCTAGAACGTGAACATGCTAGATCTATTACTGCCTCAGGGCCTTTGCATGTACCATCGCCTGTTCCTGACCCACTTCCTCACATCAGTTTGAGAAGATGTCACCTTCTCTGAAAAGCCTTTTCTAATCCATCTGACATAACGGACACTCCTTCTGTTGCTCTCTGCCCACTCTACCCGGCCAGTTTTTATAAGCACTCACCTTCACTTGATACTTTATGTGTTTACTTATTCTTTTATTTATGATCTGTTTCCTCTAAGTAGAATAAAAGCTTCTTAAAGAAAGAATCTTTTGCTGTTTTGTTTACAGTTGAGCCTACAGATCCTAGGAGAGTTGGCCGTAATACTAGATATTCAATATTTTCAGAACGAACAAATAAAGGATATAAAAAGGCCTACTGAAAAACTTTTGGACACAATCAGTACTTGGTAAATATTATTTTAAAAATATATTACCAGCTCAGTCTTCAGTGATATTTTGTCAGTAATTACTGACAAATTTACTAGAGATATTATGCAGCCATTGCTCTCCTAGTATTTAATCAACTGATTTTGAAACTTCAGTCTATTTACAAAAATCTGCACAGGAAAGTTCATGCCAACATTCCAGTATTTATAATTGTCCCTAAATCAAAGGAATTAGAATGTCCTTCATTCTAAAAATAAATAAATAAATAAAAACAATACTAATGATACTAATAATTAACAAATAAACTTTGGTATGCCATACGCTGGAATATTATCTAGCAATAAAAAGAAATGAGCTATCAAGCTATGAAAAGACTGGGTGAATCTTAAATACACATTGCTAAGTGAAAAAGCCAGTCTAAGACTAAATATTGAATGATTCCGATGATATGACATATAAATGCCTAATAACAATTTTAAAAAATGAGTGTTTGGCAGGGATTTGGGGTAGAGGGAAGAGAGGATTGAATAGACGAAGCACAGGGGACTTTTAGGGAGGTGTAACCGTTCTGAAGGATACCATTACCCGGATGTATGACATCGTGCACTTATCAAAACCCATTGAATTTTACAGCTTGAGGAGTGAACTCCACGTATGCAAATAAAAAATATCATTTAGGAGCCTGAGGATACTAAGATGGAGTGCAGAATGACATAACCATGCTACTTTATTCCAAATGTAGGAAGTAACCTCACGGAAGGGCATGGGGGTAAAGGTACTGACCCAAGAAATTTCAAAAATGAGTGGAGTCTATAACTGAAAGCAAAAGGATCTGTGCTTAAGCATGTTTTATAGCTGGTAAAGTTGTATCCCACTGGATTTATGTGTTAAAATTTCTGGTACTGCTATCCATGTGTGCTGAAATTGAACAATTCAGTAAATGGATGGCAGATGGCAGGAGCCAGATTTCTCACCATTAGAGTAGGCGTTTACATAAAAGCAGGGAGAGGTTAGAATGATTGATGTTGTAGTAGATTTGAATAGTAGATGTCAGTACAAACTTTCATTTAGCTTTATAGACCCAAATGTTTACCTATAGAAATACAGACACAGATACAGATACAGACATTTGCTGATCTTTGCTGAGAGGGCTTTGGGGCAGTAACACTCCAGTAGTGTGAGGATACTTAGTGTCCAGATGTTGGTTTTTAATATCATTCTCCAATGAAAAGGAAAAGGACACCACCTTAGCCCATTTGTGCTATTATTAAAAACAAACAAACAAACCAAACACCTCAGATTGGGTAGTTCATAAACAATAGAAATGTTTTCCTTACAGTTCTGGAGGCTGGGAAGTCCAAGATCCATGCCAATGTTGGTACCTGTTGAGAGCTGCTCTCTGCTTCCAAGATGGTGCCCGTTACTATATTCTCACATGACCAAAGGGATAAGGGCAAGAGAGTGCTTTCATCAACCTCCAACCCTTTTAAAGGGTGCTAATCCCATTCTAAGGGTGGAGTCCTCTGGATTTAACCATCTCCCAAATTTTGCTGCATATGGTGAAGAAATCCAACAAACACTACCCGAGTCTGGTGACTGAGGTCAAGAAGAACAGTGATGTCATGGTAGTATTTACTCCATGATGTGATGTAATGCAAATAGCATTTCTTCTCTGTAGTTTTGTTCCCCCCAAATCCATAACCCCAATCTAATCATTAGAAATGTTTCAGAAAACCCAACAGAGGGATAGTCTATAAAATATCTAACCCATAATCCTTAAAACTGTCACAGTCATAAGAAAAAAGGATAGTCTGAGAAATCATCACAGCTAAGAAGCATCTAAGGAGAAACAATGATCAAATGTGATTAGGTGTCTGGAATGGAATCCTGAAACAGAAAATGACATTAGGTAAAAACAGAGGGAATCTGAACAAAGTATAGACTAGATAATCATAATATATCAGTATTGGTTTATTAATCGTTACAAACACATGAGGTATTAATAACAGAGAATTGGGCTCAGAGTGTGAGTGTTTACAGTTTTTTGTAAGTCTAAAGCCACTCTAAAAAATAAAATTTACCTGTAAGAAAACCCACGAAAACTGTGCCGGACACAGAAAATCACATAAGAGGGTTTATTAAGCAAACAGAGTGTCTCCCTGCAGGGTAAGAGAGAAAATGGGAGGAAAAGAGAAAGGGCACATGCTAGAGAGTGGAAAAGTGAGGAGGAGAGAGAAAGCAAGTGAGTAGGAGAGAGAAAAGCATGAGAAAAGATGGTGGGTAGCTACCCTTAAGCAGTTGAATTCTGCCCGGCTAACAGGGGACCAATAGGGGAGAAGGATACTTGCGAGCTGACTGATGAACCAATAGCGAGCTAGGATGTTCACAGACTGACAAGTAGTTGGGAGGTGGGGAAAATGGCTGCACCGGAAAGGGCAGGGAGAGCAGCTTTCAGACTGACAAGCTAGGTTGTGATGCAAGGAAAAGGGCGGGGAGCAGCTTTGTATTACATTACCTATGTAAGAAAAAAATTAAAAATCACCAAGTCAGAATCCCTGGGAAAAGATCTCATGGACACAGGTAGTGGCATACAAAAGTAGTAGAGCTGACGGGGACAACACAACACAGGAAGTCAGGGTCCCAAACGTTCAGTTAGATTAATTGATAGTTTTGTCTACTTTCATTAATTCATCCTTTTAACACATATTGATTGTATATCTGCCCTGTACCTGGACCTTTGATAGGAGATGAGGACATAATGGTGAACCAAGAAGTGGCATGTCCCCTGTCCCCAGGGAGCCAAATCAGTAGAGAAGGCATTACTAAAATAATCATCTATTTAAATGTAGAATCCCAGTGGCAGTTAGTGTTGGGAGAAGTGTGTCAGAACACAAAAGGGACATTTCAGCCCATCAGAGAAGCCAAAAAAATGGGTCTCTGGCCCAATATTAAAACCACAGTGGTCATACACACACCACTGTGAGAGGACAGGGAAATTCCTGGGCCGCTCACCTCCCCGAAGATGACTCTGCGAGATGTCTTAGCTTCATTTAGTCCACGGCTGTCAGCCTGGACAGATCAGCTGTTGTTTAGGTTTGATAACTGTTATTTTGTTATAGGCAGCACCTGTTTATTTGAAGTGGGGACTAGGTAAGAACGAATTCGAAAGGTTTAAGTCCACCTGACGGCTTTGCTTCGCGATAACACACAATCATCCTCCTCTGTGTTGGAAGTGGAAGGACTGCCTCCTTAGGATTTGGGGGATTGGCTTATCTTATTTTATTCTATTTCATTTTATTTTGTTTCTGCGTGCTCTCCCCGCCCCCTCTCAATGATTTCTCCTGTAGATAAGAAATAATTGCTTGTTTCTTGAGGAATAAAAGGAAGACTATCCTAAGGCTACTGCCCTCATATTTGGTATGGATATGACTAATGTCTATTCTAATCCTTGAGGCGTTCTCAAGAAGAGCCAGCTTACAAATAAAAGGCTCTAACCTTTTTCCTTTGCTCATTATGCAAATTCTGTTTTTCAGCTTCTTCCCACCCCCACCCCCTCTTTCCTTTCCCCTTTATTTTTTCTGAATGAGTTTTCTTCTCTTTTGTCTTTTTCCATGATAGATGCTATTATTCACATGCATCTGGGGTGGAGGGGGATATTAAGCCTATTACTATGTTTACCTTTTTACCTGTTTCGAAGATGGTGAAGGACAAGGAAAATAAAATAAGCAAGCAGTCCTCCTGAATAATGCCATTGAGCGAGCAGTAATGGCAGAGTCTTTTCTGAGCATTAAGTGGTAATCTGGCTGCATTGTTAGGGTAAGCAGAGTATTCAGAATTCTAATCTTTTATATGTAACAACAGCCCAAGTATATTAATTATAACCTGAGAATTCAACAGCTCTCTTCCCACACATAGGCAGGCAGAATGAAACGATGTTAGCATAGAAATAAAATAATCCTTAGAGTCCCTGCTGACCTTTGCCCTCATTTTCATTCCTGGTTTTATGCAGGAGTAACTACGCAGGTTAATGTCACAGAACTGGCTGTGATTATTTTTGGTTTAAACAGCGTCCACCCAAGATAAATGCATGTGCGAGATGGATTTTGCCCCTGAGAGTCGTTCATCTCTGCTTCTGTGTGCATTTCCCCCCTCCTGCCCCGTAAATGGTTCTGAACATATAGATTACATTATCACATTAAATGAGGATGGGTAAACTTCAAAGGGTTCAGAGTTAAGATGCACCTGGGCTTCTAGATTTGGACTTGAAAGCAAGCTCACATGAAGTGATCCGTGAAGCCGTGATGGAGACACCTAATACCGTTGTCAAATTCCTTTGAATGGTTTTTAAATGAGGCAAACTGAATGCAGGACTTCAGGGCTTTTGAGCTATCTCCTCTAAACTGATACTGCAAAGGAAGAGAAAAGAATGGTTTAAAATTTTATTAAAATCAAGTATTATGAAAGTTTATCTAACCCAGTGCCCACAGCCAATGGTATACCTGGTTGTGTCCATTTAGATAATAAACAAGAAAAATGAGTGTAAATCAGTTTGGGGCACATAGAAACAAAGTTGTCTGTAAATTATTATTCTTATTTATTAGATTAGTCCTTCACTTATTCATTCAACAAACATTCATTGGGTTTCCTCTGTAGTCAGGAACTATGCAGTTAGGTGAGTCCATGAGTATAGCTCCAGTAGTAGTTCTAGCCACAGGACTGTGAGTTCAAGTGACAGGGTCATTTCTTAACCAGATGCTTTAATTGCTGGTGTAAGACTCTCTGGAATTCCCTTCCTTTGCTGGGATAACCGAGACCACGTGTCTCAGATGGTTCAGTTATAGTCTGAAGTGGACAACGTGGGTTACTGAGCATTGACCTTCACTAACTCACAGTGAGCATGGAGTGTATGTGTGAAAAACAAATCTTTGTTAAGTCATGGGATTTTGAAATTCATTTGTTACTACAGCACAACCTAGTCCATCCTGACTAGTCTAGGAGTTAACTAACTGGTAATTGAGATGATAAGGGTTGACATCTATCAAGTTCAAAATAAAAACCTCATAAGGTAGGTATCTATTATCATCTGCACACTAGAAATTAGGAGGCAGAGACTCAGAAGGTTAAATAACTTACTTCAGGTTCCAGGGTTTATAAGAAGGAGAGAGATGCAATGAAAGAAAAAAAAAAAAAAAAAACCATATCCATGAATGTTTCTTTGATGCTGTAAGTACCACAATTAGGAGATAAGAACAACAACAAAAACTCTTTTACAGTATTAGGAAGACATTTACTAATTCATCTATGTAATTTAAACTGGTTCAGTACTCATGAAACAAAATATACTTACAAATGGTGCATTCCAAAACACATTCCACAGAGTTCTGGATAGGACTTACTCTGTGGTCAAGTATTTTCTAAAACACAGGTCTCCCTCAGGCGGAGCTGGTGACTGAGGCACAAAGCACTGACGGGCTCCCCTCAGTGAGTATGAGACTCAGTTTGGGGACTGGAGATAGAGCTAGTGGTAGAGTGCTTGCCAGGTATGCATGAGGCCCTGGGTTCAAACCCCAGCACCACCACACCAAAAAAACCAGTTCATGTACCTCTTCAAATTCCCTTAACTTCACCTCTCATCCCAGATGCAGCACAGTCTTTATGGCCAAAGCTGCCACCACCTCATCTACCAGCATTACTAGCTGTCTTGGAAAGCACTGGACTTCATTCAGCAAGGCCCCCATCCCTCCTGCTGCTGAGGGAAGACACTGTTCACAGATGTGTCACGAGGACATATTGGTGCATGCTAGAAATGCAATTGCTATTGCATGGCAGCCATCCTGGGGTGAGCCTGGAGCCCCTCAAGGGCAAGAGATGTAGATGGGACTACACTAGGCCACACATTTGGTGTGGAGGAGAAGTACCTGGGGTATAGAAGTGCATTGCCTGCTGGGCGGTACAGATGACTGACTGACTAATGAACTGGAAGAAACAAGACTGGAGGATCTGGGATGCTACATAAAACCATCTATGGAAGTGGGCACCAACACACCAGCCTTGACAGCTTGGAGATCAAGGAATATTTTATCTCTAAAAAGGTCATATTTGAAGGAACTAGAGTAAGACTTCCTTGATCCCCGATGCCCTCCAGTTGCCCACTGTTCAGCTCTTATCATAATTACCCATTCCTTCCTGACCTCAATACAGTACTCATCTGCATTTATATGAAAACCCATGTATGATTGTTTAACAAAGCTAATTCATAATGCTGCCAAAAATGACAGTGCTCTTTGAAGGTCCTCAGAAGTGACCAGTGCAAAGGATGGTGTTAGCGGATTTCCATGACAGAAGCAAAATGGCGGAGGGGAGCCTCAGTCATCAGCTCTGCCCAAGGGAGGCCTGTTCTTCAGAGTGCTGATGTCTCCCCGGAGCACATTCGTTCTCCCGTGCACAGGTTCCCACTCAGGGACCATACTTGAATCTAAGGCTCAGTTCTGTCATCTGCAGACTGGGCGTAGTACACAATATCCGCCCGCACACCATCGAGTCCTCAAGAGTTTTAATAAGAACGTGGTTTCTCCATTATTCGTACAATCTCAGGAAAGCCACTTGAATTTATCTGGGTCTCCTTTCCTTCATGTCATCTCTATATTAGAGGCTTAGTTCAGATAATCACCAGGATCCTTCTAGCACGGGTGTTATAGATCTATGCATGTGGAATCGCTAATTAGAGTGTTTGAGAAATGTAAATCTGGTTATCCTTATGGTTGAAAATATTTTCATTAATACAACACACCCCCTAGCCACAAAGGATACATTTCAAGACTCCCCCATGGATGCCTAGAAGTTCAGATGGTACTGAATCCACAACAGTCAATCTGATAATTGAGACAGTTTTTAAGTGTCTGAGGGACAAGTGCTGTACACCACGGGCAGAGGTGATTCTCATGCTGGGTTCCACAGAAGGGATGGGTGTGAGATTTGATTTTGCTACTCAAAACAATGCACAACTGAAAACATAAATAGTTTGCTTCTGGAATTTTCCACTTGATATTTTTAGACTGTGGTAAGCCGTGGGTAATTAAAAGAGCAGAAAGCAAAATGTGGCTAAGAAGAGACACTAGAGTACTATTTTGAATGCAGCAGTCCTCGGGAACCAGTTCTTTCCAAGAAAAAAAAGAGTGTCTCTAGACACCTGGGACTGGGGTTGCAGCAGGGATTTGTCTCAGTGAAGGCCACCACTAAGGAGCAGAGGGCCTCTTTGCTCCTCCTGCTTGAAATTGATGACCTTTCCTGCTCTAGCCACCAGAGGGGAGGCATCATCTGTTTCATGTTCTGATTTACACGTAGGAGCTACTGGCTACGGGTTTGAAATTAATGAACCCGTGCCCTCCAGGAGTCCAGAGCAGCAGAATCATCAATTTCTCATTGATCTCCAGGAGGAGGCAGGGGAGCTCTGCCCTCTCCCTTTCCCGCCTCTACTCTCCTTGGAGGATGAATGGGGTACTGCAAAGGAAACCTGTTTTCCAGAGGGTCATAAAAATGTTCTTGGAAGTCACCACGTGTCATCGAGCCCTTATGACGATGATAAACCACTCAGTGAGACTTGACTGCGGACTTGGCTCCCAGCTCCGTTCCTTGCTCTTGTTTTCTTATTGAATCTTCACAACAGCTCCACCAGGTAAATATCACACTGATGCCCAAGAAACAGAGGCTTAGGAAAAGTAAATAACTGAGAAATCAGCAAAATGAGGATTTTAATTTATATTTGTTTGATTCCAAAGTCTGAAATTGCCGACACTTCCCCCCTCTCTCTCTCTCTCTCTCTCTCTCTCTCTCTCTCTCTCTCTCTCTCTCTCTTTTTCGGTCTCAGGAATGTTTTACATTCTTAAAATAAGTAAGGATCCCCAAAACCTTTGGTTCATGTATGCCATCACAATGAATATTTGATGTATTAGAAACTGAAGCTCCAAAACATTGGACACAAGCTCACACTGGCAAGCATTCCATTAGTTACTGGGTGATGGCCCCACCTGGTCCAGCCTCTAGACAGCTCCACTGTCAATTCCACTCAAGAGAGGACAGCAAAAGACACTCACAACATCTTAGTATTTAATTATGAAGATTGTTGACCTTGTGTGATCCCTAAGAAAGTTCTGGGTATAAACAGAGGTTCTTCAACCATACTCACAGAACAGTTATTTTAAACTCTCACACTCTCCTCTGTCTTATCACATGCTCTGCTAAGGTGATTTGCATGTCTAACATAATGCTCAAACCAATAGAAATGTCTTCGACCAATCAGAGAGAGCGTTTACAGTTCTCAGTGCTTGTTCCATGGTAAGGGATTTATTCCCATTGTCCCATGTGAATACAAGAGTTAAGGTCTTTTTCTCTTCAAATAATAATTAGAAAAGATTTATAAAAGAAAAGATGGTATTTATTATTATTATTATTATTATTAATTATTATTTTTATTACCATGGCATTAGTCAGCTTTCCCTCAACTATAAGAAATTATCTGTACTTAAGATCATTAACTTATGAAGAGAAAAGGTGTATTGTGGCTCATGGTTTTAGGGGTTCCAGTTCATGATGGATTGGCCTGTTTCTTTGGGGCCTAGGGTGACGCAGCCCACTATGGACTATCACGTGGCAAACAAAATCCCTCACTTCATGACTTGGAAGCACAAAAGGAGGAGGCTTGAGTTCCACATTCTCCTTCAAAGTCATGCACCCAATGATCTAAGGACCTCCCACTTGGTCCTGCCTATCCAAGATCAAGTCTTTAATGTGTGGACCTTAGGAGACATCCAAGGTCCAAAACACAGCACCATTTCTCCATATCTCTTCCCTCCATCTCTACCTGTAGAACCCTGAATAACCCGATAACTTTTCACTATGGTGTCCTAAACATAGAAATGTTATGATAAAATAGTTCATTTTTACCTTCATAATATATTCATCTGCTGCCTACTATGTGCCAGTCAGGGAGCCCAGCTCCAGGTTTACAGCAATGAGTGCAACAGAGTCCCTGTGTCCAACAAGCTGAGAATCTGATAGAAAAGGACAGAAAAATCAAATACTAATTTATAGGAACAATGTGCCAAGGTAAGGATGAGGGAGCACGTAAGAAGGACATCTAATTCAGCTTTCAGAGATCTGGGAAAATTAAGAAATAGACCAGTAAATTCATCCCTGTATTTTAAAAGGCCTATTTTTAAATCTAACTCCATTATCCAACTTGATGTCACTTTCAACATTGACTTCCAGTTTTCTCCCCTCTATTTAAATGTTGAAGATTTCTTTTTTTCTACTCAGACACATTGCTTTGCATTTTCAAAGTCAAGTCTCATTGTTATTCCTTCTCTGGGTCCTTTTGTATCGTTTCCCTGATATCCCTGGTATTCATAATATCTCCCAAATGAGTACCATCTGTGAATTTCATCAGTGTGCTGTCTGTTCCCTATTCCGGCTTATGAATGGAGATGTTAAATAAGAACAGATATTGTAGGGCAGCTGCTTCCTGCAGCACCCACCAGGAGCGCTCTCCACGTTTACGACACCTCCTCACTGGCATTCATTACATGAAGTTTAGAGTCCTTCAGGTAGCTTTGAATCCCAGGTGATAAGCACGCTGCTCAAGTGAATTGAAGGTTTTGTGATTAAAATTTGAGCTCAGGCAGGACATACTTTCTGTGACATTCTGAGTCTTGGAAAGCAGTTGCTTAAGTTTCTCCTCTCTCTACCTCCTCCCCATCTGCAGCCCCAAAATGACTTGTATTTGATGGCAAATTTACAAATCCATATGTGTGGATTGCTTTATCTCAGTGTATGGGTTGATAAAATAGAAAGAGGTGTCGTATTCCTACCTGAGGTGAGAGGCCATGATGTGAGATTTTTGCAAGGGAGTTATGAAAAAAATAAGTGAAATTCTTAACAGCACCCCAAGGAGGCAATCAAGGGCTGGATCACCGCAAGTTGTAGAGGGACTTTTGGAGGCAGTTAGTGTACTGTGAATCCCACCCACTCACAAAGTGGTAGGAGGGGAAAATGCCCTCCATCTCAAGTCGACAGAGAAGGAATTTAAGATGCTTCTGAGACTTTGATAATAATCCTCTGAAATTTTGGGCATATGTTATATTGGCATCTTTCACCCACAGTAGCATCTAATAGCAAAAAGGTATGACTGTGCTAGATGACCTGCTTCCTCAGAACTCGCAGCACCATATATAGGACATGCACAAGAGAAAGCCCTGTGGGCTCATTGTTATCTTGTCCAAAACTATTAGAAGGACTTTAGTAGAAAGAACTTAATGGCACCACTTAATTCGTATTGACGAAGAATGAAATGTAAGCATTCAGTCAGAAGAGAAACACAGTCAATCCGGTCAAGGGAACTGCAGGTACACATGGGATGGGAATGGAGCAACTCTGAAGAGCTCCTGTGTGTTAGCGGTCTTTTATTGCATGAAAATGCCCCATGACTTAATGACTTCAACAACCATTTATTCAGTGAATGATTCATTACGTCACTGATTTAGGTGGAACTCAGCTGGACACTCCTTACAGAATTGGCTGGTTCATGCATACATCTACCATTACATATGGCTCACTTGAGACTCCCCCACCTAATGTAGCCTCCATTGGAAAAACCAGTCAGCATCCCAATCCTCTAGCAGTCATGAAGGCAAGTTTCCAAAGCATGAAGTTCTTCTTGAGGTTGAAATAGCTTTAATTCCTTCACATTCTGTTTATCATGGCAACTTATAAGACTAGTCTAGATAAGACTAATCTAGATTCAGTGCATGGGGAAATGGATTTTTACCTCTTTATGAAAGGATTCTAATTCCTTTTATGTATCTTTGTAGGTGACATGAACATGAGATTGAGGTGCAGCAGCCATCTTGTGACCATGAGGTTACAACTTGTTGAGGAAGTCTCATGCTGAAGATAGCAGAAAAAGACTGGGCCAGAGTGGGGTATATTTTTTAACTTTTTTTTTTTTTTTTTTTGATTCATTGTACATGAATGGGGTACAACTTTTCATTTCTCTGGTTGAACACAATGTAAAGTCACATCATTTGTGCAATCCATACATTACATAGGGTAATGATGTCTGTCTCATTCCATTATCTTTCCTTCCCCCACAACCCTGCATTTCCCTCTACACAATCCAACATTCCTCCATTCTTCCCTTACCACCACCCCATCATGTATCATCACCACTTATTAGGGAAAACATTCAGGCTTTGTTTTTTTGAGATTGGCTTATTTCACTTAGCATGATATTCTCCAACTGGTCATGGGGTCTTAATAGCCCCATTATGCCAACAACCTGTCCTTTACTGACTACCACCACACTTTTATTGTCCAAGAGAAACAAATTATTTTCCTATGTTTGTTGAAGGTTTCTGTTACCTGCAGACAAACACATTTCTCACTGATACAACAGTATTTGTTTTATATAAGATGATCTAAACTGAGATGTACAACTAAATATGGATTAAGGTAAGAGAAGAGTCATAAAAATGAATTAAAATTAATGTGAGAAAACATCAAAACAAATAGAATTTTTCTGGTCAGAAAAGAAAGTACAGAACTTGGAGAGTTTAGCACAATTGTGTGAATGATTAGTGTGCAGAGGATTATACACAAGGTGATCTTCAATTTTTATAGAAGGAACAAAACAAGACTCGAGATAACTGTAATATGGTTAGATACATAAATTTATCTTCATGAAAAAATTTAAGTGTTGAAATTCTCTCTAAGCAATGCTCTGAATGTCCTTTCTAGAATCTTGCAGAATAGAAAGCACTTTTTCTATTTAGGATTAGGTATGTTTTAATCCCAAAGAAAAATAAATTAGTAATCTCCTCTTCGTGTTTATCGGCCTTATATTTCTCCTACAAATTCTTAATTATACACATAAGAAACAGGTAAATATAAAGTAAAACAAAATCCTTCAATAGGTTGGGGTAGGAATTTGAGAAGCAAGGGATATACCCTGGACAGCTGTCCTCTCAGCTTATGCTTCTATCGTTTTTATAGATATATTGAGAGCCCATATCTTGACTTCATGATTTTTACTTCTCACAGTTTTATTAATAAGAGAATCTTCTTTTCCTACAGTCATTTACAGTGTTTCTATATCTCCTTCATAACAGAAAAGTGACTTGTTTTATGGCCAATATTCATAGATCATATGATTAACATTTTAAATCATATTTAAATTTAATCACAGAGACTCCCATTAGTTTCCTGCATCTGTTGTCTTCATTTTCTTCATTTCCTCCAATTTCTCTGAACCACCTGAAAAGCCACTCAATTTAGAGCTAAGCTTTCAACTCAAGATACCCGTTTTTTCATTATTTCAAATAATGAATTCATAATATAAGCAATTGTTTCAATTCTTGAAATATTTTCTTCTTCTGTTACTTGTGGTATATCCAGAAGATCAGTCTTATTTTGACAAAACTCTGTATGGAGGCTAGTTATCCTGGTATAGTCCAACTTGGACACCAATATCTGGACTCTACTAGTTAAGTAGTGTCCAAACGGCCTGATATCTGCCTGAGGGATTTACAGACAACCACAGAATTTGAGAATGAACAAGATCTTTATTATAGCATTGTATATACATGTAGCCTGATGTAGAAATAGATAGATAAATGGATATCTCGAAGCATATTCTTATATTAAAAAGAAAGGTGTCTCTCTGCTTACAATACTTCTTGACACTAAATGTGTGGGAATCTTTTCCCCATACCAACCAATTCTCCAGCTTTTTAGATACCAACTGGGTGTTCTGCACTTTAATTCAATTCTGACTCTACTTACCTAGAGTGGGTGCAGAGGTCACAGATTAAGGGATTAGTTCCCCAAGACTGCCCTCATGGCAGATGCAAATCACAAGTATTGGGTGCCCAGGGGACTCACGTTTCTTGCCCCATGTGGTTGCAAATCAAGGATTCCTACAATCTTCTCCTCATGTTCAAGAACTTGCTCAAACAGCTCTCGGAACTCAGGCATACACTTTCCTTACACTACAAAGGATATTGCAAAGGATACAATGACCAGCCTGGTGAAAAGGTACCTACAGTGAAGTAAGAATGGTCCTGAGCACAGGAGATTCCAAACCCAGGAACATTTTTCCCCTGGGAGTCGGGTACACCACACTTGTAGAATTGGATACATTCACCAGGGTAGAAGTTCTCTGCACCCTGCAGTTTGGGAATTTTCTGGGGGTTTTATTAACTAAGCATGGCTGATAATTAACCCAGTTGCCAACCCTTATCTGCTTTCCAAGGAATGAGGAATGGAGATTAAAGTTCCAAGCTTCCTATCCTGGCCTGGCCTTTCTAGTGACCAGTCCTCATCCTGAAGCCATCTAGGATCCTGCTAAGAGTTCATTAGAAGAAAAGATGCTCCCTTTACCCAGGAAATTGCAAGAGATTCAGGAGCTTTGTGTAAGCTATTCCTAACGCTCCCATCACTCAGAAAACTACAAGGTCTTAGGAGCTCTGCTTCAGGAGCTGGAGGCAGAGATCCAGTATATACATATACATATTTCTTATTATGTCAAAGCAGTCAAGTAAGATTTTTTGTGCCTGATAGTAAAATACAATTTCTCCTCAGTAAGGAACCAGAAGATCCATGGGAATACTTCAATACCCTTTTGGGTTTTTCTTAGAGTCTGTTCTATGCCATTCCCATCAGTTGATATTGTCAGAGAAACGTCTCTACCTTGCTATAGGACCCTAGTAAGTCGATAATGCCCTTTGATAATGCCCTTTCTCAAAGGATAGTTTCCAAATACTAGGTAAATTATCAGTTAATTTCTATAGAGAACTTAACTTCATGTCTTTCCCAGGTACTCAGGAAAATGCCAGCTGGTACCAGACTCAGATTACCTTAAAGTTGATGAAGTTAAGCTTTGGAAAACCACAATTGCCCAGGTCCCTTTCAGGTTATATAAATGTGGAAAATTTGCAAACATAAGGTAATTGGACCACAATTACTTTAGGTCACTGTTTCTTTGAGTTCCAGTCTCCACTCTGTCATATTTCCCTGTAAGTCAGGCAGCATGAACATGGCTGCAAGCACTTTGGGAGTCTGACCAAGAGAGGGTCCAGTTGTCCACACACTAATTAGGGTTTAAGTGGGATGTATTCATGTGACACAGTCCTTCTGTGGATAGTAAGGTATTGCTGGTTTTCCTGGCCATAAAATGGCTTCCAGGCATTTTCCCATCATTCATTCCAGTAACTTATTCAGCTCCATGACATCCAGAGTGTCCTGTGTCATAGGAGGCATGTGGGTCCTGGAGGAGAAACTGTTGGAAGAAGCTGTTGGAACAGCCAGAAGCTGCTTTTGGAAAAATTTCTAATCAACAGACAGGTAAAATTGGAAATGGAGGATTTACTTCAATGTCTGGTCACAATAGAATTTCTCTCCTGTTAGGGATATACTCATTATAATATGGCACTACAACCACAAGTGTTTCAAAGATTGAATTTTTTGGTGGTGATAATAAGAGAAAAACTTTCAGAGTTCCTGTGTTGGTAGGGTCCAAAACTGTATCAGTATTAAAAATAGTGAGTGCATTTATAATAGCACAGATGTAAAAGAAACTTAATAATCATTTCCTCAAATTTGTGAGATGTGATAGTGTTACTGATAGTGTTAAAGGTAAAAAAAAATTTCCTAAATTATTGATAATAAACCATTAACCTATAGTTCTAGAAGATTGATAATTCTTTTTCTTTTTTTTTCCTTTTTTTTTTTTTTTTTTTTTTTGGTATTGGATATTGAACTCAGGGGCACTTCACCACTTAGCCACATCCCCAGCCCATTTTTGTATTTTATTTAGAGACAGGGTCTCACCAAGATGCTTAGCACTCATGATCCTCCTGCCTCAGCCTCCTGAGCCCCTGGGATTGCAGGTATGTACCACTGCACCTGGACAGAAGACTGATTATTTTCTATAGAAATAATTATATTTCAAAATTATTATCATACAAAGAAATTATCAAAGAATATGTAGCCAAAAGTATTATAGAGATGTGACAAAGAGTTGGCTGATATGAACATTGTTGAATTTTTGTGATTTTTTGTGACGTTTGTGATATTTGGCAGCTTTAAGAATGAATCATTTGTTGTGATTTCTATTCTCATTTCTAAATAAATTTTTTTCATGACTAAGCTAACATTTATAATTTTGTGCTTTTTTTTTAAAAGGGTCCTCCAAATTGCAAAAGTTTCAGGCTCCCAGAATTGTAAATCCAACCCAACATACCATATGTCACATTAGGCTTCCTAAATACCATAGTTTGGAGACAAACATTTTAAAGCTTTTTCTGAGAGAATTAGCCACTTATGGTGTCTGATTTGATAAGAGATCCTGGTTTTCCTTCATTCGCTTCCATTTTATGTTTTAGCAACAGTCTAGACTGTTTAACCACAGCAAATGCATCATGATGTTAGTAGTAAAGTAATCTCCTCATGCATGGCTTCTCCTCCTCCTTCTCCTCCTCCTCCATAACCTCTTCTCCTCCTTCTCCTTCAATAAGCCCCATAAATTCAGTTTTCTCTAGGTGGTAGAAAAAGAGATAAGGAGCATAAACACAGGAGGAAAGGGGACCTACAGTCCATAGAAGGTCAACCTGCATTCAAGGTAGGGATGCTCTTCCTGGGGTACTCCAGGGTAACCCAGGGCAAATAGCCAACATAGAACCTCTGACTGAGGCTGGGAGAATATTGGAGCCAAATTGCATGTGAGCACTTAGGGTGGCAGGAGAAGTTAGGTAGACATAGATTTCCAATATGCCTCAGAACAGAGGCAGAAGGGTACTTTGAGACATGTCCAGAGTCTATATTAGAAATTGCAAGGTGATACAGGATGAGCCCCCTAGAAATGTTCAGAGATGTGGACTAAGTCCTACATCAAAACCAGAAAACAGGACTGGAGGTATAGCTCAAAGGTAAGGGGCTTGGTTAGCTATAGCAAGTACAAGGTCCAGGTTTTGATACCCCACACCAAAAAGAAGAAAACATTCTTAGCACCCTGGAATTCCATTTCCCAGTCACAATTCCTGTGACTATCTGAACTAGCTTGACAATTGAAAAAAATGATGACAACATGTTTTAGTCAGTTGTTTTAAAGCCAGAACTGGGGACAGTCAGTTAGTATAGAAATAGGGGATCGGGTCAAATCGAGGAAATGAAGTCCATGAAAGCCATCTGCCTCCTCTGGAAGTTGGAGACCGCCCCTGGAAGGATGGAATGTCAAGGATCTCCGGAGTCCATTAATGACCAAATTTATCTGCCTTTATCAAGGACTGCAAGCAAGGAGCTGCTAATTAATGCCCCCTGGGCCCTTACCTGCCTGAATCACCTTGACCCTCCCTCTGCCCATCAGAAAAAAAAAAAAAAAAATCAGAAATGGATGCAGTAACAATGATGCAAAACCAAAGTCAGGGATTTGTGAGCCATGAAAGGCTTCGAAGACAAGATTACCAGCCAGTACCCTGGGAATGGTAGAAGAACTGCTTCAAACCCACGGAAAAACCCTGCTCTGAAAGACTTGATTTGATCATTGGCTGGATATAACAAGGATGATCTTCCCATGAGGAGACAGCAGCACAAACTCCAGGGATTCTGGACCTTGGACCACATTCGATAGAGATGACATCCTCATCAAACAATGGTTCCAGTCTCCATATGACTACAACTCTATTTTGCATACCTTAATAAGGCAGGTGTCATCTTTGGAAGACGAAAGACTGAAGGCTTCAGCTTACAGCCCTTCCCACGATGAAATTCTTCAACCCAATGCCTTCCTTCATTAACTAGTAGCAGCATCTTCTCTTTCTCTTTCAAGTCATTATTTAAAACATTCATTGAGATGAGGTGAGTTTTTTTTTTAAAATAGTTCATTATATTAATAGCTTTGGTCTGCTTTAGAGGTCTTCACATTTTTCTTTTTCATTAAAGGAACGTAGCATGCATGCATCCTAGATATTAGAGTTGCTATTATTAGGGAGAATAATAGCACCATCATTTAATTTTACTTACACATTTTATTATATTTGTCCAACTGAGTGCTATTATGTCCCAGAATAATGGGGGATATTCATAACCTTCTCCAATCACAAAATAAACCAAAGACTTAAAGTTTTCCCCCCGGTACCGCTAGTTTTGAATTCAAGTATTATTCCTCATGGCTCATTCCTCCATTTTGTTCTATTAGAATTTCCTACTTTAAATATTGCTTCAAATCCCTGAAGGTTTTATAAGCTTAACCATTGACTGCATTTAAACAAATTTCACTCAGAGTTAATGAGTTGAATGTGTTTAACTGTTACTTATTGTCCAAATAAATGCAAAATAAATGTAAAAAATAGTCATCTAGAAAGTCATAAGCAATAAAGTTATGTGGTTGGATTTGTTCCATTTCTTTGGCTAAGGTAAAAATAGAATGCTAACCTCTTGATAACATTTTCTTATACTAAAGGAAGATATAGCACTTCTGATTGCCTATCAACTTTAATATTTGCTGATATGGAAAAGCGCTAGTCTCTGCTAAATATGGAGAAGCCTTGACCTACTTTATTTGATTTCCACATCTTGCATTTTAAAATGCAGGATCAAGGATTGTAGATTTTTATCATTTCTCCTTAGCCTTCTCTACAACAAAGGGAACACAAGAAAACTGTGGAAGGAGAAATGGTGCAGGACTCTTGAGGCCAATTTGGTGGAAAACATTATTTTAAATAAATTCTAAAATGAGACACATTGATTCTTGCAGGGCAAGACATGGAATTTTCTTCAAATAGTATAAGAAAATCAGGCATATTCACAATGAATGCTTGGCTTGGGAAGATTTTATAAGCCAGCGTTTCTCATTTACCTGTCTCGTAAATCTGTCAAATACAGAGGGGTGTGAGATATTGGAAACTGTCCTTTGGAGTAAATTGGAGATAGGATCATGTTTTTCTGGAGGAAAAAGCCTACCGTTATGTGTCAAATTTGGGGGCTGTTGATAGAATATTCAACAGACATGGTTACCTAAGCAGATCAACCAAATCCAAACCACAGAAGAGAGAGATAATAACATTACCTTCAGCAGACACAGTTCGGTGACAAGATGGGACAGGCAACAGTTTTGTAGCTATGGGATCCTGGGTAAGAGGTTGCAGGGGAAATGCAAGTTGTCACAGTGAGTTAGAGCAAAAGATGGGGGGAGCTAATGGAAGGAATGAGGGATCGAGAGTGTGCCTAGAGAATATACAATCCACAACGTGCTCGTGTAAGTATCTGGGAGGGAGGTTCGATTTAGGAGGGCGTTGCAGTTCCTGAAACCATGGATGGTAAAAGTCAGAGAAATAATGATCAGTGAGTGGTATTACCTTTTCCTATCATCCCTCGTGGCATAAACTGGTACTGCATGGCCCCAGCCAGAATTTGGGAAGAAATCATGGAATTTCAAACACTAGCTCCCCATCAATTAGTGTCTAGGTTACTGAGCAGTGATTTGTCCCATGATTATTAAAAAGTCTTTGAAAATTTTCTGAATTTGAAACACTGAGATGTAGTCTGGCATTACCCTTTATTATCCATGTGATCTTTGAGTGCTTGTCTTTTCTGGCATTCTTAATAAGAAGATTTTTAAAAGTGGATGTTAATCCAAATCATAGGATTGTTGCAAGTATAAATTCAATCAATACAACAAATGCCATGTTCAGAACAGGACCCAGCACAGGGCAAAGGCCCAGTAAGTATTAGTTCTTTCCTTATTTTTTTTTTCTCTGTAGTTTAAAAAAATCCTTCTGATAACAGTGCTTCAGGTGACCACTGTCCATTAATCAGCATTGACACAGGAGATAAAACCATTTTGTCTGGTCTACCTCCCTAAGAACAAATGAGAAGAACCAGGCACGGTGACACAGACCTGAAATCCCAGTGGCTTGGGGAGACTGAGTCAGGAGGATGGCAAGTTGAAGACCAGCCTCAGTAATTTAGGCCCAAAGCAAATTAGTGAGACCCTGTTTCAAAACAGTAATCCAAACAAAAAAAAGGACTGAGGATATAGCTTCTCAGTGGTAAAGTACCCCTTTGTTAAATCTCCAGTACAAAAATGAAAGAAAGAAAGAGAGAGCGAGGGAGGGAGGGAGGAAGGAAGGAAGGAAGGAAAGAAAGAAAAGACAAGAAGAGAAGAGAAAAGAGAAGAAAAGAAAAAGAAAAGCAGCGAGAAGATAATGGTCTAAGCAGAGGGACTAGTATTTCTGTGTCCATATGACTTTTAAGACTTGTGAAATTAGAGGAGAAAGAGACAAAAGTATCAGCCACTGCTCGCCCCAGTCTGCACTGCGGATGTGTCCTATGGTATGCTCTCACGCACACGCATCTGGGGCTGTGCTTGGTATTCAATGCTTATCAAATGATTCCATTTCAGTTTTTAAACATTGTCTTGACAGCTTGAACTGCCATGACAAACTATCACTGGACTTAGTGTCTTAAACAGCAAAAATTTTTTTCTCACAGTTCTGGAGGCCAGAAAATCCAAGATCAAAGCCCAGCAGGTTTGGTTCATGAAGATGGCCTTCTTCTGGCTTGCAGAAGACAGCCCTCTCAATATTTCCTCTACATGGCCTTTCCTTGGGGTGTGTGTGACCTGGAGTTGCGGGGGACGGAGAGCGAGAGTGAGAGGAGAGAGTTCTTCCTCCTAAAACCACTGTTCTGGAGAAGCCCAGTACCAGTACATGGGCACTGGTCACAAGGTGCCCTGAGACTGAAGAAAGAGGCGGACAGATCCAGGATGGCATGGAGCGCAATCAACTGGAGACTGAATGGCGGAACGTGGTCAAAGGCAGCAGAAAGGTGAATCCCCGCCACTTGGGTAACTTGTCTCCAACTAACATCAAGGATGTCAGGCACATTTTTGGTGCTAATGGCATCAGGGTCCCATTGTGAAACTCCACATAACGACTGTGGTGGCTCGGTCGGATTACACTGTTGGGAACCTATGTGGGGAAAAGAGATCAGGATGACTCAGGGACAATCACGGCAGGTAATGACTCAGTATGACTGCAGTCAGGTCAAGCTGAGTCCCTATAGCCTCCAATCCTATCACATTATAAGCCCACCCTTATAACCTCATTTAACTTTAATTACTTCTTAAGAGCCCTATCTCCAAACACAGTCACATCAAGGGTTAGAGCTGCAGCATATGAATTTGAGGGAGAATGGCAGAAATATTTAGTTTTATTGAACTGGATTCGGCCTCACAGTTAGTTGCAGTTTTGTTGTAAGGAAGAACAGAGATGAGATGTCCTTCCTCATGACAGAATTCCAAGAACTGAAGACACTTAAGGTATCCTCTCTAAGTCTTATCTTCTGGCTAAGTTCTCTCATTTCTTAAAAAAAAAAAATAATTTTCACCTAGACTTTTTACATCAGAGGAACACGTATTTGTTAATTTCTATATTTAAAAAGGTGTTTACAATTAGAAACTGTGTCCCAAATGTGATACCATCAATGTAAAATGCAAGGGAATTGATATGTCCCCTGTTCTTTTTGTTGTTGTTGTTACCAGGGATTCTCAGGGGCACTCGAACACTGAGCCCCATCCCCAGCCCTATTTTGTATTTTATTTAGAGGCAGGGTCTCACTGAGTTGCTTAGCGTCTCACTTTTGCTGAGGCTGGCTTTGAACTCTCGATCCTCCTGCCTCAGCCTCCCTAACCACTGGGATTACAGGCGTGGGCTACCACCCAGACCTATGTCCCTTGTTCTTCTAACTAACCTGGCTTTGATGCAGGCTGCAATTGCCTGTATATCAGTCAATGGATGAGAGTTTATAGACACTTGGCTCACTGTCTGGCACATTGCAGACCACCTTGACAGATATTTTGTTACAGTGCATCTTGTGTGTTTCTGGATCATCTCCAATCTAAAGGATTCATAGAAGTCTGGAAACTAAGATGTTTTGGAGTTCACTTGAGATTTATGTATTTATGTCCATAAGGTTCTGAACTAGTGTGAAGAATAATCACAATGAACCAATTGAGAGAAAGCCTGCACTACAGAAAAACTGAAAATAGTTTTTTTCCATCTCATTCCAGGATTCCAGGAACGTAGAGAGAGAGCAAGGAGCTTTGCTTCTGGTTTGTGTCCTCCGTAATTGCTTTAACACTTGACTTGCTGTTTGAGGCATAAATGACAAGTACTAAAAATTTAATGTATGTCAGGTCCTGTGCCAGGCACTTGCACATGATTTCATGAATCCCCTCAACAGCCCTGTGAGGTGCTGTTATTAGTCTCACTTTACCAGGAAGGTATGGGACTTGCTTAGTTTTATAAGCTAAAGATAAGTCTTGCTTTGGCTGCTAAGTCCCAAGTGCTTTCTCTACCCCCTGAGTTAGTAAAACTGGAGAGAAGCAGGGGACTCTGGAAGCTACAGAAAAAATATGGCACTGCATCCTGGGATATTAATATTTCTCATGGCAGGCATACAAGTCTGCTAGGCAGCCAAAACAAATACCACAGACTAGATGGCTTAAACAACAAACATTTATTTCCTCACCATTCTGGAAGCCAGCAGTCCAAGATCAAGGTGTTGACAGGAATGGTTTGTTCTGAGATACTCCCTCCTTGGCTTGTCAATGGTCATTTTCTTTCAGTGCCTGTGTGTAGATTTTCTTCTGTGTGTTTCTAATCTCGTCTTCCTATAAGGACACCAGCAAAATTGGATTTGGAACCCTCCCAGTTAAACTTAATTATCTTTTTAAAGAACTTTATCCAAATATAGTTACATTCTAAGATCTTGGGGGATAGGAAATCTATAGAAAAGGAGACACAATTCAGCCTATAACAATAGGTTATTCAAAACACATAGGGAAGGAAGAAAAAGATAATGCATAATAACCTGGGCTCTGGACTCTGGTTGTTTTTGACAGAATCTCAATTCTTACATGAACAAACTGAGTTTATTTGGGCAATTTATATAAACTGTACCTCAGTCTCTTAGTCTTTAAAATGGAGAAAATAGTCTTTTTAGGCTTTTTTGAGGAGATACGTACATGAGAATTAAATGTTAATACATATCAAGCACTTAGAGTAGTACGTAGAATTCAATAAGTATAGCACAAGCACTAACTCTTATTATCTTATAAGTTTGGTCAAGTGAAATGCAAAAAAAAAAAATTTATTTTTATTGTATACATTTCAAGCAGACATCATGGTGTTTTGATATATATAATGAAATATTTGCTACAGTCAAGCTAATATACATCATCTCACAGGTACATTTTAATGGTAAATATGCCTAAAATCTACTAACTTAGCAAATTTTCAATATATAATGCAATATTGTTGACTATAGTTTCTCCATTCTCCCTCCCCCACCATTATGTTTCCATTTTCCGCATTTTCTTCTATTTTTTTAAAAATATCACGTACATAAATAAGATCATGCATTATTTTCCTTTTATGTCTGGCTTTTTTCACTTAGCACAGTGTCCTCCAGTTTCAGTCATTTTGTTGTGAAAGGCAGGATCCTCTTCTTTTTTAAGGTTGAATAATATTCCAATGTGTGTGTGTGGCAGATAGCAATGGCAGAGTGCACACAGGAACAAGAGATGCCGTGGCCAACTAAAAGGTAGAGAGACGGGTGGGGCCAGGGTTGAACTTTGATAACAACCCTCCACGGTCTCAAAAACAATGCCTTAGTCCCTCGGACGGCAGAACCCACTGACCCAAAGACCTCTTATTAGGTCTGTCCTCCTAAGGGTTCACACCATTTCCCAACACCACCACCCTGGGGACTGCGCTTGTTTAAGCAACCTTCAACTCATAGCCCATGAAAAAGAATTTTCTCACTTACAGAAAACTACTTCAGTCACAAATATCCATTTAATCTCCTCTTCTAAAAGGGTAGAAAAGCAGTTTGAGAAGTAATTCCTGCTACTGATCTCCATGTGAGGCAGACATCTTAGATACCTTCCATGGATCCCCACCGGCTGGTATCCAATCTCTATGCAATCCTATTCCTGCAAGTGTAGACCGGATCTACTGACTCACTTCTAATGAATCAAATGGTGCCCAAAGTGGTGGAATGGCACTTCCAGAATTAGATTTTAAAACACTGCGACTGGGCTGGGGCTGTAGCTCAGTGGTAGAGCACTTGCCTTATACATGCAAGGCACTGGGATCAATCCTCAGCACCACATAAAAAAATAAAATAAATGAAGATATTGTGTCCATCTACAACTAAAAAATATTTTTACAAAAAACACCACCACTTCCATCCTGCTGGTTCTCTTGCATTTTTTGCTCTTGTCCTTGCTTTCTCCATCTGCCTCTTTCTGTCTGCTTACTCTTCTGAAGCAAGTTGTCATGTTTTGAACTTCTCTCTGACTAGGTCCATGTTTCAAAGGGCTTAGGCAGTTTCAAAGAACTGAAGTCTCTAGTTCAATAGCCTGCAAGAAGCTGAATCCTGAGCTTGAAAAAAGCTGAATCACTAGTCTGAGCTTGAAAGAAGATACTTTCCTAGGCAGATCCTTCCCTGTTAAGCTTACAGATGACCTTGATCACAACCTGTGAGAGACCCTACAACAGAATAACCACTTAACTAAGCTGCACTCAGATACCTGATCCACAGAAACTGTGAGAAAATAAATATTTCTATTTCAAGTCATCAAGTTTTGGGGTTATTTGTCATGCAGCAACCCATAACCAAGAAAGTGAATTATGTTATGGAAGTAGATGTGACCCCTGGGATTCAAGTGGAAAATGAGATTCATGAGGACACAACAGAAGGACTCAAATTGTACAGGACAGGAAGGATGCTGCCATCAGAAGATCTCAGCTATTTTCCCAGAATCATCCACTCAAGCAGTTTTTTTCCTATTAGCATGTCTGAAAACAACTCTTAATTAGCTAGCTTGTAATACCCTTGTTTTGAACTAGTTGCATTCAAAGCATTTAAATTGCTCCACCTGCTTCAATACGTTTACTCCTACTGTTTTCACCATTAATGAGGCATTCAGCTTTTATAATCTGGGAGATGACCTAAAGATCAAAGTTAATTTAATTTAAAATCAATGTACTAGAGAAGAAAGCCCCTGCCTTCAGTATTGATGTCATGATGACTATAGGCTTCTGCCAACTCAGAGACAAGGGTTCATAACAGTGTATGCTGTGCTATTATTTCCAACCAGGTTACTATTGTCACATAGTCACACAGTTCTACCAAGAAAATATCCAATTCTGAAAATTTTTCCCCACTTGATTTAATGCTATTTATTGGAATTTCTTGCTTAATCAAGTGAATTGCAGACCATTTCCTGGATTGATTGTTGAGTTTTAAATCTCACTGAGCAGCTAAGACCAATATCAATGAATCCTGCATCCTTGATATTTTAGAGAAAACCATTCATGGCTAAAATAATCAAAGCACTTAGATTTATAATCAATGGTTCTTAAAAATACTTGTGTTTTTAACTGAGTCTATTGACAAAGTTACTTCTACTGCAGGAAATAAGAAGTTTTTTTTTTGATGCTATGCCTGGAGACATTTATTTCATCTGTCATTATTTTACTCTCAAAGTCTATTTTCTGATTTGCAAGAATCTGCAGTGACATCACTTCACAACCAATTATTTTTGACCCATTCACTTGTTCATTTGTTCATTCATTCAGCAAATAGTTATTTCATATCTCCTCTGTGACAAGTACCATGCAAGATTTTCTGTTTTTTATTTTTGTCATTGATTTCCAATTTCATTCTACTATGATCTGAGAGAACACAAGGCAGTATCTCTACTTTTTTGCATTTACTAAGGGCTGCTTTGTGGCATAACATATGGTCTATTTTCGAGAAGGTTCCATGTGTTGCTGAGAAGAAAGTGAATTCACTCATTGATGGATGGAATATTCTATATATGTCTGTTAAGTCTAGGTTATTGAGTTCTATGGCTTCTTTGTTCAGTTTTTGTTTGGAGGATCTATCCAGTGGTGACAGTGGTGTGTTAAAGTCACCCAGAATTATTGTGTTGTGGTCTATTTGATTCCTGGAATTGAGAAGGATTTGTTTAATGTACATGGATGCACCATTGTTTGGGGCATAAATATTTACTATCGTTATGTCTTCCTGATTTATGGTTCCCTTAAGCAGTATGAAATGTCCTTCTTTATCCATTCTGACTAACTTTGGCTTGAAGTCCACTTTATCTGAAATAAGGATGGAAATCCCCACTTTTTTACTGAGTCCATGTGTGTGGTAGGTTTTTTCCTATCCTTTCACCTGTGGATGTCTTTTTCTATGATATGAGTCTCTTGAAGGCAGCATATTGTTGGGTCTTTCTTTTTAATTCATTCTGCCAGTCTATGTCTTTTGATTGATGAGTTTAGGACATTAACATTCAGGGTTATTATTGAGATATGGTTTGTATTCGCAGTCATTTGGGCTTATTTTTGGTTCTTAACTTGGCTTGTTTCTCCTTTGAATGGATTTTTCTTTAAGGTAGTTCCTCCCTTTGCTGACCTACATTATTGTTTTTCATTTCCTCCTCATGTAATATTTTGTTGAGAACATTCTGTAGCACAGGCTTTCTATTTGTAAATTCTTTTAACTTTTGTTTATCATGGAAGGATTTTATTTCATCTTCAAATCTGAAGATTAGTTTTGTTGGGTATAGGATTCTTGGTTGGCAACCATGTTCTTTCAGAGCTTGAAATACGTTGTTCCAGGCCCTTCTAGCTTTTAGAGTCTGGGCAGAGAAATCTGCTGGTATCCATATTGATTTCTCCCTATATGTAATCTGATGCTTTTCTCTTGCAGCCTTCAAAATCCTATCTTTATTTTGTATGTTAGGCATTTTCATTATAATGTGCCTTGGTTTGGATCTGTTGTGATTTTGTGCATTTGGTGTTCTGTAAGTCTCTTGTATTTGATTTTCCATTGCATTCTTCAGGTTTGAGAAATTTTCTGATATTATTTCATTGAATAGGTTGTTCATTCCTTTGGTTTGTATCTCTGTGCCTTCCTCAATCCCAATAATTCTTAAATTTGGTCTTTTCATGATGTCCCATAGTTCCTGGAGATTCTGTTTGTGATTTCTTACCATCTTCTCTCTTTGGGCAACTTTATTTTCAAGATTAAATATTTTGTCTTCATTGTCCGAGGTTCTGTCTTCCAAGTGGTCTAGTCTTTTGTTGATGCTTTCCATTGAGTTTTTTATT
This sequence comes from Sciurus carolinensis, assembly GCF_902686445.1. NCBI lineage: Eukaryota > Metazoa > Chordata > Mammalia > Rodentia > Sciuridae > Sciurus > Sciurus carolinensis. The sequence continues at coordinate 154,049,565 of NC_062216.1, forward strand.
TGGTTTATTGTCTCCTTCATTTCAAGGATTTCCATTTGGTTTTTTTTGGGAATCTCTCTTTGTTGAAATGATCTTTTGCTTCCTGTAGTTGCTCTGTCAGCTTATTGGTATTATCATTCATTGCCTGCATTTGCTTTCTTATCTCATCCTTTGCTTCACAAATCATCTTAATCATGTATAATCTGTAGTCTTTTTCTGACATTTCTTCTATCATACTGTCATTGGATTCTATTAATATAGAATCTAGATTTGTTTGGATCATTTTCTTCCCTTGTTTTTTCATGTTGTTCATGTATCTTCTCCTCTAGCAGTGCAGATCTGGGGTATTACAGTTTCCCCCCTATAGGTTTATAATGACCCTATAGGTTTCCAGAACCTTTTCTTTAAGGGGGAGATCAATATCAGCAGTGCCCAGTTCAGACAGTATGCAACCCAAAACCAAATAGCCCCTATGAGGACATTAACAATATTGTCATAATAAACAGAATGAGTTCAATTATTATCCTCTGCATAACAAATAGATTTGCAATAAGGTCTACAGTTTCTAATGAAGGACAAAGAGAATGCAGAGGGGGTGTAGGATGTAGCTATTAATGGGATAAGAAAAGAATATATAGAAGTTCTAGATCATAGAAAGTTCTAGATCAAAAGAAGTCGGTTGTTAGCAAGGAAAAAGGGAGAAAGAGACTCTGAGGGAACGGGTAAACAAAAGGAAAAGAGAGCAAGAAAAGTAAAGAAATAAAAACTTAAAATTTTTCAATAAGGAGAAAAAAGAAAATCTACACTATAATAGTCATATAGTATTCAAATCTCGCAGTCTTCAGTAACCTGATGTATGAGAGGTACCTGATAATGAGCTTCAAGTCTCCAGCAAGAGTTTCAGGATGGGATTTGCCCCACCTAAGGATTGGAGCTACAGCTTCCAGGATTATCCAAGATGGCCGCTCTGGCTTCCAAATGTGGACGTGGTTGGCTGGAGGTCCTGGCGGCCCGGTGTGGTTGGTCAGACAGGGGTCCTGGAGGTGGGGTGTGGTTATTCTGGTTGTGGAATCCTGCAAGTGGGGTGCAATCAGTCGGTCTTGGGGTCCTGGTGATAGTGCACAGTCAGTCTATGTGAGGACCCTGGTGGCAGGGAGTGATCGGTCCGGCTGAGGGATCCTGGAGGCAGGGTGCGATCAGTCGGTCTGGGGTGCCAGTGATAGGGCACAGTCAGTTGGTATGGGGGTCTTGGCAGCAGGGAGCAGTCAGTCCATGTGAGGGCCCTGGAGGCAGGGAGTGATCGGTCCGGCTAAGGGATCCTGGAGATGGGGCTCAGTCTGTCCGGCCAGGGGTCCTACGGGGCCTGGCTATTGTCTCAAAATGGCAGCAGCCACGTGTAACCAAACCTGCAGGTACTGTGACAGTGAACTTCCAGGCAACAGCAGGCAGCTGGTGCTCCACTGGCGGTATGCAGTTTGCTGACTGCTATCGGACAATGGGGAGGTGAACCTCGGGCAGTGGGTGATGCATAGGTGATGGACAGGTAAGAGGCAGGCAAATGGAGGATGATAGGAGCCTGACAGTGAGCAATCTGCACTCAAAAAGGTGTCAATATGCTGGCTGACTACAGGTGATTGCAGTAGACAAATGTGGTAAACAGCAAAAACTGCTTCACCAAGAAACAGATATCCTCTGCTTGAAACCCAAGTTATGGAGCGACAAGGAACGCTGCTTCCCTCTAGTCCACCATCTTGGATCTTCCCCCAAGATTTTCAAGATTGAAAAAATAATGAGTTGAAATAGACTCAGTTTTGCTATTTTAATAAAAAGCTCAAACTCATTCAATGCCTTATCCAAACAAAATCTTTCTTACTCTCACAGTTTTGAGGTCCACCATGGACCATGATTCCTCCATGGTGACTCAGGTTTCCATATTGCTCAGATAGGGTAAGACTAGACTGAAAAGCCTATCGGCAGCAATTCAAAACCTCCATCAGAAGGGGCACAGCTCTTCTGTCTGCATGCTTATAGCTGCCCTCAAGTGGAACTGTGACCTCAGCACTTCCACTAAGGCAAGAAGATTCTCTCATCTACCACACACGGACTTTGTCTTCTGCCCATCTCTTATTGTTTTGTCTTTGTTGTCTTTTTTTTTGGGCATTTGTATGATTTCTTAATGTCTTTAAAACATTCAACATAGCTTGGTAATGTCCATTATTGTCTTCAAGGACAGATGAAGGAATAGGAAATCTGTTAGAAATGACCTACCTCATTTTCTCTAAAGATAATGCAGTCCTTATTTCTTCCCTCTTCTCCTCTGTGCCAGGTAGGAAGGCCTCATTTTTTTCCTTGAGAGTGAAGAAATGAACAAAGATTGATAAGGTCCAGACCAAGTTAGATGTGAGAATTATCATCAAGTTTGTTCTTTCTCTTTTTCTCTTCCTTCCCTCCCTCCCTCCTTCCTTCCTTCCTTCCTTCCTTCCTTCCTTCCTTCCTTCCTTCCTTCATGTAATTATTTGACTGTTTGACAACTACATATTCAGCATCCCTACTGTGTGGTATGTGCTAGAAATGAAATGTTGATCTAAGTAGATCTGGTTCAGATAATATATAATGAGGGAAATTGTCATGTAAGTGGGCAATTACAAGGCAGTGTGGCAAAATCTACAGAGAGGTACAGAGACCTTCATAACATGTTACTGGAGACCCACCATGGATGATAGAAGATCCTTGAAGGATAGAGTGTCCAAGCAAAGACCAATTTACATCCATGAGCATAGGTTAGGTAAAGAGAACTGGAGCAATTATTGTTCCAGAAGAAAACAAAGCCCTAGAACAGAAACAGACAGGAGAAGAGGGAGACAGAGAAAGCAAAGGGAGAGCAAATGAAGCTTTTGGATGATCAGGGATCTGCAAAAAGCCAGAACATAGATTCAAGGTGGAGGAGTTCTGAGAGTTGAGAATAAGAGAAGTGAGGAAGAACCAGGTCTCAAAGGACATTGTAAACCATGAACACCATTTTGGATATTTTCCTGAGAACAGTGGGAAGTTGCTGAAAGGTTTCAAACAGGAAAGAGTGATATGATAGACACTTCAGATCTGAAGTAGCAACTGCCCTTTACAAAAGTCCAACAGTTACTATGCTGGCAAAGGAACCAGCCCAATGCCTGCTCAGAGCAGCCCTGGCCTTTGGCCGGTTTCCCTGGTATGACAATTTATGAGCAAGTGTACTGAGGATTTGTGTGTTTGGTAAGACCAGGAGCACAAGGAGAGCCCTTAACACAAAACTTCTTTTTCTGTTCTCAGCCATAAATGCTGAAGCCCCATTCTTTATTCCTTCAATTTTTCATTTATCTGTTCATCAAATATGCAGTGAGCACCTGCTATGTAAATGGAATATGGTTTGTGCACTAAAAGAAAGGAGATAAGGTCAGGGTTCTTGCTTTCAAAAGGCTAAGGGTCTCGTTGGGGAGATGAGTTTAATGGTGTCTCATGAGGGAGGAGAATAGAACCTTAGAAGGGAACCATTCAGGCTGGGGAGCCCAGGGAAGACTTTGTGAAGAAAAGAGCACCGTGGCTGGGCCTTGCAAGATGAATACAATTTCCTCAGTGCTGATCTGTGATTGACCAGAAGACTTTCAATTATCTGGGATAGAAACTTAACTCCAATGAGCTTAAACAAAAAGAGGGCACTTACTGGTTCACACACTGGGAAGCCCAGAGGTGCAGCTGACTTCAAGCCTGACTCCATCCAGGGACTCAACATTGTGATCAAAACTCCTCTTCCTCTCTCCATTCTAAGGACAGATTCTCTCTGGTGGGCAAGATGGCTCTCAGAAAACCCAGTGTATTAGTCTCCTGGGACTGCTGTAACAAAACTGTCACAAATAGATTGGCTTAAAATAACAGAAATTTATTCTCTCACAGTTCAGGAGGTTAGAAATCAAGGTGTCACCTTGGTTGTTTCCTTCTAGGGCTCTGAGAGACAATCCATTGCATGAGTCTCTCCTAGCTTTTAGTGTTTTCTCTAAATTGTTGGCATTTCTTGGCATCTAAATGATCCCAAACTCTGCCTCTATCTTCTCGTTGCCTTCTCTTCTCTGTTTCTCCCTTGTGTCTATATCTAAAAATCCCACCTCTTTTCTCTAATAAATCCACCAGTCATGGGATAGAGAACAAATTTTAAATCTAGGATGATAGTTCTTGAGACCCTTAATTCAATTTATCTGCAAAGACTCTTATCTCAACCAAGGTCACATTATGAGGTTCCTGAAAAACATGAATGTTAAGGGAATACTCTTCAACCACTGTCCCCAACAAAGTCATCTTCCCTACTGTCTGTGGCACAAAAATCCTGCTGCAGAAAGCCCAGTGTGGGCCGTGTGCCAGCTCTGTGATGAAGTGATGGGCCTTGTACTTCAGCACCCCCAGAACCCACAGTGGGTGGGTTCCCAAGAATAAAACCTTTCTATCAGAAATACAAATGAAGGTATGCTGCAGAAATATCAATGATTGGATTCTGGAATACACGGGAAGATGTTTCTGGGTGTGATATGGCAAGATCTTTGGAATCCTGATGCTTTAGAACTAAATGGATTCTAGAAATTAGTCTATCAACCTCCATTTCTTTATACAGATGAGGAGCCAGATCTATAGAGAGGAAGGGACAGAGGATTCCAGACAGTGAGTGAGGAGCATTACATTGGAAGTCAGGTGCCACCTGGGTTACACATGGGGAGCAGGAGGTACCTAAAGAACTGGAGACACCAAACACAGAAAGACTCAGTGTAAGGGACATGGGTAGATACCAAAACACCTTTCACATTGATTCCTACAGCTCTCCATGCCTTAGCTTACTTGAGCATCTTATCTTTAGAGCTAAGAGTTATACTATTTGTTTTTGGAGACTTCTCTGAAGACCTGTATGGGAGTCAGTTTTGTATTCATTTGCTATAAAATCAGAAAAATAAGAATAACGTAGAACTTTTATAAAAATCAATTATAAATCAATTCAAAGAACTGTATTTTCACCTCATATTATATCATTTCTAATTGTTTTGACATTTGTTAAGCTACTATGTTATTAGATCAGGGTCACAGTAGAAAGTAATGTGATTTTGTTTCATTTAGTTTTGTGACCAGTATGTTTGACAACTGAAAATGGTAGCAGCCCCGTGTGGGTTTTTCATAATTGGGGGCAGGGAAGGGATTTTACTGACTCAAGACATCCATAGGTCTAGGATCCCTAACGTCGACCAACTTCTACATCTTACTAGGTAGCCAGAGTTGAGCCACCTCAGTAAGAAATCTCAAGAGAATTCCCCAAGCTCTTATTTTCTTAAGAGGAAGGTGGCCTCGATTTCAAATTGACTTTTACTGTGTTTGGCGTGTTTTAAGGAAGCTCTGTTTTGCTAAGGATGAGATGGAGTTGGTTAGTTGTATTATTTGTTGCTAAGGATGCTTCTCTCTGAAATGAAGCACACGCACACGTGGTCCGTCCTTAACACCTGTGGCTTAGTGACCTTGCCACCATTATCTTAAGTGTTCAAAAACCCAAGACCCACTTGTTAGTCAAAGCAGTTGATCTAGTTGAAAGCCTCTGATTCATTTGAAAAGCTTTCCCATGTTTTTTCAAATAGGAAAATTAGCTGGACATTCTTCAGAGTAATTGACCTATGGATTTGAGTTTTATCTGTTTTTCCTCAACAGCCACCATACCAAGTTATCAATTAGCATGCTTCAGTCAAGCCCCACGGTTGGTGACATCTGAGCTACACATCACCCATCATACTACAAGTGTTTGTGATCCCCTTCATCTAAACCACTTGTGTTAGAACAGCTACTGGTAGGCAGGGATGCTGTGGTGAGGGCTTATTTAAGTAAAAAAAAAAAAAAAACTTTTCTGGGATTTAGGATAAGTGATCTTTGCCTAAGTAGGAAGCAAAGCAAAATTGAATAGAGGCATATTGGCCATCCACTGGGGTGTCCCTCTAGAGACCTCGGTTCATGTTAGCTGATAGCATCACATGCATTCTCTTAACATGCCCCAGCTTCTTCAGGTTCTGGTCAGTTGCTGAAGAATGAAGGGGATTTGAAAATATTGAAAATCCAGCAAAGAGGGCAAGCTAGTGCATCAATACCCTCAATTGCTAGGCATTAGAACAAAGAAGATAGTAAACACCTCTGACGTATTTCTCATACATTCATTGGTTCAGTCTTTGATTGGCTAAGCCATTCATTCACTGAGCCACTAAAAATCTATTTTTTTTATTCTTGTCTTAGAACCTCAGGACAGAGACATAATCAAAATGGACTCAAAGGAGATGCTTTAAGGAAACTCATTCTGGCCTACTGTTGGGAGATCGCTGCTTGTCCTGAGGGCCCTTGTTGGCCTCAAAAGAATTGAGCAGGTTCCAGACTTCTATTTCAGAAAACAAGCAGTCCGACTGACTAATGAGAGCTTGCTCCAGGCTTAATTTTGTGAGGTAGAGAAACATACACAACATCCATGTTTCCTCCCCAGGGGTGGTCAGTTCCCCAGGGAAGGGAAGCAGATAAGGATTTTAGGGTACAAGTTTGCCCAGAAAGATTGGTGACATCCCCTGGAACCAAATGAAATCTCAATGGGAAAGGAAGAAGAAAGACCAGTCACTAATCAACCTGATTCACCATTAACAAAGTTGGCACCTATTGCTATTTTTTATTAATAATCAAGTTAAACCAAATCCGGTGCTTACTTTTATGACTATCACTGGACTGGAGCTACAGAAAGGCAAAATATAGCCCTTATACGTGAAGTTGCTCAGTATCTAGAGGGAGGAAGCTTGGTAAAGAAAAAGGAGGCAGAGTCACACTTTCACTAAACTTTTACGAAACACATGAGGTGGTATAAAATCTTTTCATTCTTCTGGCATCTCATTGGAGAGTTGATTTGCTCATAATGAAGACAATAACTGCTGCAAAGGCTGCATACGGACTATGTGCAGATGCTATCCTAGGTGCTTGGAATGCACCAGGAATGCACTGTCTCCTTTACCAGCCCTGAGACACGCACTGCTATTGTTCTGGATTTGCAGATAAGGAAACTACAAAGGGTGGCTAAGAGATTTGCATGAGGACATGTGGCTAGTAAGTAATGCAGCTAACATTTGCATTCAGGTAGCTGACAACTGACCCTTTGTAAATAACTGGTGTGCAACAGTGTTCTGTATTTGAGAGATTATCATGTCAGAGCCACGACTCAGCAGACACCAAAGAGGACAAGGTACTGTGACTTCTGTCTAGAGAACAGACTGAGCAGAGAAGACATTTCACATCAGGTTCTATCAGTCAAAAAAGTCATAAATGGAGGTGGACATTCAGATAACTCTGAGATGAACCAGGCTAGGAGGGGTAAACCCTGGAAGCTAGATATAACCTACAAGATTAAAGAATGAGCCTGGAGAGATGCTGATGTGCCTTTGGGGGTGAACAATAGCTACATTGACAGATGACAGAGAGGTATCTAAGTGGTACTCTATGTGAATGGATGCTAACAAAATTAACATATGAGTGACTTACAAGTGACCCTGCATTTATCAAGTTTTAATTAGTTGCAAATGAAAGAAACAAAACATAAATCATCTAAGTAAGGAAATGTATTTCCTCATAAATCTGAAGTAGACATAGATATTTAGTTTTAGGCATGGCTAGATCCAGCTGATCAAATCAATAATCCATTTCTTTATCTTTGGAGCCTGATTTTGCATTGACATCCTTCTCAATCAGTCTTTCTTCATGTAGTAGCCTCTGGGACCTTAGCCAACACAGTAGAAACAGTGATTCTTTTTCCCCAATTGTTTGCTACCTAATTAATTCAACAAATATTTAGTACCTACCCTGTACCAACATAGGGGATACAGCACTGAAAAGAATAGAAAATTTTCTTTCCCCACAGAGGCTACACCTAGTGGGGAAAAGACAATCAGACAATGAACAGCAAATACAAATAGGTTAAGTAGCAATAAGTACTAAGAAGAAAAAAAATCAGGGAAAGAGAAAGAATAAGGTACAATTTTTAAAAAAGGTTATCAAGAACACCTGAGTAGGTATCTGAGGAAAGTGAAAGAATTCACCATCTATGAGGGGTTATGGAAAATAATATTCCTAAAAGACAGCTCCCCAAGAAAAACAGAGAGACAATGTGGTTCGAGAGGAGGGAGGGCGAATTGACCAAACATTAAACCTCTTCCATAGCACCCTTTCCTAATAACAATGGGTCCTAAACCATGACCTTCCTCCACGGCTAATTAGTCCTAAATGGAAGCACAGCAAATATCAATGGGCAAGATTTGAGTACTCATCCCTGGGATCTAGACTCTTATCTCCCCAGATGACAAGTTTCAACCTTTTTACAACCACCTTCCTAAGTTAAAGTTTTAACCTGTTCAACTAGCCCCTGACTGTCAAAACTGCACATACACAGCTCCCAGTGATTATATCATTGTACCCTATAAAACCAAAATCCCCTCAGTAACTGACGGCCATTTTCCCATCCAGAAAGTGGACCCAAATGGCGCCCAAGTCCGCAAAGAAATAAAGACTTCTCTGTATCCATCGAGGTCTGCTTCCTGTCCCTTTGTGCTTACAATGTGGACATCTGGAGGACGAGAACTCCAGGAAGATGGCAGAGAAAACACCAACCCAGGTCTGTTCCATTGACATAATGATCAGTGTCAGGCTACATATGTCAAAACGAGCAATTTTCAGACCCTGTACCAAGGAATCAATAGTCCAGCAAGGGGAAGAGCAGGTTTAAAAATGCAAATCATCCAGGTTGATTGGCAGGGCAATGCACCTGACCATGAACTTCAGGGTCCAGTGGGGACATAAGGATAGGAATGATCAGGGAAGGCATCAAACCCTTGGAAATCAAGTCTTTTTCCCAAGGGTTGAAAATATAGGACTCTGAGTCTCACACACAATCAACAAAATTACAGCTGTGATTTCCATATCTGAGCCTTCAGTGATTATTTTCTTTGTTTTTTCCACAATAACATTTGTGGAGGTTATACTTGGGTCGGCTTATTTGTTCACTAACTTGTAGTAGTGTCTTCTCATGGACGTGGTGATGAATCTGAGACCCAACAGGAAAGAGTGGACAGATAAGATCTGTTTCACAAAAGTAACCTTCAGACCTCATGAATAAAGAGGCACTGGGTACCAATCCCCCACTAAACCATAAGTCTCGCTCACAAGCTCTTTCTGGCCTCTCTCTTTCTCTCTCACGCACTAAAAAATGATTTATCTTTTAACTTAGCCTTAATTCACAATTTCACAATTAATTAAACATCAGCCTAATCATTATACCCACAAAGCATTTAAACTGATGTTGGGCGAATGATGGGAAAATGAATAAATGCTTTGAAGGTCCATTTCAAATTAGTTATTTGATTAATGAATATTCCACAAGGGCATTGGGGAGATGACCTCTGTTGATGACTTAAAGAAAGACATGTCTGTTTAGATAATGAGAAGACAAAGAGAGTTTGCGTTATCTCCGGGTGTACGTTGTGTAGAATTACAAGGATTAATCCACACAAAATGTATTACTTTTCCCTTGGCTTGTTGAAGATAACATAGAATTGTAAGATCAATAAATAAAGTTTGGCATTTCAAAGATGCTGCTTCATGATAAACTGCGCAATGTGTACCCCAGACCGCCAGCCATGAGCGCAGGCCACCCACCGGAGGCTTATGAAAGAAAGCTGGGCTTTCTCCTGATAAGGTTTGCATCAGGGTGGTCGGTTTGCCTCATAAACTCTCCATAATCCCTCCTAACACCCGACCTTTCAATTTCTTAGATGTAGAAGAAGAAAATTGGGTTGTCACCAGCTTCCTGTATATTCAAACAAATAAGAAACAGCTTACCTTGTTTTGTTGTTTAGAAGGAAGCTTTTCCCAGCAGATCTGTGATCAAAACCCATATTAGAAAAGGGAATCAAATATGGGTCACACATGCTGACCGAGGTGCAGGGTAGGAACAGGGCGGAGATGAGGAGGTGCTTCCATCGCAGTCAGTCTGCCTTCTTGCTATCCTAAGGGTGGAAAGTCAAATTACTTTTCATTCTTAATGATGCAAAATCTTAGAAGAGTCAAAACTGGTTCAAAAACGGGGGTCCTTAGGGTGCCCAAAGCATTGGAGTTGTTTGGACATGAAACAGATCTAGAAAAAGGTTAATTTGAATGGTAAGCATAATATGCTGATTTCCCTCCTGGGTTGTTTTGGTTTTGTTTATTTGTTTTCCTTAAATGATGGAAGTAACACTCCCAAAGCTGGGTTAATGTTCATTCTGTAGATAGTAATCAGTAGCCTCGAGAAGCTAAATCACTTCCTGGTGGCAAGTTGAGAAGGTGAACTCTCGGGTGGCCTCAGGCCTCATGGGAAGCCCCGCACAGAGAGTGAAGGCAGATTCTCTGACTTCTTGCCCTGGGCTTGGGTGGAGAGAGTATAGCCTCTGTTGTTCATCTCCTTCTCAATGCATAAAGGATAAGTTAACATTTTTTGAAACTCTCTGTTAAGCAACTCTCATCAATAACTCTAAGGGAGGAAAGATCAACTACTTCCTTAGAAACAGGAGACTTGGCATGGTTTGCCCTTCAAGGCTCTGTTTTGAGATCATAGAAATTTCAGAATATTATAAGATTCTGGATCTAGTGGTAGCACCAAAACTGATCAACTCTTGCTCTTGGGGCAAGCCATTTAATTTCCCTTCCGGGCATGGAGAATTTTTTTTTTTTTTTTTTGATCTCAAAGTTACCTTTAAGCTCAAAATTTCTCTTCTACAGGTTATTTCTTTCTACAAATGAAAAAAAAAAAATCAGAAATTATGACATTAAAATAGTTGCAGTCCTTGCCAGGTGACTATGAGTAAAGTAATTCTTAACATTCTGGGTAGTTGTTTCTTAGAACTCAAGTCTTCAAATTTTTCAGAAGTACTGTAACATAAATCAAGAAATTATTTACCACACCCTGCATTCATCTGCACTCATTCCTCAAAATTGTTTTACGCCCAGGTTTCTCTTGTCATTTTGTCATATTGCATGATGATTTGGGTATTTGGGGCATATGATTTTGGGGGGCTTATAATATTCTAACTCATAAAATGCTAAGGTTATTGGCCAGGGAAAATCCTTGCTTTAATTTGGTCTTGGAAAGAATCATCATATGCTAAATATCTCCCAGATACCATCCTCTGGCCGATCATTTAAAAGTCAAATGCAAGACCAGCTCTCATTGTCCCCTTCCAATGCAGAAAGACATTTTCTGAAGATTTGACATCCTGCTCTTTGGCAAGGTAGCACCTGAGGATTGCCCAGGATGTCAGAGGCTTCTTGTTTTCTTCTTTTGGTCTGTCTTCTCACATGTGGAGAAAGACTTCCCTGTCCTTGAAATTAAATCAACGTGGGAGCAAGAGATTTGAAGTCCAGTGTATCTTCGGGCCCCCTTGTGTCTTCATCAGTACAGGTTTAGTTTGGAAAATCTAATGACTGATTTCATACCATTATCCCTTCATGTTATGGTTTGGATCTTAAATGTCCCCCAAAGGCTCATGTGTTGCTTGGTGGCTAGTCTGTGGCACTCGAGGAAGGCAGTGAAACCTTTAGTAGCGGGAGGCCTACTGGAAGGAAGCTTGGTCATTGGGAGCTGTGCCCTCGAAGTGGGTACTGAGACCCTGCCCTTTCCTCTTTTCTTTGCCTCCTGGACTCCTGAAGGAAGCAGTTTCCTCTGTGTGTCCTTCCACCCATGATGTACTTACTACCTTGCTACAGGCCCAGAGGCAACAGATCCAAACAATCATGGTTTGACATGGTGAAATAAAATAAATCTTTCTCCTTATAAGGTGACTATCTCAGGTATTTTGTCAGTGACAAAAAACTGACCAACATCCCTCCATCTTTGCATCTTCTCTGGAATCCCATTACTGAGAGAAGGGGTATCTTGTTCCTTGAATTGGTGCCAAATGACTTGCAATTTGATCTTACCTGAAATTTTCTTGATAGTGATAACAGCCACTTGCCTTTGTCAAGAATTATTAGATATTGTTTTGGGTCCGAAAAAGGTTACATGTCTTTTAGAGGGCTTTCAGGGACAGACAGCCATCAGGACTCCAAAAGAACTGACACTCCCTTATTTGAAGCTAGTTTTATACTTCTTTGGAAATCATTTCTTGACTTTGGTCCAAATCAAAACGAATGCCTGGCTTTAACAGCCTAGGTGATTCCATCCTTATCAGCATGTGTCGTGATGTATTAACAAAGTATTAACAGAGTATAATACTATCATCCATCAACTACTGTGAGCATTATTCTTATTAGAAATTCATCAACATGCAAATTCTTTTAGTTACTGTTTGTTGATAATTGACACCATCCTACATGGTCTGTACAAAGGGACTTAGAGTTAACAACAGATATATCTGGACTGTGACAATTCCAACTTGGATGCTTAGAAATGCTGTTACTGTTCTGCAAAATTAACCACCTTCCAGTCCTGTTCTCCCTTCATTTCTTCATTAGAAATGTCTATTTTCTTATTTTAGGGCCTCTTTCAGTATAGCTAGCTACAGTCTGTTTATGCAGATAAAGCCGCGAGAGCTAATGGAATAGCCGATGGACATAGGGCAGTTTTGCTATCAGAAAATGCCCTATTGCTCTGAAATTTTAATGCAACCAGTATCTTTTCCTTTTTCTACTTATCCCCATTCTTTCCCTTCTTTTCCCTTCCATAGCTGGTGTTACCTTCTCATTAGTATCCCAGCGGGAGACGGCCTTCACAGAGAAAGGAGGCTGAAGCTGTCCTCTCAGAAACCTGTTCCCCTGCTTGCATTTTCATGGCTGAAACCTGTGGTTATATTTGCTATTCTTTATCTCTCAGGCTTTTATGGAAGAAAAGGCATTTGAGAAGCAAATGCGATAGGAATCTAAAAAGACCAGAAAGTGTACTTGAGGACCAGATCTCCAGCCGAGCAGAGGTGTTTGGGAGACTGGTTGCAATTTTTATTCAGAAATGAACCCGATTCAGCAGGCTTTTAGTGCAGTGGAATCACACACTTGATAATCATCAGACATGCTTTTTACAGTGAACTACCATGGTGGAGTACCATTTGAAGACTCTAAACTTATTTCCCCCACTCTGTAAAAGTTCAAAATCAGGACGATTGCAAGTATATCATATCTTTTAATCAGTGGGTTCCCCACCCTTCCCCCATCCTTCCCTAAAGCAAAAGGCATTTTTTTTTTTGCACATACAGATAGAATATATATCAAGAATTTTTAGGATTTTGGCATATGGCAAATGTTACATTTAGCCTGTGGAGTAACACCTCCCATGGAAAGAGGAGTGAGGAAAACCCTGTCCTCATGCAAACTTGCATGTCAAATGTTGGGACAGTGGGTGACTGGGGGTGGAAATCCGAGCTTGTCTCTGCTCAGATGTTTTGGACTATGAGAAGTTTGTTTTTCCTTGGGGAATGGATGTAAAGAGGATAAAACCATCTCTCGTGTCCCTAGCACCTTTGATTGTGAGTATTATGATTTTGGATGGTGACACACATCTATTCCAATCCATTCTTCTTCTCTCAGAACAGGGTCTTAGATATTGAGGGCACGCATGAAATTGGATAAGAAGGTGGCAGGGATCCCGTTTGTGATCTCTACATTATCTTGGTGGTCACCTTCAAGCCTCTGTTAATGTTGGTTTTTAAGTACCTGTGACTCTTCCAGAACAAAAAGAATATATAGACAACCTCTTATTTTATGGTGCCACTGGAAGGGCAGCTTTGTACACCTTTCCTTACAAAGAACAAAATCCTTCCTAGTTACCAAAAAATGTGGAAGGAACTCACAAGAACCATTTGGAGAAGGTTCAGCCAGGCTTTATACTGACCGGCTGTGGGAATAGAAAGAGTCAAGGCTGAAGGACATTCCCTCTGCACACTGTATGTCTCTTATCCCAGTCTCTTATGTCTCTGCAAACTGTACGTCTCTTAGCTTACTCTCTCCATGTTCTGATGGAGTTAAACCAATTCAGTGTATTAAAATTTGGGACACTTTTCAGTATCATGTTCTGATCTAATCAGCCCTGACCAGGGAGGATTCTTATACACCTATGACCTAGCATGATGACAAGCCAATAACAGGTACTCAATGTATTTTTGTTGTTGTTGTTGAATTAATGAGTCAGATGATCTTTAAATAAATTAGAAAAATATCACAGCAAACTCTCTTTACTCAAGATACAAAGGAAGCAAAAATCAATTTGAAGGAGGAGCAGACCCAAAAGTTGACTCATGTACAGATCTCTTACTAAGAGTTATAATGATGTGATGGGAAGAGCAATAGAGGCCCAAAGATGTGGGCTGTAGGGTTACCTCCCAAAGAGAGGACTGTGGGATGTGGGAGACTCCAAAGGATGCCTAATAAACTGGTTTTATTTCTTGGTCATTTCAGAAACATCACATATTCAAAGAAGCCACCCAGGAGATGACCATGAAAGACAATGACTCAATCCTTTATTAGTACAGAACTTATTTTTGCACAGTTAGACTCCAAAACACACTCCATGGACATGCCCCCCTATAAAGATCTCCTCTTTGACCAGATTTAGCCAGCCACCCGAATCCTTTTCTCAATCAGGCTAGATGTGGGCCTGCCTTTAACCAGCATTCTTCAGCTAGACTCCCTCCCCGACTGATAAACTGATTCAAATTCCTTACCCACTTACCCTTGATATCTAAGTACTCGACCTGCCTTTGACAACAATCCTGGAAGGATAATTTAGCAATAATCATTCTACCTCCCGTATGAATTTTCATTGCTAACACCCTCACTCTGACTATAAATCCCCAGATGACTTTGCTGTATTTGGAGTTGATTTTAATCTCTCCCCTATTGCAATAGGCCTGACCCCTATTACAGTAGTCTTAAAAGAAGTCATCCTTACCATTTTTAAAGAGTGTTGGAATAATTTTTCTTTAATGTCCCTCTGCACTTCCTAGCTATTCTGACCACCTCCGGGTTGCCTTTTCTGATCTGGGGAAAAAAGAAGAGTCATGATTGCTTCTTCTTGGAAAACCACCCGGAATATAAGGCAGAGGTTCTTACATCAGTGAATTTTGTGCTCCGTCCTTATTCAAGTCAACCTTTGTTTCCTTTGAGATTATTCTTTTCTTGATATTTTGGGTGAAGAGATTTTGCAATAATGTTTCTGATTCATTTAAAGATTACTTGCTGGGTGCAGTGACACATACCTCTAATCCCAGAGGCTCAGGAGGCTGAGGCAGGAGGATCACAAATACAAAGCCAACCTCAGCAATTTAGCAAGGCCCTAAGCAACTTGGTGAGACCCTGTCTCAAAATAAAATATAAAAAGGCTGGGAATGTGGCTCAGTGATTAAGCACATCCCTGGGTTGAATTCCTGGTAGAAAGAAAGAAAGAAAGAGAGAGAGAGAGAGAGAGAGAGAGAGAGAGAGAGAGAGAGAGAGAGAGAGAGAGAAAGCAAGCAAAGGAAGAAAGAAAGAAAGAAGGAAAAGGAAGGAAAGGAAGGAAAGAAACAAAAAGACAAAGAAAAAAAACTACTTGACATATTCATACTTTCATTCCACAAAAATATACTGAGTTCCCACCACTTGCCCACCACCCTGCTAAGGACCAGCCACACCAGAATCCTTCAAATTCAGTTATATCTTTTGCTTACTTTCAAAATAATTTTAATTATTTTAAATAAGTAAAACAAGAGCAAAAATTAAATACATCATGCACACCCCTCTCTCCTCCCTCTAGCTTCCCTCCCAAAAGAGATTCTTAGAGATTTTTCTCCAAACCCAAACATATGAAAATAGGTTGGAGGGAGAGAGGTATGAGATTTTCTCTCCTGCAATTCGATGTTCTTCAGTCTGCTTCCGTTGAAAAATTTCACCCTAAGTCTGATGATATCAAGGGAGTCAACTTTAAAATACAATGTCTGGAATGTTGTAAGGGCTCCCTAAACATTTGCTGAATGAATGACCCTCCACATGGGCACTCTGGCTAATTTAAGAGCACCTGTTGTTCCCATGAGCCTTGGATATTTACTCTGCCATCAATGACAGTTCCCTCATCTGACCTGCTCTTGTGTCATAAGTACACCCTTATTGCTCTTTGGTTACTTGTCTTATGTGTCTTGCATGTCTTCCATCTAGAATAAATGCTCCCTGAGAGCTTGAGGGTGCAGCTCATTGACAATGGGCCAGACTTTGAACTAGGTGCAGGGATGTGATGATAACTGCTAGTACTTACTGTGAGCCTTGCATTTTATTAAACACTTGCAGCGAGTTATCTCATTTTATTCTTTTGACAACCCTACAATACAGGTACCGTTATTATCAACAATTTGCTGACAAGGAAACTGATGTACAGGGAGGATAAGTAAGTAGCCTGAGGCTGCCCAGTAAGTCATAGTGCCAGGTTTCAAACCCCTAAAGTCCATCTCCAGATTCCATGCAACTGGTGAGGCCTCTGCGGTGTCGTCTCAGGATCAGCAATGAATACTTACTAGTTAATTAATTTGAAAATAGGGAAAGAAAAAAAAAATTTCACCATCCACTCAATCTTAAAAGAATTGAGTTGGAGAACATAGGCTGGCAAGTTTGACATTCTTTTAACTGGTTTGCTTGAAGAGACTCCTGCTGTTCTGGAAATAACTGCAGCATGACACTGTGTTTTGCCAGCCTCCTAGCTAACTTTAAATCATGTGGGTCACAACTATAAATGCTCTGTCCTTTTTCTCTTGGGGATTCTGAATTTTCAGGGCTTACATAAGTACATGTTGTTAAGACAAGGATGAGAGGTGATTTGATTTGGGTAGATTTGCTCAGGAAGGGAACGCAATTGAGAATTAGCCCAGAGGGAGGACTGGCAAGACCAGGTTTTCATTTTCCAGAGAATTTACTATGCCTCTGAGCAAGTCATTTTACTTCTCTCTGCCTGTTTACCTTTCTCCAAAATGTGTAAAGATAACACCTTCCAGAAGTCGAGAAGGAGGCTAGATTATTTAAATACTGGAAGAAAATAGGATGAAAAAGAAATCCATGATTGTGGGCTCTTGTTTCACTAAATAACAGCAGAGTCACAAAATGTTTCAATGGCTCAGTACTTTGAGGCAGCAGGTGGCAATCCCACCAGACAAGTCCTATTAAGGTGGCATGTGACAGGTGCTCATCTGTCCCTATCCATGCTGGATCCCTCATATTCAACTGAAACAGCCTTTGAAGGTCCGTTCTAGATGTACCAATATAAAATAACATCAGGAGGGCCTTTAACTCTGGATTTCATGAATGCCAAAAAATTGTTTAGGATGACATGAATATACACTGTAAGAAGACTAGAACATGATTATAGGTATAAAAAAATCACAAAATTCTCTGCCCACCAGGTTCCCAGATAAACTGCCAATGTTTCCACATGTCAAAGCTGACGACCACTCTTAACCAAGGGAGTCAAAGAAAAGCCTGTCTTGCCATTCTCCCTGAATTGTTTATTTGTCTTCTCCTGGTTTCACAGGTGTGCTTCTTACAATCTGTGCTGAAGTTGGTGGTATCTTTACATCAGTCCTTATTACTTTTTGCAGATGGTTCTGTCTCTGCAAATACGTTGGTGTGAAGTTTGCTCTGAGTGGCCTTTATCCATTGATAGGGACTTTGATGTCCTCAAATAGGCTGCCTAAGAACATGGTGTGTTGATCTCAGCTGGTGTGTCCAGGCCCCTCTGTTTTATGTGCTCTCTATTGTGCAGCATGATAAACAGAATTTCTCCCCTAGTTGAGATCCAAGATGGCGGCAAAGCCTCATTGTTCAACACTATGAAAATTCTACTACACAACAGAGCCCTAGACTTGAGAACAAAAGTAAAAATAAGCACTGCTCTGGCTAATATCATCATTCCTGCATCACTGGGCATTTATTGCCTACATATCTAGATGCTCAGGAGATCTCAACTCTCCTTTGAGTATGTAAGAATGTGAGGAGGTAGAGAGAGGAATGGGGACACAGCTTCAGAAACTGAAACAAGGTGTACCGAATAGCATATCTGATTTTTAGGATTGTGGCCTGCTGAGATTGGTTTCCCTTCCCCATTAGGAATTATATATTTGGGATATGCCTTTGATTCAGGGACTTATTTTTGTTCATTTCTATCTCAGTCCAGTGGCTCAATCTTTTCACAATTTTCTGGAGTTGTCTGGAATATGAGAATAATTTCACACTTGAAATTCTGTGGAATAAGAGGGATTGATTAGGTAAGAAAAAGACCTGAGTACACTCCCAACATAGCTTTCAGACAGGACTGTGCTATCCCAAAGCATACCAGGTATGCAACCATATTTTGTAATCAGGGAAGGGTTCTTTAAAAGCAAGGTGGCTGTGTTGAGGTAGAATTTGGCTGTCTGCACAGCCATTGGCTTTTGGATGCATTAGCAGCGGCCAATTAAGCTTTGAAACATAAGCACAGAGTAGAATAGGTCTTCTTCCAGTCAGCGTGCAATAAAGGCTCGCTTTCCATCTGATTTGCATCATTCTTTCTAATTTGCATTTTAGTAGAGCTCAGGTTTGTTTGCCAGAAAGCACTTCTGTGACATCACTTCTGAGAAAATACACTGTTATCTGTGTGCATGGTAACAACGCTTGTACGAAGCTGTTTGGAGAAGTAGCCTCATGTCCTTTGGACTATGGTAAGGACAAGCCAATCAAAACATCAGGGATCATACTGTTTTGCTCTTCTTATGGGTGGGAAGCCAAGCTTTCTCCATACTGCACAAAGCAGTGATGGATCCATATTTAATATGCTAAATAGGGTTGACACTGAAGTTTTCAATCCGTGGTGGTATGGCGTTGGCTATCTCTGGACTTCTTTTTATGCAACTGTTGTATAATGGGTGGAGCAGGAATCCCCATTAAGGATGGATGGTGTGGACAGGATTGCCACGTGGAGAGGTAGAGCTGGCTTCAAGGTGAAATACCGGCTCCTCCGCTTTCAAGCTGGGTGAACATGAACGGGTCACTTGAAACTCTTACAACTTTAACTTTGTTGTCTACCAAACTTTAAATATCTACTTTATACAAAAGTTATGAGAATTTTTTGTGATAAAAACCAGCACATAGTGGGTATTCGGGTACTGCAAATTTCATTTTCCAGCCCCTCCTTTACTGACAATACACTTGTGTTGCGATGCATGTGTGTATATATATATATATATATATATATATATATATATATATGCATATTTAGTTGTGATGTCATTTATATGTGTGTATATATTAATATACAGAGAGATACAGAACCTGGTGTACAACTCAAATGAATAAAAATTACTTTAACATAATAATATCTGGTGTTTTCCCTCAGATCCATCTCTTGATTTCCCTTTTGAAGAGAGATTCTATCCATGCAGGCTACAGAATCAAATATCACATGTTTTAAAGAAAGAAAACAAATAAGGGAACAGCTATTTATCCTCTCATTTGACTTTATTCTAATAAAGTTTTTGTTTTAAATCAGTGACTGAAATTACAGGCACACAATAAAAATAGGTTATATTCACTACTGATAATTTCAACCTGAAAACTAAACACTTCCCTTAGTCCTCATTGTACAGCATGTTCATTTAGTGAGACTGCTTGGAAGTTATTTTTAAACTCAGCCACTTAGATCATCATGTCTGGCATACTGTCTAGAAGATGCAATGTTTCATTACCAAACAGAAACATTATGTACTGTGGCATATGAGTCATTAAAGGAGCAGCAGATCTGTTGTCACTCCCAAATAATAAGGCTTATTACTATTATTGATTATGTGTCGTTATAGAACCTCTTGTCTGAGAATCTGAAATTACATTATAATTGAACTATATAAAGTTCCAATAATGCAGATATTCTAAAGAATCTCTGTATCCACAATCCATTGATTCATTTATGTAACAAGCATTTATTGAACATATACTGTGTGCTAGATACAATGCTCAGCACCTAGAACTTGAAAATCAGTAAGACCAAGACAGAACCTTATGCAGAAAAATTAGTATTTAGACAAATTTAATTAGAATCCCCCTTTTAAAGTCTGGTTTACTTTAACAAGCAGAATAGTCTCTGGACACTGAAGAACCTCTGCGAAATTATAAGTAGAAGCTGTTGGGATGCAGATCTCAAAATAAAAATGTAAACACAAATGTGATTTCTGAAAGCCATGTTATTTAGCAGAAACAGAGAGTCCATTTGAAATCTTACTGTAGTCTGCTTAAATGCATTTTTGGTTTGGGGTAAAAATGGAAGAAAGTTGGAGACTATCTCAAATTGTAGTTGTTATTGGTGGCTTTTGTTTGGTGGTTTTTGTTTGTTTATGTTTTATTTTTTTAAAGCTGTCAAGAAAACTATGCTTGAATAAACAAAGACCATCATGAAGTTTTTGTTTGGGCCAGTAAGTCACACTATGTATGTTGTCAATTGTCCATCTCAGCTGAGAGGAAAGGGAACATAGTCAAATAGCCAAGGAAACTGCTAATAAGACACTACTTTTTTCTTGATGAACATAAAAGTAATTATGTTTCTGCTACTAAGGAGAGATAATTTATTTGGAAGGTTTTGATTCTATAAAACCCTGAGACCCCAAATTACTAGAAATATATATACATATCTGTAGACGTGTGTGTGTTTGTGTGTGTGTACTTCCAAGGGCTGTTTGAACTTGTATCATTAACTCATAGATTTAATATGAATCTGTAGGCCTCAATTAAATTAAGGAAACATTCAGGCAAAGATCAACAAAATGAATAGCTATGTTAAATAGATTTTTGCATTGTTTTTTACTTTTATTCTTTAAAATGTTTCTTTGAAAAGCATATGACACTTCACAATGTTAATTAATTTAAATTACGATGTTTTATTCATAGATACTGTATTAGAGGTCTAATTTGTAATGGAAAGAAGATAAATGAATAGAAAATTATACTACCTAATATGACTTCAGCATTAACCCACTTTTGGGACCCCCCAGAAGCATGGATCATGGGCACAGAGCTAAGGCACCCTTGCCTCCCAACATCCAAGCAAAATTCAGCCTAGTGCTAGGGAGACAATGGACACTCTCAGTCATCTCAGTGAACATTTTATGTGGTCACTCAGTAGACATGTGTGAGGTCTGCTGTGTGCAGGCATTGCGCTAGGTCATGGAGGAGCACCACCCACCAGTGAGCAAGACACAGCATGCTGGGTGATGGAGGAGAACCTCCAGTGAGAAAAACACACCACCTCTTCTGAGTTCCCTCTCCAGGAAGACATCCAGAGCACAATGTGCCAAGTCCAGTGGGAAGCTTAGAACTCCATGAGGTTTGCACCAACTCTTACCTATCCATGCAGACAACAGCCTTAGCACAATCTCTTCCTGGAATGTTTGTTACCTCTTTTTCTGTAGTAGATATTGTTCAATCATGTTCCAAATCACCAATACTTTTGCACTGTCTCTGATCCTTTAGCCAAGGGTAGGTCCACTGGTTTTATGTTTCCATAGCACCCTGTACTCCTTTTATTTTTTTAAATCACAGGCCCTTAGAATTATTTTTCAATGCCTGTCTTTCCCGCTGGTACATATGTGCTAAATGACAGAGCCAGGGTGTCTTCTGTTTACTTCTTGTTTACCTCTCCTCTAGAGCAGAGATTCCCGTGGAAAGAGAGCTTTAGAAAAATTCAAGCAATTATCAACTTAATCACTTGAACTTGCTATTTTTACTGTACTCTGCGACTTCACTGTCAGCCTGTTCTGTTTCTGATCTACTATCTTTCTGTTATCTTGAACTATTCCTAGACAGCTTACCTGTAGGGTCTATTCCAATTCGTCCTCTTCTCTTCTAAAGGCCACTTGGAACCTACACTACAGTCAGGTCTCATATGCAAGTCAATCAACAATGGATCATGTCTACAATGGTGGTCCCATAAGATGACATCACCTAGTGACCTCATAGCTGTCTTTGTGTAAATACTCTGTGGTGTTCACACAGACAAAATCACCTAAAGGCGTTTTTCAGAACATGCCTGATGTGATCCAGTGGTCTTTACAATGTGGATCCAAACTACTCACAAGCCTCATTTTAGTGATTGACTTCCCAGTTGTTACCCCATGTTTGTGTCACACAAACCGCCACAAAGGCTAGGCTGAATTTCAGTTGATTTCTGATCAGGATTGATGGTTTTGTCAAGGAACGGAGCCCGGCAAGCAAGGATCTGCAAAGAGACACCCCACATCAAAGGATTTGTGTTTGGAATTTTGTTTCTTTTAATATTTAGGTTTAAATATTAATGACATTTGTATCTGTGCAAATTAGATGAGAAAACAAGGGGAGAAAAGTGCTTCTGAGATCCCATGGGAAAAAAATCAAGCACAAGAGCATGCTTCCTTCCCCAATAGGACACAGTTTGAATTTCCACCCTCATAAATATTTAAATTGGAAGTCTGCAGCAGTTATTTCTGAACAAGGGTGAACAGATTCTTACAATGGGAAAAAAAGGAGAGTGTATTGGCAGTGCAACAGGATTTCTTGGTCCACTGGAAAAGTACTAAAACATAGTAATTTTACCAAAATGGAACAAGCAGGATTGTGCCCTTAGGAAGTTTATACATAAGCTCTATAATGCTAAGTGTATATACAAGGATAAATGGTAAACATGATTTATGATATAAATTCCTTTTATTTGTATTGCTTATTTTTGGAAGTATTTATAAGGTGCACATTTCAAGGTATATATTATAACCCCTGCCCTAAGGGAGAAAATGTTTCTGCCTTGTCCGCAATTAGAGCTAGATTTGAGCCAGTGTTCCTCAAAAAGCAAAATTAATTAATGAGGAAAGTTAGATGACTGCTTAAGGTATTTCCTACTCTAGCCAAACTTGAAAGTAAAGAGACAATTTAATATCTAAAATAAGCTAATTAGCCGAATCTCACAGTGATTTAAGATAAGTTGTCTTGCCACTTTTCTCTGAACTCATGAAATACTAAATATTCAAAAGGAAAGGTTAAAGGAGTTGTGATATAATTGTCTTCAAATATCTGATGAGGACAAAACCAATTGTTCTCACTTCATAGGAAAACAAATA
The DNA here is from genome assembly GCF_902686445.1 of Sciurus carolinensis. Taxonomy (NCBI): domain Eukaryota; kingdom Metazoa; phylum Chordata; class Mammalia; order Rodentia; family Sciuridae; genus Sciurus; species Sciurus carolinensis. The sequence continues at coordinate 154,072,703 of NC_062216.1, forward strand.
AGAGCATGCCTGTGTATCCTGAGGAAAGCAAGGAAAAGGAAAACAGGCCTTCTTGGGAGTGTTTGAAATACCAGAAACCGTATGAAAGAAGACCTGGAACTGGTTTCTGTTGTTATCTGTTGACACCATCATGTGCTTCTCTTAAATTATAAAAGTCTTGCAGATTTATATAAAATTTAAACATCTGGAAACTATATCATTAAAAGTAAATATCTCATTCCACCGTTTTTGAATGGTGGAAAGAAACAGACATCACTACCCTATGTACATGTACGATTACACAAATGGTCTGAGTCTACATCGTGCACAACCATAGAAATGAAATGATTACCCCATTTGTGTACCGTGCATCCAAATGCAGTCTGTAAAACTAAAAAAGAAAGTGAATATCACTCACAGAGAGAATTTCTCTCAGAATTTTTGTGCATATTCCTTTGATAGTTTTCTCTCCACAATTTAACTTAAAATTTATCAAATGAGATAATGGTACATATCTGTTCTACAACTTGACTTTTATACACATCAATTATTTTAAACCTTTCCATATCAACAATATGGCTTTTTTCCTTCTGTTTTCTTTCCCTCTGTTTCTTCTTTTCTGTTTTATTGCTGTATAGTACTAATCCATTATAAGAATATTCTATTGTTTACCCATTTTCTTCACGATGAGCTTTTCTGTTACTGGTATTTTGGTATAACTACAAACCATACTGCAGTGGGTATTTTTGTGAGGATTTGTATGTAAAATATAGAAGTATTACCAAAGGAAAAGAATTCTATAAAGAATAATTTCAAACAATCAACACTCTAATATTGCTTTCAGATAATTTATGCCTGTTCATATATTTTCTTACAAGTCTGGTATCAATTTCTATATATTCTACTAATTAAATAAGAATGAAACATTTTACTTTTTTGTTTCATTTAGATTTCTTTGCCTATTAGAGATGCTTAGTAAATTGCAAAATTTCTTAACCAAAAACACGTGTTATTTTCCTATTCTTTTTCCATTTCTTCCCTTGTCTTTTGACTTCTCTTTTTTCTTAATAGTTTTTAGAAGCTCTTTATATATGTGAACAAAACACCTGTTCCATCCAATCTCTTCAAAATATTTTCAAACAGTATCGCTTCTATTTTAACTCCATCAAGTTAAGTATCATAAGGTTTACTTGCTCAAAGTCAGTGAAACCCCAAAGCTTTTGCTCAGACTTCTTTTCCTTTTTGACTACTGCTATACATATGTAACTACTCTAAGTCTGAATGTAAAACAAATACATTTCAGAGGTGAGCTCTCTCTCACCAATGTTATCTCTAAGTAATCTATTTTTTAAAAGCTACCAGAACATTTTCTACAAATATTATTAAATAAACAAGTAAAAACATGTGTTATCCAAGCCAAAATGAATTCAACACAAAAGAGTTTAATGAGCACTCCCAGGATGATGGAGCAGTGAATCACTATCAAAAGAGTCACAGCAACCCTAAGGATCAGTGGAGCCATATAGCACAATAAGAAGGCCTAAGAGAAGTCCCAAGGCCCAATGAAGTTAATAAATTAACTGAGATATTTTACCATATTGAAAAGTGCTTTCCACATCTTGTCAGAGAGTTTGGGGAAAGACTTTGTTATACTTACACACACAAAAAAAGCAAGTAAAATGGGACCAGTTTTTTATTAAAGCATTAAAATGATGCATAGTTTTTGGTTTAATTTTGACAAATTTATACATGCAAGGAATGTGATTTCTATCCCCATCCCCCCTCTTCTTCCCATCCTTCCTTCCTTTTTTCTCCCTTCCCTACTCCAATCTTTCTTTCACTCCCTTATTTATTTTTTGATGGGTACTTTCTTCATATACATATACACTCCCTTTGATACATATATATATATATATAAAACATATATTTCATTATATTCATTTCATATTTCTTCTTCTTTCCTTTCCTTTCTTTTTAATTTTTTTTTTAATTTTACAGACTGCATTTTGATTCATTTTACACAAACAGGGTACAACTTTTCATTTCTATGGTTGTACACGATGTAGATTCACATCAGTCATGTATCATACTTGTACATAGGGTAAAGCTGTCTGCCTCATTCCACCATCTTTCATACCCATGCCCCTTCCCTCTCTCATTTCCTTCTACATAATCTAAAGTTTCTCCATTCTTTTCTTACCCCCACCCCCACCCCCATTATGTATCATTATCACTTCTCAGGGAAAACATTTGGCCTTTGGTTTTTTGGGACTGGTTTATTTCACTTAGCATGATATTCTCCAATTCCATCCATTTACCTGAAAATGCCATAATTTTATTCTTCTTTATGGCCGAATAATATTCTATTGTGTATATATACCATAGTTTCTTTATCCATTCATCTGTTGAGGGAATATAGGTGGGTTCCACAATCTAGCTATTGTGAATTGAGCTGCTATAAACATTGATGTAGCTGCGTTACTATAGTATGCTAATTTTAAGTCCTATGGGTATAAACCAAGGAGTGGGATAACTGGGTCAAAATGTGGGTCCATTTCAATTTTTCTGAGGAATCTCCCTACTGCCTTCCAGAGTGGTTGCACCAGTTTGCAACTCCACCAGCAATGTAAAAGTGTGCCTTTTCCCATCCACACCAACATCTATTATTGTGTTCTTAATAATAGCTATTCTAATTGGAGTAAGATGAAATCTTAAGAGATATTTTAATTTGCATTTCTCTAATTACTGGAGATGTTGAACAGTTTTTCATACATTTATTAATTTTCTGTATATCTTCTTCTGTAAAGTGTCTGTCCAGTTCCTTGACCCATTTATTGATTGGTTTCTTTGTATTTTTGGTGTGCAAATGATCATTTTAATAGAGCCATATTAGGGAAACAATCATCCAATAAAGCCAAAGATGAATTTTTTATATTATTAATGAAATTGTTAAACCCAACAAAGCTATATAAAGGGAAAAATACCTCGAAACATTAACTATGAATGATAAAATAAGAAATGTCTCTCTACATATATAAAATTAAAAAGAAAATAAGGAAGTATTATGAAATTCTCAAAATAATAAATTTGAAAATGTAGAGGGAGAAAGTACAAATTCCTCCAAAAATATGACTTTTCAGAATTGATAAAGAAAGGAAAATTTTAAACAGTCCCAAATCTATTGGAAAAAAAATAAATTTATCATTATGATTTCCCCACAGGAAAAAATTAAATAAACCAAAGAACTGGCTCAGACGGCTTCACCAATTAATTCTTTCAAAACTTTAAGGAAAACAGCACCAGTATCACCTAGAAGTCTTGTGTTCAGACTAGAAAAAGAGGAAAAACTTCCCAAGTCCTTTTATGAGACTAGCATAACTTTGATATAGGAAAGGAGTAAATACTACCCACCTAATGTGTTTATGAATGTTGACCCCCCCAAAAAAAGCCAAACAAGCATCTGAATATTGAATCCAGTGACACACAGAAAGGGTCATGCAGGAACAGGAAGAGAAAAAACATATGATCATTTCAGCTGATAAAGGCAAAGCATTCCATATAATTAACATTAATTAATTCTTAACAAATTAGGACTAGAAGGGAATTACCTAGGTTTCATAAGTAGTACTTACAACGCATCATCCATAACCACAATACTTAATAGTGAATTTGGGGGTGTTTCCCCCTGATTACTAGAAAAAGACAATAGCATTTATTCTAATGCATTGGATGTCTGTGTTACTCTGCTTTTCATTGCTGTGAACTCAACAGCTGACCAGAACAACTTAGAGGAGGAACAGTTTAATTTGGGGCTCACCGTTTCAGAGCTTCAGTCCATGGCTGACTGATTCCATTGCTCTGTGCCTGAGGTGAGGCAGATCATGGGGGAAGAGCACAGCGAAGAAAGCTGCTCAGCTCATGGGAGGTGGGAAGCTGAGAGAGATGGGTGGGGAGGTGCAAGGAGCCAGGAGTAAGATCCCCAAAGGCATGCCCCCAGGGACCTACTTCCTTCAGCCATGCCCCATTAGCCTACAATTGCCATCCAGTTCATACATACAATATTTACTTTTAAATTATTAATCGATCAAGTATTCTTCAAGTAGGTTAATCCACCAATTAGGTTACAGCTCTCATAATCAAATTGATTCACCTCTGAACATTCCAGGATTGTTTCACACATGAGCTTTCAAGGGAACACCTCATATCCAAACCATGATAATGTCCTAATGGTACAAAAAGACAAGAAAAAGAAACAGCAGGTATAAGAATTGGGAAGAAAAAAAAATGTAATTATTTTCAAGGGATGTAATTATATCCGAAGAAAACCTTAATAACCTATAAATAAGCCACTAACATTAAAAATATATATTTAACAAGTTCACTGACAGGTTAATTTAATGTGAAAAATATGTAAAATCCCTCTCCTGAAAATGAGAAAACAAAAGTTGAGAGAAATTTTCAGACCTAAAAATGGAAGTAACATTCACCACAAATTGAAAGACTCAATGTTGTACAAGTATCAGTTTTCCTCAGATTGAGCAATAAAAACCAATTTAATCTCAAGTAAAATGCAAGAAAGTTTTGGTGTGTGAAAATTTTGATAAGCTGATCCTAAAATGTATATGGAAATGCTAGGAGTTAATGTGTTAGTTAGCTTTCTTTTACTGTAACAGGTATCTGAGATAAATCAACTTAGACCAAAGAAATTAAAGGGATATGAATAGGAAAAGAAGAACTCAAGCTGTCACTAGAAAACTTCTAGAACTAATAAATGAATTCAGCAAAGTAGCAGGATATAAAATCAATATGCATAAATCTAATGCATTTCTATTTATAAGTGATGAATTCTCTGAAAGAGAAATTAGGAAAACCACTCCATTCACAATAGCCTCAAAAAAATAAAAAGCTTGGGAATCAATCTAACCAAAGAGGTGAAACACCTTGACAATGAAAACACAGAACACTAAAGAAAGATTGAAGGAAACCTTAGAAGATGGAAAGATCTCCCACATTCTTGGATAGGCAGAATTAATATTGTCAAAATGGCTATTCTATCAAAGGTGCTATACAGAGTCAATGCAATTCCAATTAAAATCCCAATGACATTCTCATAGAAATAGAGGAAGCTATCATGAACTTCATCTGGAAGAATAAGAGACCTCAAATAGCCAAAACAATCCTGAGCAGAAAGAGTGAAGCAGGAGGTATCACAATACCAGAACTTAAACTATACTACAGAGCAATAGTAACAAAAATGGCATGATATTGGCACCAAAATAGACAGGCAGACCAAGGGTACAGAATAGAAGACACAGAGATAAACCCACATAAATACAGTCACCTCATACTAGACAAAGGAGCCAAAAACATACAATAGAGAAATGATAGCCTTTTCAACAAATGGTTCTGGGAAAACTGGAAATCCATATGCAATAAAATGAAATTAAACCTCTATCTCTCTCCCTGCACAAAACTCAACTCAAAATTGATCAGGGAATTAGGAATTAGACCAGAAGACAAAGTAGGCCTGAATCTTCATCATGTTGGCTTAGGATCAGACTTCCTTAACAAGAAATCAAAGTTAGAATCAATAAATGGAATGGATTCAAACTAAAAAGATTTTTCTCAGCAAAGAATACAATCAATAAGTAAAAAGAGAGCCTACAGAGTGGGAGAAAATCTTTTCCACATGCAATTCAGGTAGAGCACTAATCTCCAAAATTTATAAAGAACTTACAAAACTTTACACCAAAAATATAAAGAACCCAATCAACAAATGGGCCAAGGAACTGGACAGACACTTTACAGAAGAAGATATACAGAAAATTAATAAATGTATGAAAAACTGTTCAACATCTCCAGTAATTAGAGAAATGCAAATTAAAATATCTCTTAAGATTTCATCTTACTCCAATTAGAATAGCTATTATTAAGAACACAATAATAGATGTTGGTGTGGATGGGAAAAGGCACACTTTTACATTGCTGGTGGAGTTGCAAACTGGTGCAACCACTCTGGAAGGCAGTAGGGAGATTCCTCAGAAAAATTGGAAAGAACCCACATTTTGACCCAGTTATCCCACTCCTTGGTTTATACCCATAGGACTTAAAATTAGCATATTATAGTAATGCAACTACATCAATGTTTATAGCAGCTCAATTCACAATAGCTAGATTGTGGAACCCACCTAGATTCCCTTCAACAGATGAATGGATAAAGAAACTGTGGTATATATACACAATGGAATATTATTCGGCCATAAAGAAGAATAAAATTATGGCATTTTCAGGTAAATGGATGGAATTGGAGAATATCATGCTAAGTGAAATAAGTCAATCCCAAAAAACCAAAGGCCAAATGTTTTCCCTGATAAGTAGATAATGATACATAATGGGGGGGGTGTGGGGAGTGAGAGAAAAATGGAGGAACTTTAGATTATGTAGAAGGAAATGAGAGAGAGAAGGGGGGTATGAAAAATGGTGGAATGAGACAGGTGTCATTACCCTATGTACATGTATGATTACACAAATGGTATGAGTCTACATTGTGCACAACCATAGAAACAAAAAGATGTACCCAATTTGTGTACAATGAATCAAAATGTAGTCTGTCAAAATAAAACAATAATTTTAAAAAGGAGAGAAGAGGTTAATTTTGGTTCACAGTTTCAGATGTTTCAGTCTGTGACTTGCTGTCTACATTGTTTTTGGGACCTGTGGTGAGGCAGTACATCATAGTGGGAGAACATGGCAGAGGAAATTACTTATGCCATTGGCAGCTGGGAGGCAGAGAGAGACGGGAAGGGTACTGGATTCCTAAAATCACTCTGAAGGCTTACCCTCATGAACCTAACTCCCTCCCACTTCCTAACTACCTTTCTGCCATATAAAGTTTCTACCACCAATAGCATCAATGGGCAAGCAACTCAGCCTTTAATTCAATGGTCTTTGGAGGACAGTTACCCAAACCCCAGTAGTTAAGGATAGATAAGGCAATTTTCACAGAAGTAAACAGAGCAAATGAACCACATTAGCTGAAATCATACCTTTTCATAAAGTTATAGTAATTAATACAGTATGGTGTTAGTGAAAGGATACCAAGAGAAAAGAGAATCCAGTAACAGATCTGTAATACACAGTCTCTTAATTTATAACAATGTGAATAATATAAAGCATTAGAGAAAGCAAGCTCATCTTAGTAATTTTTTTTTTCTTCTGGGGTGCTGGGGATTGAACCCAGTGCCTTGTGCTTGCCAGGCAAGCATGCTACCAACTGAGCTATTTCCCCAGCCCAGTAACTGAAACTGGATCAACTGAATACTCCCATGAAAAAAAATATTTTTTGTCTTACTTCATACCATTCACATGACAGAGCTCTACATAGATTATAGGGATAAGGTGGGAGATAAGACAAAGCTTTCAGAAAAAACATGTGCAACCATTTTCAAGACCATGAAATGGGCAAAAATATTTCAGACAGGACACATAATTACTTAATTGCACAAAAAACTTAAAAATTTTATTACTTAAAGAACATCACTGAAACAGTGAAAAGGCAAAATATGTAAACGACTTCCATAAATCCATAAGAAAAGAGGAGTTCTGAATTCCACTCTGGTTTGCTTTGTTTTTGTGTTTGCATTTTTCTTCCCGAGTTTCTTTTCTTTTCTTTTTTCCCCTATTGCCTGAGTTCAAATATCAGCTTTGCGACTTTAACCATTCAACATTTTATCATTCTCTTTACCTCTTTATGCCCTTTTCTTGTCCTTACCTGGAAGCTGGGGATTGTTACATTTCCCTCATATGTTTGTCAATTCAATTAAGTGGGGTTATTTAGCAACTGCTCTGTGTTGTTACAGGTGGAAAAATTCTAGAAAAATATTATGGTACATAGAGTCCAGCTGTATAATAAATAATTCACACAAATAAGTAGAGCTTATTCCAAATATGCAAAGACATTTAATTATTAGAAACTTTGAATACAATTGTTTTAAGTTGGGGATTATAATAGCACTTATCTCATAAAGTGGTAAAGATTAAATGGGATTTTTATGTAATGGTTCTCTCAGTACTTGGAAAGTAGTTAACTTTCAATATGTTTTAATTATTTTTATTCTTGTTATTACAGATCATAGTTAAGATATGAGAAACTACAGAAATCTAATCTTTTGACAAAATCCTACATCTCTTCTTCATTTAAATGTATTAATTCTTATAAACTAAATGTAGAGAGAAATTTAATAAGATAAAGAATAGCTGTACACAGATAGGAGGCAATATCATATTCAACAGTGAGATAGTAACAGGATTATTATTATTAATCCCAATACTAAGAATGCATGCTATTGTAGCTATAAATGAGCATTATTTTAGGAACTGTTGCTAATTCAATAAGTCAAGAAAAGCATATTGCTGAAAAGAGTGAAATAATTCATTATTTGTTTGTAATACCTTTTTCTACCTAAAAAACCCAAGTCAACTAATAAGTAAATTTAGATGGCTGCAGATAAAATACGTAGAAATACCAATGACTTTCCCTTTCTACTTGAAATAACCAGTTAGAAAGCAGTGAATATGAGTTCTACAGTGCAGGGAAAAACTCTTATCAATGAACTGAACAAGGGGTATACATAGCCCATGCGACACCAAGAACAGAATGCTACTGAGAGTAGAAAATATTGAAATAGATGAGAAAAGATGCTATCTTCCTGGATAAGAGTAACACACTTTATGAGCATATTTATTTATAAAAATAAATCAATTCACTTAATTTAATTCCAATATAACTTCTGAGGAACTTCCGTGTGAAATAAATAATAATTAAATCCATAATACTTTATAGGGAAATTTTCTCAACACAATATAAAGCAGAGAAGTAGGATAGAAAATTATACGCATGATGTCATTTTATTCCATCAGTTAAAAACATAAGGGCAATTCATATAAAAAATCTGAAAAAAAACTTGAAAATTTTAGTTCTTATAAGATAGTAAGAACAGGAGTTATTGGTAATAGTTTCCTATACTTTTTGATCTTCAAATAATGAGAATGATAATTTCCATATTTTTAGAAAAGGTATGCCACAGAGGTACATTTAATAGATGATTTTATCAGTGTGAAATAGGCTGATGATGATATTTGTTTTCTGCCATTCACACTTGGAACCTACACAAACATCATTATGCACACTGTTTTTTGTGCAATGGATAATATATTTAATAATTAACTCTCCACAGTATGTGGGAATTATGCTTCAATACTAAATTTTACAAAATAGATTTCAGTAATGTGTTTCAGCACACAGTATAATTAGTTAATGGGGTTATATTCATAAAGACTTGGTCCAACATAGAATTATGTTCTCTTTAAGACCTCTTCTGTTTGAAATTATCCACTCTGCTGTGCCTGGATCAACCATACACACACCCACATACACACACACACACACACACACACACACACACACACAGCCTTTCATTCAGATGATCATAATTTGTGGCTTTCAGAAGAGAGCTTTCCTTTTAATTTTTATTTTCACCTTGTGGTAGAAAAATGTCAAAGGAGTGGAAGTCAGGTGAGGTTTAAAATTTTAATAAATTAAATGGAAAAGAAATATACCTTCATACATTCTAATATGGCATATTTTATTCATATGGTTATATTTTGATATTCTTATAGACAATCTATCAAAATATTTTCACCATGCTAAAAAATGACACTAATTACTATCATTTTGGCTTCAGTGAATGCTTTATTTCATAATGCAAGGCAGTAAGAGACTATCTTCTGATAGAAAAAGGTGGAAAACCTCTTGTTGGTGGTTGATACAAAACTTCCTTTGTATGTTCATATAGTGGGATATTCATATTCGATGTCTATTTGAAATATTTTAATAGACCTTATTTTTTCTTAGTACTCCATGTTATGTTTTCACATAGACTATTGAAAAAATTTCAAAATAGATTGGTCACTTTGATATTATTGCAATGTCACAGAAAAACAAATTTAACACAAAGATATTAAATAATTTTCGAAGTAACAAAGAAAATAGCAGAATAAAGGTTCTAGACCCAATGTCCTGCTAGTGGTATCTGTTGATAGTTATCTCTACATTTACAGGCAATGACATTTACCTAACTCAAATGTCACGTCTTGTCTATCCCCAGTAAGGGGAGAGTTTTTCTCTCTCCTATGTGAGGGAGACATCCATCTGGCTCCTTCCTTATCCTCACTGTCCACATTCAAGACTTTGATTAGTCCTCTCAGTTCTTTAATGGTTCCTCCCACCCATTTCTCTCCATCTTCCTGTCCCCACCCACCAGTCTAATGCAGAGCTCCCCACTTGGACCACTACAGCATCTCCTCCCTGAGCTCTCCCTTGCACTGTTGATCTTCTGCATACTCTCTGCAAAGTAGCCAGAGGAATCATGTCAAGTTTAAATCAGTTCATATTATTCCCCAAAAAGACCTCAGTGCCTTCCCAGTTCCCCTTAAATAAAATAAGTGCACCAAACTTCATGCTGCTTGCAATCCCCTAAATGATGAGACCTTGAGCTAGCTTTTAAAACGCTACTCGTGCCATCCACCCCTTACTCTCCATTCTCTGGGCACCACCCACTGACGTCCAGAGCACCACAAGTTCGTGGTTGCCCAGGACCGTTTTACTTGGTGTTCCCTCCGTCTGGATAATTCTCCACCAACCAGCTTCTCCACCAACCATCCTTCAAGGCTCACTTTAACTTGCATAATTTGAAAACGACTTCTGCAAGCATTCAATCTAGGTAGGACTCAGTCTTTTATTCCTTACTAAAGCACCCTGTTATTTCCCTTCTCAAATACAAAACAATCTGCAATACTTTTATGTATCTGCTCATTGGGAGTCTATCTTCCACCACCAGAATTTCAACTCAGTAAGAGCAGGGGCCTTGCTGTTGTCTTTGGTAATGCTAAAACCTGTTTTTAGCACATTCTTTGGAGCATCATGGGCCCTCAATAAAAATTGAATGAACAAATATAGTTTTTGTCTAAACACATGGTATGAAATGCATAGAAAACTTTAGACACCTATTCTTTCAAATATTTTTAACGTCTCATGAATTTCAGTAATAGAGAAAGCAAATTATGAAACTTAACAAAGGACAGTATTCCAGTCTCTACTTAGACCAGGCTTATGAAAATTGGCTTATGAAATATGCAAAGAAAAGCAAAATTTTAGTTAATCTAATTCAGAAGGAAATCTGACATCAGTTTAATTGGTATAATCGCTATGGTGTCACTTTAAAAAGTACCTTGTTTAAATGGATATTGTTAACATTCATATAATGTTTTCTTTCGATAATTGGTTTCTTGAAGCCTGTGGTTAGGAGATCTTTCAGTTTTCTAATTAGTTTTGTTTTTTGTTTGTTATTGCTTTGTTTTGTTCCTGAAGAGAAGAGTTAATTACATTTCACAGTGCTTGGGGTGGGCAGCACACACTCTCCTGGATCCTACTGTAGGTTTAACTTTGCTTTTGGATCTTTGTGACCCTGTGCTGACTACTGTCTGGGTGGTTTCAAACTGTGATTTAAAAATAAAAATCCAGTTAGCAGACTGTATAAACTTTTAACAGAGAAAACATATCATGTTGGAAATTTAACACTTTATTCTCTGCAGCACACATTCATCCTAGTCTTATGGTTTGTACAATTCTAGCATAAGAGAAATTGATGTAAATGACTGTGGGGAAATGGAATCGGTGGTATCCTGTTATTTTTTAATAGGCATTTTCAAAGAGTTGACTTGCCTAAGAGCTTATCTAATCTGACTTGAAACATAAAGGGATTTTTTTTTAAATGGGCTGACTTGCCTCGAAGTTAGTAGATCAGGATTAATTATTAAAATAACCTTTTATTTACGAAAATTTCCAAGTTAATTACTCCAAAGTAAATAGAAAGAAGAAATAAAATTAGCCAGGCAGTTTGCCACAATAAAAAAAAAAAAAATTCTACTCAATCCCACACAGCTTCTTTCTGGTGCATCTTTCTTTTACACCATTACTCAGAATCATTTGCTCATAAGCAGTAAATATGTTGGCTAAAATGTCAATGAACTTTAGAGCAAGCTCACTAAAATGGAACTCATTATTCTTAGAGGCACATCTCTATTGGCATATGGTATATTCATTCCCTGACTTTTCATTGTGCAAGTGGATTATATTTCTCAAAATGATTCTTTTTTAAAATGCCTAAACGGGCATGCCTTTTTATTTACTACAGGTCTGAGAAGCTTTGTGTGAAGTGACACATCTTTAAGTAAATATAACTTTTGTCTTTGGTGACAAGCTAATACCCGTTACACCAGGGAATTTGATATAGATTGATTTCTGTTGTGGGCAAGAATAATACAGGCATGTTTATTCTTCTATAAAGTTCATGGTGGAAGGGGATAAAGAAAAGATGGATTTTCCAAGTGTTCCTAATTACAAACAGATTACAGCATTGACATTCTATGACAGTAATGGAGAAAAATATGTTTTGATTATGCAATGACAAAGAACGGTGGATTAGGGACCACTGAACTGGTGAATAAATCGGAGGAGAGAGCGATTTGCAGGGAGATGGCTTCGAGCTGAAGTATTCCTAGACTAGGTACAGCCTGAAATCAGGGCAATCATCTGAATAATTCTCTGCCAGACTCTGGACCTGGAGTTGATCAGAATCAGCAAATCATCTCAATGGGAACAGAATGGAAACATATTTGCTCTGCAGGGAATAGGTACTTCTGCAAGACAATAACAGCTGGAAAAATCACATTTTTGGTCATAGGAAATACATAAAACATATAAAAATATCATTTTTCTTTCTCATCTTGGAATCAGGTCATCAACAGACATATGGTTTTGTCTTTTTTTATTGTATCTACAATGTTATAAAAATTCAAAATGAACACAATCAAGAAGGATATGGTATAAGAGGGAGAAGGCAAGAAAGTAAAACACACAAATGCACATTTCAGTCATATTTAGCTTCTGATATTTGGATCTCATGCATTGTGTTCCCAACGGAGATATTAAACTCTCAGATGAGAATGTGGGAGGAGACCACATAAAACACATCCCTCCTGTCGTTACATTTTAAAAGCCTGTTTGATATGCTCTTTTGAAATTACTTATTACAGAAATCATTTCAGATCTTTTCATTACCCCCTCAAATGATCTAAAAGTAATCCCATAGAGTACAGAAAGATGCAATTGAATGCCCCAAATTTTCACTTTGATTGATTTTCTAAATTACTAATATTTAACATTTCTCTTTATGTCTGTGACTACTTGCACATACACTCAGCATCGGGATTGGGCTTGCACTGAGGGTGTGGCCTTTGCTCCTAGTTCCTGACTTGTTTGTGTTGTAGTCAAACCTCCTTTAGCAAAGTGGGAGATGAAACTTACGGGGAATCCTTTCAAATTCTTAACTGCACAGGCAACCCTTTGTCTCTCCCTCTAAAAAAGTAAATAAACGAGTAAGTGAGGACATGGGCTAGGGAAAAATGGTTAAAAGAAGCCCTGACTGCATTTAAGAAGAGAGGTCAGCAATCAGTTTATTCAGGAAGACAACAATCACTCTCCTTTTCACAGTGCCCCTCCCGGAGGAGATTTATGACTTCCGATAGCCATAAATTTGCTTCTGAATTAAGCAAATTGTCTGAATACTACAAACATTAAAAACTTCAATGCACACAGTTTTTCATGGATCATAAATCTGGTAAAATTAATTCTCCTAAATTCAATGATCACATTTTAGTAGATCTATATATGTGAAAATTCCCATAAGAGGGGCACACAGAAAATAATAAATCATGCTGATTCTACTCTATAATAAGATAATGATAACTATATGAGCTAATATTTTTGTACTTACTATGGAGCAGGTCATTTTATGTTCATTATCTCATTTGATTTTCTTAACCACCTTATGAAGCAGGTTGACAGAGCAGGACTTATGAGGTATAATCATGAGCATCTCTGTCTACCAATGTTTCTGTACAATTTGTGCATTGTCGGTCTACAACGAGATACCTGAGACTGGGTAACTCATTCAGAACAGAAATCTATTTTCAGAGTTCTGCAAGTGGGGAAGTTCAAGTCCAAGGTGCCGGTAGATTTGGTGTCTGGTAAGGGCTGCATTCTGCTTCTGAGAGTGCACCTTGGTGCTGCACCTCCATCAAGTGGAAGGGCAGAAGGGCCAAAGGACCTAAGTAGTTCCCTCTGTCCCATTTATCAAGCATTAATCTCATCCACTTCACCCTTATGGCCTAATCATGTCCTAAAAGCCCCACCTTCTCATACTGTTGCATTGGGGATCAAATTTCAACATGAATTTTGAATACAGGCCTTTAAACTATAGCATACAGTAAGACAGTTTTTTCCTCCCCTCGGGGAGATGTGATTTGGCTCCATGATTTCACTGACATCTCTTATGGAAGCAAGTTTCCTCCAGTCACTATAAGCCACAACTTATACTCTCAGCATCCATTTGGTATCCATGAGGCACTTTTGAAGTAAGAGTTACTCCCTCCTGAGCCCAAAGAACCCATTTAGCATTCAGAAGTAGGCCTGACTTACTCATCTTCACAGTCCTATAGGACAGAATCTAAGTAATCTAAGCAGGCCTACTTGCGTGAAACTGCTCAGAACTTTTTTTTTTTTTTTTTTTTTTTTTTTGAGAAAAAGGAAAGAGAAGTTTCATTGCTCTGCTAGCAAAGGAGAAACACAGTGGACTCATGACCTGGAGACTGATTCTGTCCATCAGCAGGAACAGGGGGGCTTTTAAAGAGGTGGTTCAAAGGCTACCTTCCATGTGTTCTCTGTTGGAGTTGTAATTCGCTTGTTAATTTGGGAGAGAGTCATTTCTGAGATCTTCGGGTGCCATCCCCAAAGTCTGGATTACTTTGTTCCTATGGTGGGTGGGTGCTCAAGGACAGATATATCTGCTTAAAATGGGGAAGGAAGGTGATCCCGTTTCCCCTGAGATTAGGAAGAGAGATTAGGGAGGAGCAGGGAGAGAGGAAGAGAAGGAAACATGTCCATTTAAAAAATAAATCACAGTGGCAGAACAGCAAGGGCTATATTCAAAGCATAAAGTGGACCACTGTACATTTCTCCTCTGTCAATTTCTGCATTTCATTTCTATGGATAAATGAATGATGACTTCTCCAAGCTGCTTCCTGCTTGCTGAAAGAGGGTGAAGTTGGGAGAAGTAACCCAAAGTCCTTGTTCTCTATCAGGTGGGGTCTGGACAGTTAAGGGAATTCAGTATCAGAGAAGTTCAGAGGTCCACAGTGGCAGACGGCTGGTGAGTGGATCAGAACTTCTTTTAAAATTAGATCCAATATTTACTAGATACAAAAGTATATTTATAATGTATGTATAAGGTCTAATAAACTCACATATACATAATATCTAATTCAAGAAATAGATCATTCTGTGTGTCCTTCCTAATTCCATTGTGCCAATGAATTTTTGTGCTGGGTAGCTATAGTTCATTCATGATTACTACAATATTTTAGTGTTCGAACTAACTACAATTGGTCTATCCACTCTACTATTAGTGGAATTATGCTTTTAAATACCATTTTGATGATTATTGATTGGGTTGAGCATTTTTTCATATATTTACTGTTTATTCCTCTTGCCTCTATCTCTATCTTTAGTGTATTTTTCTATCAGATGGTTTTGATTTTAGTTTTCTTGTTGGATAGATGGATGCATAAATGGATAGATAGATAAATAAATAGATCTATTGACAATTATGGCTATTGATCTTCTTTGCCAGCACACGACTTATCTTTTCATTTGCTTTTTGGGTCATTTTTGATGAAGAGAAGTCATTAAACCTAAGGCAATCAAGTAACAGTAATTTCTTTTATGTTTTGTTTTTTCATTTTAAGGATTCTTCTTTATCCCAGGGTTGTACATTTTTTATACTGTCTTCTAAAAGTTTTATAGTTTTGTTTTTCACATTTAAGTCTATATTGCAACTGGGATTGATTTCTGTGTATGGTATGATATAAAAACTCAATGCCATTTTTATCCATATGAATGAATCTCCTAGCACTATTTATTGCAAGATCTATCCTTTCTTCACTGTTCTGTAATGCTAGCTCTGTCATTAGTCTTCCTCAAATCTGTGAGTCAGCTCAGGGAGTTCTATATTCTGCTCCATTGACCAGTTTGTCTCTTCTGCAATAATGACGCATTATCTTAATTACTTTAGCTCTATATTAGTTTTGACATTTTGTATGCCATTCTCTGTTATTGTTTTTCTCCTGTAACATTTTGGCTATTCTTGGCTCTTTGGTTTTCCATCCAGATTTTAGAACCAATGTACCACAGTTCACAGACACACAAAATAAACAAACGGAACTAAAGTACAACATTTGGTCAGGATATAACTGTGATGACCTTACATTCACAGAGTCAATCAAAGAACACTGACATCTTCGCCACGACTTTATGATATACTTCAATATCAGTAGACTAAGTCCTTCTTTCTTAACTGTGGTTTTCAATGTTTTCCTGATTAGTTAAGGACATTTATTTTTCCATACAAATCTTAGAATATTTACTGAGTTTGTCAAAAAGGTGAAGTAAGATTCTATTGAGCTTGCATATGTATGAGTAAATTTAGGGGAGGATTTACATTTTTCATCCAAGGGATTTACATTTTTCATCCAAGAGTATCTTGGCTGTGTCTTGAGTTTTTTAGAACATATTCTCTCTCTTTTATTCAAATTCCAAGATTTTCTCCATATGAGTACTATGTATTTCTATTTAATATTTTTTGTACTTGTTCTTATTACGATAGTTTAATTTTTGTTACATTTCCTGGTTATTTAGTGCTCTTCTAGAAACTGTTTTGTTTTGGTTTTTTTTTGTTTGTTTTTCTTTTTTTTGGGTTTTTTTTTTTTGTTTGTTTGTTTGTTTTTTTGCCTTTTGATCCTACATTCAGCCATCTTGCTAAAGTTTCTTATTTTATTTTTTACTTTATTTGTTTTTCCTTTAAAGCTTCATTTCTTTTCTTTCACCACAATATTTTCCAGGACCTCTGGTACAATGCCAAATGGTAGCAATGATACTGTGTTCTCATCAACCATTCCTAGTTTGGTGAAGAACCCTCCTCCCTGGGCTTGAGGTAAAGGGTAGGGGAACACTCAGGACATCAACAGCTTTTTCAATGTAACTTGAGATATCTGGAACTGTAGCCCAAGCCTTCCTTGATCATTGTGTACATGCATTGACCTCACTGATATTGATTCACTTCAATAAATGTCTACTGACTACCCGACAGTAAAAATATATGGTCAACCGCTTGGGGTTTCTGTCTGAAATTTGTGTTATAATTTTATGGGGAACACATTTATCAAAAGGAGAACAAATACTTAGTCTTGTCAACTCCTCAAAAAATTTTTAAGAGAATTATTTGAATGCCTTTAATAAGAGACTCCTCAAACAGATTAGTTAACCAGAAGTTGAAACAAGAGTGCAGTTATTTTTCAAAGTATGAAATTGTCCATGTAATAGCATAACATCAATTTTATAAAAGGAATATTTTACTTTTCACTTGAATAGGAGACCTTCAAAGCTAAAAGTTAGTCATTTCAAGTTTGCCCTTCTTTTGGAGTGGCGTTTGATTATTCATAATGAGAAGGCAGTGCTTTGAAAGTAGACCATAAGAGCAACTAGATCTTTTAAAACACTTTCCTAGTGATGGCACAGATGAAGGACCTTGTTAATCAAGATGACACCATTGAAAAGTTGTCACATCATCATGAGTTGTCATTCTACCCCCACCGTGATCTATTTCAGTTTCATCTACTTGCAAAAGAGTTGAAACCTCTTGCACCCCATCAAGAGTCTAATCACTTTGGAATCAAGTATTTTTAAAGTATCATACTAAAGAAATGTATTCAAGGAATATGTATTAAACACCAGAAGCCCTAGGTGTTGTGCAAGGCTCTCTGGATACGGAGCAAGATGCAGTCATCTCCCTCTCTTGTGTCCAAGGCCAGAGGGGAAACACAAAGCAAGCAGAGACTCTCATTAGCAAGGGATAATAAGTACTGTGGTCAAGGTCAGTTATGGAGTACAGATAGATAATATCTATTACTACATAATGATGTTACTAAAATTTCAGCAGCTTATAAACAATAGGACACATATTTATTATCTTCTAGCCTCTGTGGGTTAAGTTCAAGGGCACATCTCAGCTAGGTCCTCTCTGGAGTTTCACAGGGCTACAATCAAGGTGTTAACTGGTGCCAAGTTCACATGGTTGTTAGCTGACTCGACTTTTCACAGATTGGTGTAATGATGGCCTCCATTTCTTGCCAGGTAACAACTGGTACTCTCTGTAACTTGCTTCTTCTAAGCCAGTCAGGGAGAGAAAGACACTAACAAAATGGGAAACTGCAATCTTGTGTAACATAATCAAATACATGACACTCTATGTTCTGTCTAAAAATAAATTACGCTTTCCACCTAGAACCAAGGAAAGGACATCACACCAGGGTATGAATGGTATAATAGGACAGCCTTAAGAATCTGTCTACCACGGATATCTCATACGGCCCAGAGGTGCCAACTGATGCTGGAAAATATGAATTAGTATTCCATATAGAATGCATAAACTCAGAGGAATAGAGCAAAGCCTGATCAGAGAGCTTCAAGTAGCCATTGGGAGTGTTATGTGGAAAGAAGAGGATGTGGATAGGTTGAAAATGGATGATAATGAGAGCAGCTATCTCTCCAGAGCACATACAACAGTCAAGTTGTTTTTCAGAGGAAGACACATCCTGTCCTCTATGAACCCATCATCCCATGAAGTTCCTTCTATTAAGATCTCAGTTTTGCAGATAAAGTAGAAAAGGAATGATATTAAGACATATTTTCCCAGAGAAGTAAATACAAAGCAAATTATAAGCAACCTCATATCCCTTATCAAGGAATTTTAATTTTATCCTGAAGATACTTAGATGTTTAAATTGAGTAAGAATATAAGAAGTTATATTTATTGGAAATTCAGGGTGATCGGTGAATTATGGTCAGAAGACAATGCAGTTCCAAGTGGAAGATATTGTAGCAATCAAGATGAGCAATGCCAAAGGACAGGTATGAATCAGAAATAGTGAGACTGGAGGAGAAGGGCTAGAATTAAGATATTTATGAGGTAGAACTGACAGCGTTAAGACGCTAGATGGATGTGGGTGTTGAAATGATCAGATATGATTCCTGTGGTTCTCATAGGGTAGCTAGTGAATTCACAAAGAAAGGTTAACAGGGGTTGAAAGGAAGGAAAAGGAAATATGTGGTCAGTTAAGGGAATTTTGGTAGACTCAGTTTTTTGTTCTTTTCTTTTTTTCCTTAGTGGTCCCGGGGATTGAGCCCCAGGCCTTGTGCATGCCAGGCAAGCACTCTACCAACTGAGCTATATCCCCAGCCCTAGACTCAGTTCTTGTTAAAGCAGAAGCTGAGGTACTTACCTCCTGTGTGGCAATGGGGGTGCTGACAGAGTGGAGGAGGTCTGGAACTGTCTCAGTGATGGGTACAAGAGGAAATTCATCGAAGGTGAGTGAGAGAAAGACTCTGAGATCATAGATGAGGAGTCGGAGAACTTTGAAGTGATGTGCTTTTAGATGTTGACATGGTAGCAGGGATCATAGCCTTAAAGAGCCTTCCAAAAGAAAAAACATGATACCAAGAAAAGACCCAAACTAAAGCATCACACCGTGAGCTGTTCTGGACAGAATATTCATCTATGAGTCTGCTAAAGGGTGCAGGAGAAAATGATGCGGCTATACCCAGGCAACTCATTGATTTCATCCGAGATGGTCCTTTGGACACCCAGGTCTTCCTGCTTTCAATCTGATCACATTTCTCATCCTCTCACTCTTCTGTTATTTTTTACTCCACCTCTAGCTTAGTTAATCAACTCCATTCCTTCACCTGTGTCTCCTCTCTTATCTATTGTTGTTCAGATTCACCCTTTATTAACATGTACCTACCTCTTGGATTCAGGGTTCTGGAGCCTACGGCTCTCCCTGCCTTTGGGTCTACTCTTCTATTTCTCCTCCTTCCCCTCTCCTCCTGGTTGCTGGATACAAAAATAAATTTTCTTTGCTTCCCTCCTCTTGTTAGCAGCAAATTGCATCCCTTATAATTACCAAAACCATGTCCTGGCAAATTCTTCTCTCTCAAAAATGTGGACAACTGTCATAGAAAATGACTTTCTAAACATAGATGACTCTTTAATAACTTTGGGGAGGACAATCATTAAAATGGAAGTGTATCCTTCAAGCCTTTATGAAGCAATTTGTCTGTTTTTGAACCCTTTTTATTGTGTCACTGTGCTATTTAGTAGGTTTTTCTTTTGTTCACACTTTATATCATGAAAAACAATCCTATTACTGCAAATTCAATTGAATTTAGCAAGAATTTATTGAGTACCTAGAACTGTTTCTAGCATTGTGGTAGATGTTTGGGGGAAAGAAGATGAAGTATATGATACACCCTTGCCCTTGAGGAGTGTAGAATTTTAGTAAGAAACAATATGCATGCAAATAATCCTATTAGCCTGGAAACCCACAGAGTGCAAATATGGAAAAGTAGAGCATAAAATAAGTCAATGGATACAAACTATGCTACAGATACACTGGAGCATTCGTCTATCCTGGACAAGCCAAACTTACCTCTTTCTTAGGATGTCAGCCCAGAAAGTACTATACCTCTAAACCACCTCATGTTCACTCATGATTCACTAAGGTCTTCCATATTGACCAATATAAATCCCCAAGTCCTCTCTAGCCTCAATTCACTTACTCTTTTAATTTTCTTTGTAGCATTTCAGCCTCTGAAATTACCTGGTTCATTACTTGTTTACTTGCTCATGTTCTGCTTTCTTTCACCAAATGTAAGCTCTGTGAGGGCAGGACCCTCCCCCTGTTTCCTCTATAGCCCCAAGGATTATACCAGTGCTGGGCACAGGGCAATAAAACCTTGAATTAAGAAAACAAATGAACAGAAAGGATGGAACTTTCACTAAGAGAGTTGAAGAGAGAGCAAAGCCTGCTGGGATTGCTGGATATGTCTTCATGGACGTCACCTGAAGATTAGGTGACATTTCAATTGAGAAAGAAAAGTACACTGACTTATTATCCTATTAGCTGGTAGGTGTCTTGATGGAGATATAATTTAGTAGGTTTTTAAAATTATTTCCTGCAACTATAGAGAAGTATCAAATCTAACATAATCCACTCCCAAGCAAAACAGGTAAGCTTTTTTGTTGTTCTTTTTAGATATACATGACACTAGAGTGTATTTTGATATATACTTGGAGAATAACTTCCCATTCTAGTGTTTGTACATGATGTGGAGTTACACTGATCATGTATTCATATATGAACATAGGAAAGTTATGTCCCATACATTCTACTGTCTTTCCTAGTCCCATCACACCCTTCCTTCATTCCCCTTTGTCTAAACAAATGAACTTCTATTCTTCCCGCCCCACCCTTATTATGTATTAGCATCCACCTATCAGGAGAACATTTGACCTTTGGTTTTGGGGGATTGGCTTATTTTGCTTAGCATGATAGTTTCCATGAATATATTAAAAAAAATGTTCAACATCTTTAGCAATTAGAGAAATCCAAGTTAAAACTACACTGAGATTTCATCTCACTCCAGTCAGAATTCTTCCAGTCAAGAATACAAGTAACAATAAATATTGGTGAGGATTTGGGGGAAAAAGGTACATTCATACATTGCTGGTGGGACTGTGAATTGGTGCAACCACTCTGGAAAGCAGTATGGAGATTCCTCAAAAAACTTGGAATGGAACCACCATTTGACCCAGCTATCCCACTCCTCAGCATATATCCAAAGGACTTACAATCAGCATGCTACAGTGACACAGTCACATCAATATTCATAGTAGCTCAATTCACAACAGCTAAGCTATGGAACCTACCTAGGTGCCCTTCAACAGCTGAATGGATAAAGAAAATATGGTATATATACACAATGGAATATTGCTTGGCCTTAAAGAAGAATTAAATTATTAACAGCTATGCTTTTCAAAGCTCTGTACATTGAAGAGATCCCTGAATAGGGAGAGAAGACTCCTGTGGCCACTGATAATCCGTAAACACCACGGATAATCCGTAAACAACCATCAGGATACTTGATTTTTGTCAGTGACAGAACTTCCTTCAGGGCTCAAGAGTTGATTCAATATTATTAGAAGACATTGGTCTAAAAGGGAACTTTGGGACTTCAGATCAAGAATTTGAGGGAAATTAAATCTAGCATCCTGGGAGATGATGTGGCAATGCAATTGACTGACCTTCATGGAAAGTTCAAGTTCATTTTCAAAGGGATGATGCAGCTCTATCACCCAAGAAATAACCCAGATGCACTCCTGTTTGTCTTTTTTCCTCCCAATTCAAACACCAAATTTCATCGCATTCACTTTATAAATCCTGTGAATCGGTTCACTCTCCTCTCTTCCCAAGGCTCCTACCTCTGGTGATTCTCCAAAGTTCTTGCCTGGCAACAGCCTCCTAACAGGATTCCCCATCTCACCTTTGACTCTTCCAATCAAATCTCCCCATGGTGGTGGTATAACATCTAAGGAGCAGACCCGATACATTACAGTCCTGCTTAAATCTTCCTATTATCTTATGGATAAATCCAAACTCCAAATCATGATTTTCAAGACTATTAATGATTCATCTCCCCGTCCTCCAGGATCATCTCTCATCATGGATGCCTCCGTGCTCTGGGAAACCTGTCTTATTAGTCCCCTCAATATCCAACTTCATGCAAAGTATTTTCAAAGAGATGATCCAGTTCTACTGGTTATTCACAGTGTTTCCCTCTTCTCTGCACCCACCACGCCCTGAGCTTCCCACTATTCTGTTCCATCCTCTATCTTCATTATTTTTCCATCTATCTATTTCCCCAGTAGTAGCACAAGAGCTCCTGAAGACATAATGATGTGCCTTGTTATCATTATGCCCAACCATCTCACATGAAGCCTGGCGAAATCCTAGTGCACGCGGATAAATATTTGTTAGCTTCCAAATAAAATATCCATTGAAAAAGGCAAGAAGAAAGTCACTAGAAAAGTCATGTTTGCCGGAACTAATACAGGTTGTAAGCCGTCACCGTCGGTCAAAGGAAGTACAGGTGGGATGGGCAGGGTGGGGTGGGGTATGAAGATCTATTAGCTCAGTGCTGCCAAGGAGCTGCAGACTCAGCCAAGAACAGTTTTAGGTTCTTATTTTCCCAGCAAGGCAGCATCTGGTGCCTGGCAGCAGGGGAACGGTGTTGCCATGTCACTGAACAGCAATCGCAGAGTGGCCACTGAGCCAGCAACCTAAACACTCTTCCCTGGGCCAGAACAGGCCTGAAGGGAAAAGGTGGCAGCCCAGCAAGCGTCAGCTGGAGAAAGCAGCAGAGGCCATGGTGGCTCCTGCAGGGGAACTGCTTACCCAGGCGAGCCTGTTAATTAAGACTAATAGGGCGCAAGGCCAGAGCAGGAGGCTAAATACCCTCATTTTACAATGCAGCTAAACAAACACTCTGCTTATAAAGTCTCTTATGCCACAAACCTGAAACCATCCTTCCTTCCTTTCTTGACACCTTCATCCAGTCAGGCACCAAATCTCGATGGTTATGACCTAATACGTGTCTCAAGATGCTCCTTCCTTTATCATTCTTTGTCTCAGTCCTTACCCTGCCTTGGCCATTTGAATCTACGCCATCCTTAGCAGCCTAATAACAGGGCTTCCTGGTACCCAAATAATCCCTTCCATCTCTTCTCCATACTTCCGGAATGGATATTTCTATAGGTGTGCACAGGGTTTTGTTACCCATCTTGTTAAAAATATTTTTGAATTTCTGATTGCCTACAGAGTAAAGGCAAGTTGCTTAGCATTTTTAGGAAATTACACCCTGGTTTTTTCATTTGTAAAGTGGAATAATAGTACCTATCTCATAGGAACTCTTTGAAGATTAAAGAGCTCAATATATGTGAAGCTTAAGAACTGTGTTTGGCATGGTGTAAAGAGTACATAAATATGAGTTATTTTTAATAGTATTATTTTTGTTAGAATGGTCTCCACAATTCCTTATGACTTGATTCAACCTCACCAGAGAAATAAAAGAATATCAAAGTGAACACAGGATACAGACCTATCAGGATTTAATTCCTAAGCATAATCTGCATAATATTAGACAAGATACTTCTGTCTCAAGAGACTTCTTCCTCGTGTGTAAAATAGGAATAAGAGCAGCTCCTACCTCAGTGGGTTATTTTGGTAAGTGTGGTACAGAGGCAAGCCTTGGCAAAGGGGATCAAGAAAGAGACGTGTAAGCGTCACAAGGGGATCTAGGAAAGAATGTTCTTCCAAACAGAAAAAGAAAAAGACCTTGAAGGAGAATAGGCCTGAAAATTTCACATACTGCAGAAGAAATCAAGTCAGCTGAAGTTCGAAAGAAGTCTCAGATTTGGAAGAGAGAAATGGCCTCAGTAACAGCCATGTTGGAAAACTTGACAGAGGGAAAATGATTGTAGTGGTCTGGAGACATGGGAATGTAACAGGCAGCATATTTGAAAAAGTTGCCCGGAAACCAGGTTTCTCTGAGATTCTTTGAGCCTCTACACCTATATAAAAGTTGAGTTCCAGAATCACAGGTTCAAAATTTGCCACTGCCTGAGAGCCATGAACAATATTAAGCATGACTAATTTTTACTGATTTTTATGATATTAGGTTCCTGGTAAGATTATGTACCAGTTTACATGCTTCAAAATATTCTAATCATTTCAGACACAGTGAATCTGCTCATATATGATACTCTTCTACTTAATTCAATTTAACAAATACTTTTTGAATGTCTGTATAGCACCAAGTACTGCAAAGGGCTCTTGGAGATGCATTTGAGAATGAAAAATATAAAGTTATGTTTTAGTCAGCTTTTTCGCTGCTGTGACTAATTGATTCTGACCAGAACAATTGTAGAGGAGGAAAGGTTTCAGAGGTCTTAGTCTATAGAAGGCCAGCTCCATTCCTCAGGGCTCAAGGTGAAGCAGGACATCATGACAGGAGAGTGTGGCAGAGGGAAGCAGCTTGCATCATTAGGAAGCAGAGATAGAGAGACTCCACTCGCCAGGTACAAAATATATACCCCATAGCCATGCCCCAATTCCCACCTCCTCCAGCCACACCATACCACTTTAATTAATCCCATCAGGGATTAATTCGCTGATTAGGTTAAGACTCTCACAACCCAATCATTTCTACTCTGAACCTTCTTACATTGTCTCACACTTGAGCTTTTTGGGGTACACCTCACATCCAAACCATAACAAGCTATATCTTGCAAAGAGTTAAACTTTTAAAATACACCTGGCCTAAAAGCCCTAATGTACTCTGGTCCTTTCTGAGTTGGTGGGTGTGGGCAACATGTCAGAACCACACCATTTTGGATAAGCACAGCCAAGCTTCCCACTTATGGAAGGTGCTGTTGGATTTCTTTTTCACCTGTCGATGAACACTTCAGAATTCCTCTCAGGAGACATATTAAGGTGGAAAAATATCTGGCTTTCAAGTGGTTCCCAGATGTGAGTTCATCAGTAATTCTCTTCATCCATTTGCTATAAGACAAGGATATGTGTTGTCATTGATCAATGCTCTAGGGGACAAACCCAGGCAGCGATGCCCCTCCTGAGTCACTTCTCAGAAAAGTGGGTTCCTTGACCATGTCTGGAGAGAGATTTGCTCTCCAATGCAAAACATTTTGTGCCTTTTATCTGACTGCACTTCTGCTTCAGCAAATAGCTTTGGTTTTTCCATTAGAATAGTTGTTTAGTTGCTCTTTGAATTTTGGGTCCTCTCCTACTAAAGTCTGAAGCCTTAGTTTTCCTTAGATATCAGAAGTGAAGTCAGCACCCAACCCTTTCAAAACCCTTGTGTGAAACCTGCCTTGGAATTTCCACACCCTATAAATTACTATCCACTTTCACCTTAGGTCCCCTCTGTTTCTTGTATTCAACTTGCTAATTCTTCCTCTGTGACCGTACACAGGGTGGTCTTTTGGTCTGTCAAACCTAGAATGACCACCGACTCATACCAGTTCCTTTATTTTTAATAAATTATTAAAGAACTGATACAGTGCCCATCACACCATACTTCTCACAAAATGGTCCTCTTGGATATATGAGAGAAAAAATGAATGAACCCAGGTGCTAGTTGGTTCCATCAGGGACAAAGCCATGAGAGCTGCTAGGATTTCTAAGGAAGACCTTGTGGGTGGTATGTTTCAAAATCAGTAGAAGAAGCTAGTTCTTTTTGATGTTTAAAAGGAAAGGGAAAATTATCAGTAGACTTGACAAGCTACTCCTTTGCATAATAATTTTATTAAAGTTTTGAGCTAAGCCCATTTGTTGTAAAGGGACAACGGTTTCACAGGAATTGCTTGGGGCCCGTTTGGGATGAAACGTGCTCTTTTCTACTGTGTGCTTTCATGTGCCGTCTACAGGGGCGAGGGAGAGACACTGAGCTACCTTGGTCCCGTTTGGAAGAATCAACTCATTATCAGAAGTTCCGGCTTCTTGTGCGAAAAGCCTTGAGACCCTGGGATTTAATGCACCAAGAACATACTTTCAGGCTGTATCGCCTACAACAGGCCCAAAATTAAAATGCTTCAGAAGGAGGGATCTGCGGAGGCTGAAGGAAGGCCAAGGGAGGTCACAGGTCAAATGCCTGCTGCATGGTGTCACCAGCTGCATGTGAAGCCCCAAGAAACGGTAGGAGGGGCACTTCTGCAGTGGACAGAAATGATATGTCAAATGCAGGTGTAGCCATGCCGATCCCAGAAAATCTTTCCTTTGCCTTTCTAGCGCCTTCTCTCTGACTCTCAGGATTTTGCTTTGGGAATCCACTTCTGTCATTTCTTAACTCCAGCTGACTCCACTTTGCAATTCTGATCCTGACCTGTGACTCTAGCCCCTAGTCAATTTCTGGCTAATTGGTCCTTGCTCTCACAACTCAGAGGCTGGGTCGCCCTCCCTGGTATATGCCGTTCCAGGCCATCATCTCTCCCACAGCCACTCTTTCCCCCAGGTGGACCTCAACTGGCGTTTGACACCAAAGGCAAAACTATTTAAGCATTTTCTTCTTCTTGCTTCTAATTGTTTACTTTCTGTCAAGAAAAATCATCTTCAGATCCAAGAAAATAAGACTTACACTGAGAATACAGAAATGACCCAGCCCAGGACAGGTCAAAAAATGTAAGAGATTCAAAAATACTCTTTTTAATTAGTTTGTTTTTACCCCAATTTTCTTCAAAGTAAATTCAAAGTTCTTTTCTGATCTAAGCATATATTTCATGGTTAGAAAAGCAGGCAAAGAAAAGACAGGTGAGATAGCTTGGATCTAGCAATCGATCAGAATGATAGACAAGGGTATATCATAAAACCCGATATACTTGTCAGAGGTTAAGCACAAATTTGGCCTTGAGTTTATCCTATTAAAATACAATATTTTAATTCTGCTTTTATTTCACTTTAATACATCATAGCAATTCAGCAGTGATTGACATTGCCTTCATAATAAAATTATGTAAAGATTCATTGTGGTCCAGTTTATGATGTTAGGAGTAAAAAAGCTAACACATCTAGCTTTTTCTTCGGTTTCCCTTTCTCTTAGTTTTCTATGGGATCACATAAACAAGACCAGCTGACTGGAAAATCTTGGGTCACTGGTTGAAAGTGACCAGTTTGAGCCTGATCAGAGTAGCCTTAGCCAAGACTGCCGGCCCTCACAGGAGAGAGTTCTTCACTCTTCCCTGTTCTTTTCCTTCCCATATAGCGTGGAAGCTCATAATTAAATGCAGGAAAGAACCTCTTTTAATCTGGCTCCTAAGTTCATTCTTTGTAATTCCAAGATTTGCGATGCCACTAATATTTGAGCTTTGCACTTTGAGCATCTTGAGTTTTGTCCAGGGTATGTACAGTGAGAATGTTTAACTATGATAAAAATCAGAATGGGAAAAAATAGAGGAATCCTCAAAAGAAAGGGCAGATTATGGAAATGTGGTCAGCCAGTGCCCCTCTGCTTTGAGAAGACAGTCAGGTGCCTGCAGACGCTGGCCCCAGAAGCAATGGGGGCTTCTTCAATTTCCAGGCAGGTATTGGGATTCCTCAAGTTTCTCAAGTACTCACACCTCTATATCCTTCTCCTGTGGTGAGCCATTTGGTGCCAACTTCCTGCTTCTCTAAAGACATCCTCAGTGGGTAGAGTCATGTGGGACAAGGAACTTTAAATCTGGTTTCAATTCCTGTTGTCACATTTAGCTCCACTGTCCACGAGCTGTGTTAGCCATAGAAAATTACTATACTTCTCTCACCGGTTCCCTCCTTTTCAAAATTCCAATAATGTTGGTAAAATTGAGTTAGGCCAGCATGTATAAAAGATTTAGGAAAGCGCCTTATGCATAATAAATGCTCAATAAATGCTATCACTATTCTTACTTGTAGAGATTAACGGTGAGCTTCCAGTTGTTTGTAAACCACCAAGTGCAATTGGTAAGTCTTGGATGTAGCTGTACCTACTGATCCAGAATGGGATCCAGCTATAAAACAGGTATGCAAGTGAGCTCCGTGAGGCCAGGAACTGGCTCTTTGGTTGATTATGGAATATTCAGAACTTATAGCAATACCTGGCACCTAATTAGTACTCTTTATTCTTTACCTTTTTTGTTGAATGTATAACTATTTACAGGACCTAATTAAATCTTTCAAAACCCATTAAGAACCAGAAAGAAATAGTTTATTATATTTGCTACAGTTGCCTGGAATGCTCAGAGTATGAGACAGGTAAGTTTGTGTGTGTGTGTGTGTGTGTGTGTGTGTGTGTGTGTGTCAGCGGCAGGCAGGGAAGGTCTCTCATATAAGCATAGGGTGAACCAGGAGGCCCAGGGAGGAGGCCAGCACATACCCCAAGGAGAGGGTGCTGCAGGCTTGCATTAGAAAGCACAGTGGGGACCCAGGAGACACCAACCTCCTGGGGACTGAAGTGGAGTAGGGGGTTTGGAACTAGGAGGAGGGCGAGGATAGAAAGAGGTAGTGGTACCAGCAAAATTGATTTTGCGTCTTTCCTCTTACGCAGCCATAAGAAAGAAACAGAGTTCCTCTCTAAAATAGCTGACATGGTCAAACTGGGACATGATTAATTAGGCAGTTTAAATCAAAATGAGGACTCCTGCACAGGGAAAGAATGGGGGTAGTGGGGCCGAGAGCAAGCAGACCTGATTGGCAATTCTGTCTCCACCACTGGTCAACATGTGACTTGAAGCTGTGCCTCTGTTTCCTGATCAGCAAAACAGAGCCACAGGGTTGTGGGGAGGATTAAATTTTTAACCACAGACAGAAAGCCTGGAGCTCTGCAGTATAGCCTGGCGCCCAGTGGGCCCTTAATAAATGGTAACTAGTAGTATTAAAATTAATCACAGTAATCAGGCCTCACAATAAAAACTAACATAGGGCTTATCAAACAAATTCTCTCCACTGCATGAAAGAAACATGAGAACAAGCCCAAATTAGCTTCCTATTTTCCAGCAGCGAGTGGAGGAGACTGTCGAAGGTCACAGCAGCCATCTCCTAGGGAAAGAAAATGACATGGAACGCTGGGTCCCTGCTCATCGACAGTGAATGCCCACCCAATTAAGCAGATTAAACATTCAGTCCTTGTGATGAAAGAGCCCTGTGCAGCTGAGCTAGGCCGCCTCCTCTGCTTCCTCGTCCAGAGCCTCTATCTGTTAAATCACCCTTCCTTTCCCTTCCACATTCAGGAAATAATTGGCACTTGTTTAATGCCAAATTTACATTTGTTTTGCATGGGAACAAAATTTGCTTGCAAACAGCTATGTCTGTGAGCAAATGGGCATTTGTGCTGGTAAATAAAATAGACATGCAGTTTTCTAGTTTGCAGATGTATTATTCAACAAAACAAGCCGCAATAGCCTTTAATTTTCAGTTATTCCTAAGTACTTAGGCACAGATCGTAGCCAGAAAAGCACTTTTATTTTGTCATTTATACCTATTCCTGAGGTTTTTCTTTCACATTTGTCCCAGATGCATATGTTATTAGAACTAACAGATTTTTAGAACTTTTGCATTAAATCTCATCAATGAAGCAATTTCTAGATTTCACGAATGTCCCTTGAGAACCTACTATGTGTTGGTTTGTAGGGATTTGCAGAGAAATTCATGGCACCTGCCTTCGAGGGAACTAGCAAGCAATAGAGATCGATTTTAAGCTATTATGGTTTGCATCTGGAATATCCCCTGAAAGCTCATGTTAAAGCCTTGCTCTGCAAGGCAGCACTGCCCCAAGGAGGGGCTTTTAGGAATGGTTGACCCATGAGAGCTCATCAATGAATTAATTCATTGATAGCTGAATGGACTACTTTGAGGCAATAGAAACTTTAGCTAGGTGGGCATGTCTGGAGGTACTAGGTCCCTAAAGGTGCACCCTTAGGCACTATATCATATCCCTACCCGCCCCCCCGTACCCCCTGGCCTCCGCTTTCTAGCTGCCATGAGCTCAGCAGTTTTCCTTCACCATACCCTTCCACCATAATGTTCTACTTTACCTCAGGCCCAAAGCAATGGAGCCAGCCTAGCATGGAGTGAAACCACTAAAACAGTAAGCCAAAATAAATCTTTCCTCCTTTAAATTGTTGATATCAGGTTTTTGTCACAATAATGAAAAGCCCATGTATAAATGACATACAATCTTGGTGATTGCTGTGGATTGAAGATGTTCCCCAAAGTTCATGTGTTGAGAACTTTATCCCTAATATAACAGCATGAGGAGGTGCGGCCTAATAAGTGATGACTAAGCCGTAAAGGCAATGAACTGCTGCTATTACAGGAGCGTGTGTCTGCTGTCGCAGGAGTAGGTTTACTGTAAAAGCAAGTTGGCTTTCCCTTGTCTCTGGCTTTTGTATTCTCTGACCCTTCCACCTCTGCCATGAGATGATGCAGTATAAAGGTCCTTGCCTAATGCAGACACCATGCTCTTGAACTTCTGACCTCCAGAACCATAAGCCAAATTAACTTCATTCTGTATAAATTGCCCAGTCTGTGATATTCTGCAATATCGGTCATCATGGATAAACACAGTGATAAAAGAATTAAGTAATAAAAGAACTACCCAAAGAGAGCTCTGGGTAACATGTTTGGAAGTAAAATAAGCAGAATAATTATTTCTACTTCCACAATGGAAATATTTGATTTTAGCAGTAAAAAAAAAAAAAAAAGAAGAAGAAGAAGAAGAAAAGATTTCCAAGCTAAAGGAAAAACACAAGGAAGTGTGGGGATCTAGGACTTTTTGAGGAAATTTGGTGAAGGACTGGTAAGAGGAATCACTGTGACCAGGGAGGGGAGTTGGGAGAGTATAGTAGCCCACCCTACCTGTGATTTGCTGTCTGCAGTGTCAGTTACATAATATCGACTGCACTCCAAAAATATGTAATGGAAAATTTCAGAAGTACACAACTTATAAGTTTTAAATTGTGCACCATTCTGAGTAGCATAGGACATGAATCATCTCTGTCCAGTGTATCCAGATTGTATATGCTACTCACCCATTAGTGGTTTAGAGGACATCTTTGTTATTAGATGGATTGTCATGGTATCTCAATGTTTGTTTTTAATAAATGTTCATTTTATATAATAGTGGCCCCAAAGGACAAGAGTAATGATACTGGCAGTTTGGATAGGCCAAAGAAAAGCCGGAAATTGCTTCCCTTAGTGGAAAAGGTGAGGTTTCTCAACTTGAAAGGAAAAGTAAAGATCATATACCAAGGTTGCTAAGATCTATGGCAAGAAAATCCTTGAAATTATGAAGAAGAAATGTGAAATTTGTATTAGTTTTGCTGACATACCTCAAACTGTGAATGCTATGGCCAGAGTGTATGGTAAATGTTTAGCTAATATAGAAAAGTCATTGAATTTGTGTTTGTATAGGGAAAAAAAACAGTATATATAAGATTCAGTACTGTCCACACTTTGGGGCATCTGCTGGAAGTCTCTGAGTGTATCCCATTGGCAAGGAGGGCACTACTGTATGAAGTCGCATTTTAAGGGCCTTGATGCATGCCAAACTTTGGATGAACACTTCTCTAACTTTAATATGTAGAGGAATCACGTGGGACTCTTACGAAGTTTCAATTTTCTCTCAGTAGTTTGGATGGCACCTGAGATGCTACATGTCTAAGAAGTAACTAATTGGTGACTTGCTGGCAAATATTTAACAGCTGATTCTAGGACCAGGGGTCAGAAGGGGACCTACCAATTCCATATGGTAAATACTCTCTCCTATTATAACTATCAACATAATGTCGATAAACTTTGACAAGAGTCCTTCACAATCACTCTTTCAAGCTAGTACAAAGTAGCTCTGGGACACTGTGGCTCTAGGACACGGCAGCTCCTTCGTGTTGCTCAGTGCTGCTGGTCCGAGGACCCCACTTTGAGTGGGATAGCTCTAGTACAGTGGTTCCCAAACTTGGCTGCATTTAGCGTCACCCATAGGTAACTGACTTTTTAAAAGCTGAGGTAGAGAAATTAAGAAACCCCATCATACAGTCAACAAGTATTTTAAGACACAACGGTAAAGTGACGAGGGTAGCTTTCTATTTTCCACTCCCCCCTTTCTGTTCCCTCTTGTGTTTGTATTTTCTTGCTGCATTCTGAGTTCTTTACCCAACTCCATTTTGCTGACAAACTTTGACTTTCCTTCTTCCTCCGAGAGTCCACAAATTTATTTTCCTTAAAACTTCCTATTTCCAGTCTGTCTAAGAAAAATAGAAGACCTTTATTTTTCTTTATTTTGGGTTTTCCTTGGGCATTGGTCAAATATGTAATAATCAACCCTGCTTTAACAGATGTTGTTATTATTTGGGGATTGTGAAGACGGCAGATCAGAAGGTGACTGCTAATGAGAAGACACCTCGTTATACAATTCCCAAGAGAGGGAGGAGGCAGCGTGGGTGGGGCAGGAGGCGCGTGAGGAAGCATCAGGTCCAGGTCACTGTGAGCAGGAGCCTTACTGTGATTTCCATGGGAAGAAAGTGTCAAGGCAGAGAGAGGTAGGCAGGCTCAGGGATGAGGAGCTGGGATAATGGCAGCGGGCTCTAGGTCTAGGTGTTGTTGCTGGTTTGTACCAGGCTCTGGATTAATTATAGCAAGTCTGTAGTGACCCAGACTGTGTAAAGCTGGTGAAGAGGCGGATTAGGGTGTGGATTCTGTAAACATACCCCCTAGAAGGGAATTCCTCCCAAAGGAGGCCAAGGCATGCTACTGAGTATGCTACTGGGTTGTCCAGAACATAGGTCTGGAGGGTAGATGTTAAAGCAGCTAATTTATAGATGCTAGAGCATGGTTAGTGGAAATTCAAAATGAGATATAAATTACATAGAGCACCTTTACTCTCTCTCTCGGGATTCCTGAATTTTAAAAATCTGATATTTAGGAGTTCATCTTACTCAAATTAGAATGGCTATTATCAAGGACACAAATAATAATAGATGTTGGCGTGGATGTGGGGAAAAAGGCACACTTTTACATTGCTGGCAGAGTTGCAAATTGGTGCAGCCACTCTGGAAAGCAGTGGGGAGAATCCTCAGAAAACTTGGAATGGACCCACCTTTTGACCCAGTTATCCCACTCCTCGGTTTATATCCAAAGGACTTAAAATCAGCATACTACAGTAACACAGCCACATCAATGTTTATAGCAGCTCAGTTCACAATAGCTAGATGGTGTAACCAACCTAGATACCCTTCAACAGATGAATGGATAAAGAAACTGTGGTATATATACATAATGGAATATTATTCAGCCATAAAGAAGAATAATATTATGGCATTTGCAGATAAATGGATGGAATTGGAGAATATCATGCTAAGTGAACTAAGTCAATTCCCAAAAAAACAAAGGCTGAATGTTTTCCCTCATAAGTGGATGATGATATATAATGGTGTGGGGGTGAGAGAAGAATGGAGGAACTTTAGATTATGTAGAGGGAAGTGAGAGGGAGGAGGGGGGTATGAAAAATGGTGGAATGAGACAGACATGATTACCCTATGTACATGTATGATTACACGAATAGTATGAATCTACATTGTGTACAACTATAGAAACAAAAAGATGTACCCCATTTGTGTACAATGAATCAAAATGCAGTCTGTAAAGACTAAAAAAAAATTTAAAAACTGATATTTATTAGGTCAAATGACTCTCCGGTTGGTATAAACTTCAACATGTCTTTTATCAAGATTTATTCTCTTATTCAATTCAACAAATTGAAAAAGAGTACCTGCTGCACACCAGGCAGAGGGATAGGTGCTGGCGATGAGGAAGATGCTCCAGGAAGAGGTTGCATTGAGAAAAAAAAAATTTAACACAGTTGGGGTCATTCTGAGTCTTGCTAGCTAATAGCAGAGTCCAACATGCAAACAGCTACTTGCAATAAATGGAAGCTTGGCGAATCTGGCAGAAGGAGATTGAACAGGTAGTCCCTGTGGGATGGCGACTGTCAGCTCCTCTTTGACAGGAGCTGCCTGGCAGACAATTAAAAGTGGAAATCATTCACAGGTCCCAGAAATGCAGATTTTCTGTGGTGTTGCTTGAAAATAGAATCATTTTCTCAGCATACAAGCACTCCAAGTAACATACAAGGTGTTTTCATTCTGAGAATTAAAAAGTTGAACTTGCAGTTTTTTTCTAGGGTGCAGGTTGGCTCCCTCCTCAGCTCAAGGGTTGGCTGCCGGCATGCTAGAGGGAACACAGGATCTATTAGAATGTGTCGGCAGGAAGTAACAGGAAAGTGCCTCGTGGTGGCTTCAGCCAGAGAAGAATTTATCAGCCATAGTGCAAGAAGTCCAAAGGTAGGTGGTTTCAGAGTCATTAGGTACTTGTGGTACATAGGGGAAAAAAATGGCCACAATTCTTCATAATGCCTCTCATCAAGAGGTCAAAACTATTTTCCATCCCTTGTGCTGGACTACCTCACCTCTTGCTTGAACTAATAAAATCTATCAAAGGCAACGTTCACGGATTCAAGAGATTTCAGATACTTCCACTCTCATTCCGAAATTCTACCCAACCACTGTGTGAGGAAGTCTACCCTGATTACTGAAGGAGGAGAGACCAGGTGGACCAGAAAATGAGCATTACCACTGGACTTTCCCCACTCTGCAGACCAGTCAGCTCCAGTTGATCCAGCAGCTGACTACAGATGCATGAGTCAGGCTTGCTGAATCTAGAAGACTCACTTATCTATGTCCAACTAAATCTCTAGCTATCTATTCACGAGCTCAATAATGGTTGTTTTAAGCAACTCTATTTTGGAATGGTTTACTACTGAGCAAGTGCTGGCAGATAGAGCATGTCAGTGACGTCATCTGACTTTCTCTCCTACCATCAGTAATGTGTTGGCAATGACTTTCACCATGGTTGAGAGGTGGCCATCGCAGCTCCAAGCTTCATATCCTGATACCACCACAAGTAGAAAATAAGGGAAAGAGGTGCGTGAGGCTTCCCTTACTGGTCCACCCTTTTATAGGAGCATAAATTCTCTCAGACTGTCCCCAGCAGACTTCTCCTCCTCACTGACTGACTGATTTGCATGGGCTCCTTAAACAGTCCCTGGTGAAGGGAAATGATAAAGTGTACAGAAAGCCATGACCTAGTTATGAGATTGTTATGGTTTAGATATGAGGTGTTCCCCAAAAGCTCATGTGTGAGACAATGCAAGATAGTTTACAGATGAAAGATTTGGTTATGAGAGGTTTAAACTAACTGGTGCATTAATCCCCTGAAAGGATAATACTGTAGGCAGGTGGAGTGTGGCTGGAGGAGGTGGGTCCCAGGAGGTGGGCCTTTGGGTTTATATTTTGTCCTTATTGAGCAGAGCTCTTTCTTTGCTTCTTGGGGCAATGCCCTGAGCCATTTTCCTCCACCACACCCTTCTGCCATTATGTTCTGCCTCGCCTGAGGGATGAAGTCATCTGTGGACGGAGACCTTTGAAACGAAGAACCCCCCAAAAACTTTTCCTCCTTAAAATTGTTCTGGTCAGATCTTTTGGTCACAGCAATGTAAAAGCTGACTAAAGCAGAGATGTTTAGATTCTTTCTTTCTTTTCCTTCCTTCCTTCCTTCCTTCCTTCCTTCCTTCCTTCCTTCCTTCCTTCCTTCCTTCCTTCCTTTCTTTTGCTTTTTCTAGCAGTCCTTAATTCACCAGTTTCAGAATAAGGGTCAAGTTCAGTCTAGAATGAAGTTAATTTTGAAAGAGGGAAGACATGCTATGTACTAAATTGGTAATCAGTGAGTGGAAAGCCTTCTGATGTTACAGGGAGAGAAATCAGGGCTGTGAAAATATGCATGAGCTAAGCAAATGAATCATCAATTTGAGAACAGTTATATATAATGAAAATCAAGTGAGAAGGCCAGTAGCCAGGAAGTTGAGAGAATTGAAACTTATTTTTACACATGATTGACATTTAAAATAAGAACATATTTGCTGGCAACAGGAGTTTTACACATGCTAGATCAAGCTGACCCAGACCTCAGAGTCAAGCATTTGACACTATAGAAGGTTTGTATAGGCACCTGGAAGGAAAGTTGGAGTGTATACACTTTTGGGGCAGAATGTTTGAGAACAGGGCACTTCATGTGACAATCTATAGAGCAGGGCCACCTATTCATGTGTTTTAGTCAGCTTTTTTTGCTACCGTGACTAAAAGACCTGACCAGAACAGTTGTAGAGGAGGAAAAGTTTATTTGAGAGCTCATGGTTTCAGAGGTCTCATCCATAAAGAGCAGGCTTCATTTCTTAAGGTTTGAGATGAGGTTGAACATCATGGTGGAAGAGGATGATGGAGGGAAGTGGCTCACATGATGATCAGATAGTAGAGAGAGACTCCACTCACCAGATACAAAATATATACACCCCAAAGCCGTGGCCCCAGGGACCCGCCTCCTCTAGCCACACCCTACCCACCTTCTGTTACCACTCAGTTAATCCTATCAAGGGATTAATTCACAATTGGGTTAAGAATCTTATAACCCAATCGTTTCTCCTCTAAATCTTCTAGCATTGTCTCACACATGAGCTTTCTGGGGGCACCTCACTTCTAAACCACAACATCATGAAAATATTAACTTTATCAGTGCCCTTATGATTATCTTTTGGGTAGTAGAAAATCCATACAATAACAACACAATTATTTGTTTTATTATAGCTGATTTTTTAAATCTGGGAGCCAGATAAAAAGTATTCTGGGTAAGGCAAAAGTGTAGTGTTATTAAAAAAAATTTATAATTGGAATTCTGAGAACTGGCAACTGAGATGTAGTCATTTTCTGTAAGATGCTGTCAAAACAAGGAGTTTCAAATCACCTGTGGAACAAAACCAAATACTTGGAGGCAAAGAATTCTCAAGAGCCTGCATAATAGCTTGTTTGGGTTGAAATGACGGTGCCTTTCTGAACCTTTTTAGACTCTTCCACCCTTAGTGCAAAATGTGGCTATGACAAGTGGATTGTATTTATAATGTGAAATAAAAAGGAATTTGACTGTGATTGAAAACAAACAAAACCAAACAAAATAGGTAGTTTTACTCTTAAGAAAACGTGCAGGAATCATGGTTACAGTTTTCCCATGTTAGAGCTGCATATAAGGACAGATTGGGCACACCATATGCTTGAAGGGAACGATGGAGAGAAGGAAGAAAGAAGAAAATACAAAAATGAATTAATGAGATAAATGTAGGTCTGAAAGTTAAACCAGTTTCAAGAACCTAGATTTGGGCTCCGCATGAGGAATAAGTTAACAAAATTTCAACCTTGGCTTCAATGAGAATGGGTAGCCTTTAGATATCAAGAGATGCACATCACTGGAAGTTTCCAAGGTACACGTACATGGTCACTTTTTAGG
Source organism: Sciurus carolinensis (assembly GCF_902686445.1). Taxonomy (NCBI): domain Eukaryota; kingdom Metazoa; phylum Chordata; class Mammalia; order Rodentia; family Sciuridae; genus Sciurus; species Sciurus carolinensis. The sequence continues at coordinate 154,110,725 of NC_062216.1, forward strand.
AATGCCCCTGTCATAGATGGGAGTTGGCCAACAGAATATTTAATATCTTTTTAAAATCTGAAATGTTGTAAGCTGTAGTGTGTACAGTAATGATTTACTTGATCACTAGACCAGACCTTGTCAAAATTATGAATAAACTTACAAGCTTCTTTACAAAATTCTTCCATCTTCCATACTCCATATCAGTTATGTTATCTCCTAACTTCTTTTCCCTGGGTACCACCTCCCCCTTTCTCCTGCCCCATACTAATATGTTCTCAATAATCGCTGTCTCTAAAGCAACAAAGAAAAGCAATCTTATTATCTCATTGAATTTTTTGTGCTGATGGTTCAAACCAGAGATTCCTCCGTCAGATAATTTCCTGATGTAAAAGATGACGCTTAGAGTGAAGGAAGGAAGGACTCCCAAGCATGGCCTTCCAGTTATGCTTTCTTCTTGTAAAACACACCTCCCTTCTTTCTCTCAAGACTTGTGGTTGGCTATCTACACCTGAAGTTGGTCGTGTTGATAACTGAAGGACACGTGGCAGTCACAGGGAAGTTGTTGCTGTTGAGAATTTTGCTTTTACACATAATTAATAGCATAATTTCTTCTGCTTCTTGTTTTAGGTAAATAACTAGGACTCTAGTATCCACTGGGGATAGATGGTTTGTGCTGGCTTCATATTCACTGATACAACTAACAGGTAGGACCAAAACCGACCTACAAGAGAGATCCAGAAACCATCCAGCTTCTTGGAAAGGAAGCATTTATTTAAGTTGCTTGTAGATCATGTGTTCTGGCCTACAGAAATGTAACACTGCCCCAGATATTTATGATCACACATGAGCAGGAGACACAGTATCTTGGGAACTTGAAAATGAAAGTCTACCCAACATCTTCCTTCAGATCTCAGTATCCCTTTTCTGGACACCTAAATGGACCTCCAAACCACAAACTAAGTCCTCTGAAGCCCAACTCCCTCGGTGCCTCCTCCAACCTTGAAAAGAACCTCAGATCATGTCACTTTGCTGCTTATAGACCTTCAGGGCCTCCCAGGATACAGCAGAATCAAGCTAAGACCCTCTATCCTGCTGTATGCAAAGCAGTCATAGAAATAGTATGTTCATGACAGTCCCAATTTAAACGTGTTCTACCTATTGCCTATCCTATAACATAAGTGATTTCCTGGATATGTCAACATCTGCCAGGTGGACTCTCATTCCTGCTGGCTATTGTGAATAATATCACAATAAGCATAAGAGTGCAGGTATCTCTTACATGCTGACTCCATTTCCTTGGGGTAAATAACCAGTTGTGGGATGGCTGGATCATATTGTAGTTCTGTTTTTAGTTTTTCAGGGAACCTCTCGACTGTTCCAATTTATAATCCTACCAGCAGCATGTTAGAGTTCCCCTTTATCTCTTTTGTCTGTATTTTAACCGGCATTCCCAGCCCACTCCTCCGCCCTCTTTTCACTAATAACCGTTCTGCGTTGCAGTTCACTGTGGCTTTGATTTGCATTTCCCTGATGATTAGTTATGCTGAATATTTTTTTCATATATCTCTTGGTCATTTGTGTACCTTCTTTTGAAGACTGTCTATTTAGGTCTTTAGTTCATTTTCAGAAAATTGGATTATTTAGATTTTGCTGAGTTGTTTGACTTTCTTATTAAATTCTAGATATTAACCTGTTGTCAGATGTATGGTGGCAAATGTTTTTTCCCATTCCGGAGGTTGTTTCTTAGCTCTGTTGACTGTTCCCTTTGCTTTGGAGAAGTTTAGTTTAATGTAGCCTGTGGTTCTGCCATCAGATCAAAAAAGTTTGTCCACACCAATGTCCTGAAGGATTTCCCATGCATTTTCTTCTAGTAAATCCACAGTTTCAGGTCTTACATTTTTGCCTTTATTCTATTTTGAGTTGATATTTGTACATGTGGATGTCTACCTTGCCTAGTGTTATTCATTGAAGAAATTGTCTTTTTCCTATTGTGTGTTCTTAGCAGATGTTGTACCATCCTTGCATTCCTAGGTGGATCTCACATGATCATGAGGAATTATCTTCTTAAGGTGCTTTTGATTTGCTAGCATGCTATGTTCATTAGGGATATTGGCCTGCAGTTTTGGTGTTCTTGTGTCCTTAGCTGGTTTTGGCATCAAGACAATTCTGGCTGTATAAAATGACTTTAGACTGATTTCCTCCTCTTTGATTTTTTGAATTTTTTGAGAGAAATTAGTAGTAGTTATCTTTTGTGACTTTTGATAGAATTCAGGAAATTATCAGCTTGTGGGTTTTCTTTGGTAGGAGACATTTTATTACTGATTCAATCTTATTTTTCATTATTGATCGGTTCAGGTTTTCTCTTTGTTCTTCTATGCGTGTATGCATGTATGATGTATACATGTGTGTATGTAATGGAGATCGAGCCCAGAGGCACTCTACCTCTGAACTACATCTCTAGTCTTTTTTATTTTATTTTTGAGACATGGTCTTGCTCAGGCTGACCTCAAACTTAACAATTCCTCTGCATCAGCCCTCCCACCTCAGTCTCCTGAGTCACTGGGATTACAGGCATGAGCCAGGTTTTCTATTTGTTCATGATTCAGTTTTGGTAGTATGTATGTGTCCAGGAATTTATCCATTTCTTCTAGGTTATCCAATTTGTTGGCATATACTTGTTTGTAATAGTCTCTTATGATCCTTGGCATTTCTGCAGTATCAGTTATGATGTCTCCATTTTCATCTCTCATTTTATTTATTTGACACCTCTCTTTTTGAAAAAGTACTGAAGAATTTATCTTTTCAAAAGTCAGGTCTTCACTTTGTTGGTCATTTTTATTGGTGCATATTAATTATAATTAATTGAACATATTCATAAATGCCTATGATACAGTTTGATCACTTTCTCTCCCCATTGCCTCCTACTCACCCCTCCTCCCTCCCACTGTTCCCTTCCTCTGTCCCAATGGTCTGCCTCCTATTATCATGGCATTCTTTTTTTCTCCCCCCACCTCCTTAGATTCCACATGTGACAGAAAACCCATGACACTCATCCTTCTGAGTCTGGCTTATTTCACTTTACATGTTCTTTTTCAGATGCATCCATTTTCCTGCAAATGACATCATTCCATTCTTCTTTATGACTGAACAAAACTCCATTGTGCATTTATACCAAGTTTTCTTTGCCCATTTATCTGTCGATAGGCACCTAGGTTGATTCCATAGCTTGGCTACTGTGAATTGTATTGCAGTCAACATGGGTATGCAGGTGTCTCCAAAGTTTGTTCACTTTAATTTTTTTGGATAAATACCAAGAAGTTGTAGAGTTGAATCATATGGTAGTTCAATTCTTAGTTTCTTAATGAATCTCCATACTGAATTCCATAGTGACTGTACTAATTTCCATCCCCATAAACAGTATGTATAAGTTCTTTTCTTCCATATCCTTGCTAGAATTTATTATGAGTACTCTTGATGATTGCCATTCTGATTGGAGTAAGATGGAATCTCAATGTAGTTATAATTTGCATTTCCTTAATGACCAAAGATGTTGAACACATTTTTTGTATAGTTATTTGCCATTTGTACTTTCTCTAATTGTTTTTTTATTCCTTTTTTGGTACTGGGAATTGAATCCAGAGGCACTTTACCACTCAGCTAGCTACATCCCCAGCCCTTTTGTTATATTGTTATTTTTATTGTGAGACAGGATCTCCATAAGTTGCTTAGGGTCTTGTTACATTGCTGAGGCTGGCCTCACGCTTGGAATTCTCTTGCCTCAGCCTCCCAAGTCACTGGTATTATAGACATGTACCAGCATGCCCAGCTGTACTTCTTGTTTTGATAAATATCTGTTTAGTTCATTTGTCCATTTATTGAATGAGTTATTTGTTTTTGTTTTTGTTTTTGTTTTTTTTTTTGGTGAGGAGAGGTTTTTCAGTTCTATATTTAGTCTTCATTTCATTTTTTTTTTCTCTGATCTTTATCAAATTAAGGGAATTCCCTTCTATTCTTCGCATGCTAAGATTTTTTATGAATCATGGATAAATTCCACCCCAGACTCCTCCTCTTTCAACCCACTGTCTCTGTTAAATGGTATCTTAGACCTCTCAATTTCTCATGATACAGATATCTTCTTAGAAAATATCTTTTAGCTTAAATTCTATATCAAGGCATTTAGTTTTTTACTTCCAATATGTATCTTGAGCAATATAAACATTTCCCCATCTCCTATGCTATGACCCTAGACCGAGTCATGGTTATAAAATACTAAATTACTTCCTTATCTCCTAATTGGCCTTTTTCCATCTTTTTGTTATTTCTCCATCTGGTCCTTGTACTTAGAGTAGCCAAATAAAGCTTTTTTAATTGTAAATAGGATCATGTCACTCCTCTGCTTAAAAAAAAATCATGAATGTCTCATTATACCTGAGATAAAATTCTTTAAAATGTTAACATATTTCAGGTTCTTACATGTTTCATTGATAGCTCTCCATTTTATTTCTAACCAAACTTGGGTTGCAACAACACTCATCTTTTCAGTTCCTCAAACCATCCTCATGGTTTCCTGCTTTGGGGCCTCTCCCTGGACTAACTTATCGCTAAGATAGGCCAGGCTATTTTTAACCCAGCCTTCAAATCTCAGGCTAAACACCACTTCAACAGAGCTGGTTTCTCTATTGCTCATTGAGGTCTCCCTGTGGTTTTCTATAAAAGCACTTATTATAATTTAAACTTTAAAAGAAATTTGTGGGCTTATTCCTGCTTATTTCCTTTTCTATGAGAATGAGTTTCAAGTATATATCCAATTTGTAACACCTAAGAGGAACCAATATATGTTTCTGAATGGAAAAATGTTTAGATGTTGTCAACTTTGTGAGCCCATTTTTGTCTGTTCTTTGCATTTCTTGATTTAGGTAATTTTTAGTCCTTAAATTTGAAATGTATCATAAAATCTTTCTTAAACCTGAGGAAAAATTTATAAGGAAAATCCCACAGTCCTCCACACCTAAGCAGCATAGTTAACTAATGATACTAAGAGAGATTTCCCTAGGAAGTCACCCATTAAATAATCTTTCTTTATGAAACAGTCTCCATAACAGTAGTGATGATAGTTTTGAAATCAATTTGTGCAGTTGCATATAAACAGAAAGCAAATCATTTATATCTTACACGCATTAGAATAAAGCATTGAAATAAGTCACATGACAAATCCCAGATGTGACTTGGAGTTGTCTGAAATTCTTATCACAGGTTACTGACATTCTTTGTGTTCGATAGGAACAGGAGGAGGGAAAGGTGAATAACCAACACTCTTAAGCTTTAAGCTATAGGACAAATTTATAATTCCTGTCTTACAGCATTGTGAGGATTAGTTAAAATAATACTGGAACTGCTTGGATAACACTGGTGTATAAAAGGCATTTAATAAATAGCAGCTATTATTTTCTTATCACATTATTATTCTTATCTTCATTCTCTTAAAACCATATGTGAATACTGTTATTATGGAGCTAATAATAAGGAGCAGTGAATGATTTACTGATATGGTCATTTCAGCGGAAATGCAAAAACTTCGAAAGCTTCCGTGACTCTTCTCATTGCCAACTGGATAAAGTCCAAGTTCTTTAGCAGGGCTTTCAAAATCCTTTACAAACAATGGTTAAAGAACATAAAGACAGAAGAAGAAATGCAAAAGGCCAATAAATATTGAGTTAATAACTGGCATCATTCATACTCAAGGAAATATAAATTAAAACAAGGGCATGCAGAGTTTCATTATCAAAGTAGCATAGTTGCTTGGTGATAATATTTACCGTGGATGATGAGTCAATGGAAGAGGGGGTTCTAATGTTATCTCCTACAGAAGTACAAATCAGTAAACTCATTTTGAAAAGAAATTAATAATATGAATCAGGAACTTAAAAGGTATTCTTGTTTTTTTAATTTTTTTAGCCCAGTGGCTTCACATCTAACAATAACAATTGGTAATATTTGACCCAAGTGCTATGGTAAGCTCTTCATATGCCTTATCTTAGAAAAATACTTATACCACAAAGGGATAATCACAGCATTGCTTATAATGTCAGAAACTTAAAAACAATACAAAAATTCATCAGCTAAGGAATGATTGCATTCACTGTGAGAGATTATGATACAATCATTGGAATTATGATCATGAGGAAAAGATAACACAATTATAAGTTGCTTACAATGTTATTTGAAAAATAATACACTGAATTCTATGATTTAATTTCAACTGTGCCAAAAAAAAAAAAAAAAAAAGAAGGAAGATTGGAAAGAAATGCACCAAAATATTAGCAGTGTTTTCCAGTGAATAGTAGGATGGTAGATGAATTTAAAATGTTTTCCTTTATACTTTCCTAAATTTTTTGTCTCTTAAAAGGTTTGTATTATTACTTTTATAATCAGAAAAACAATCATAAAATCCCCTAACCAGATCCATTGCATCCTGCAATGACTCTCGTTCACCATTCATCCCAAAAGACTTTCCCAAACTCAACTCACATCAAACCTCCACACCAACTCATCCTGAATTAGATGCTATGTTCATGTATGCTGCTGTGCATTTATTTATAACAATTCTTTTGTGATATTACCTTTGTCCCATTGCCTCCATGGCTCAGTCTTTGAAATACACATTGAAGAATCTCCTCCCCAAAGAAGCCCTCCTAACAGGCTCTTCCCTTTGAGAGCTTATTTCTCCTCAGACACACCTGCAGGATTGTACTCTTCAGTCCATCCTATGCGACAGTTCATTAAATCATCCTTCTCACAGTAGTCTGCAATATTCTCATGACTCCCTAGCACACAACACATACTCGGTACATTAGATAGACATATTGGTCAAAAATAGAATATGTGGGGAGATAGGGACATGGATGGATGGATCAGCGTAGGGATAATAGCACAATATTAAATATCTCAAAGTCATCCCACAGGGCTAAGACTGGCTGTAGCACAAGGAAAGAGGGTCTTTTAAATAAGAATGAAGGGTGCACAAAGTATCTAATCAATATCAAACACTTCAATTAAATGATATCAACACCAAACTTGCCAAAATAAATAAGAATTTAAGACACGAGTTTCTTCTGTTACAACAAATCAGGATTAAAAAAAAAAAAAAAACATGGGACCAGAACAGAATTGCTAAGTTTTATATATATATTGGAGAGTTTGAATTGAAGGTCCTATTTTGTGCTTTGACTTGCCAGGTAGGATTTACCGCTTTTGCACTACATTTTTGTTTGGAGTTTAAAACTCTTTCAAGGGGTTTTAAGCATAGGCTAATCTCGAAATAACTTCAGACCAGAGAATTGAGAGATAAAGCATTTCTTTAAGTCTTAAACAGACAGCAATGCTTTTCATAGTGTCCAAATATTATTTTCATCAAACCTGTAAAATTTTCAACCTGCCTTAATTTTTACCAATGAATCTAATAGACCTGGATTAAACTGCAGGGGAGATGAGAACATAAATTTCATTCCTTTCATTCCTTGTAATATTAGGGTTTGTATTCTTTCCAGCTGTAATAACCTCTAGACTTCAACAAAATTGAAAACCTTTAAATAGCCTTTCACAACCTTTCAGTGGAGTAATGAAGTTTTAAGTGCTCGCTAGGGAATTTTCAGTTCAGAAAAATCTAAGCAGCAGTAGATATTAAAATCTAATGTTTACTTCAACTCCTTTACAGCCTAATGGGTTTTTCTGACAGTGTAATTTTTAAAAGGTTGGGTTTCATTTATTAATATAGTGTACTCATGCTGGAAACCTTTCTTCTTTAAGGACTCTGATGGGAGTCTTATCGTGAAACCTTGGTGGAAAGCCAGAGTGATCAGCAGGAACAGGCAAAACAGAAACCTGCAAAAGGACTCGAAAAAGCTGGAGCCAAGCAGGTTGTTTTGGGTTTTGAAAATGGAGAAAAGTTCTCTCTTTATGACTTAAGCACTGCAGGAGGTGAGAAAACAAACGCAGGATGTGGAGCCCCTGTGTGCACATGATTCTGAGCATGCGAACCCCGGGAGTCCACACAGTTGCTCACCAACCAAAAGGTCTGCTGGGTAATCCAGCTGTTTGCTGAGCTGATGGGAGCCATACTCTTCCTGGAGTTGCTCCATCCGGGACCAGTGAGTGGGTATTTGGAAACCAAGGACAATGGGTAGGGTGAGCAACAGGCAAACCCACACTTAAGCAAAGAGAGGATGTGATTTGGAAAGATTCCATTTTACATATCACATTGCTGAAACCAGTATGAAGGGAAAGACTGAGTGAGCTCCAACCAAGTGGTAATAAAAAAACAAATGCCACTTCTCATATGCATAATGCCTCAGTGTAGTTAACAGAGATTTGCAAGATAAGTACACTAGAGTGGAAAGGGGCAGGATTTATTTCCTTTGACTATGATGTAGTAAAGCTACTCTCAGGTATGTATATTATCCAGCATGCTATTTTAAATTATAAAATAAAAGTGCCACTTGAGGATGTAATTGAAAATAATATTGTAAACTAAAGGAGCTTGATGGTCATAAAGGATGGATAGTTTGGCATGCTTTTCATCTTCGCATTTCACAAATAGATGGTTCTGTTCTCATGTGTATATGGGTAGCTCCAAAACTGGAATCTTGCCCTAATAGATAAGGCAATTTCAGACAATGTGGAGCATGTTCTGAATTATTCCTTGAGCAATTTTATAATAGAATCAGGACTCATTATTATTACTTAACATATGTTGGTAGTATTTTTTTAGAGAACTAAAAATTCAGGTAAGCAAAACCAAGACCAAAATGTCCTATCATCCCAATGACCTTAGGGGAAAAAAAAAAAATCACTATTTGTGATCTAACCATTTTATTTAACCTTATATCATGAAGACTTAGATTATATCATCTTCCAGAACATAATGATTATATAATATTGCTTTGGCCATTTTGCTATAAAATTTTGATAAGAGTTCAAATGGGAGTTATTATAAACTATTTATCATCTTGTTAAAAAAATAAAACAGGAGACCAGGGGAGGAAGGAAAAGAGGGAAAGGGGAATTACTAGGAAACAAAAATCCACCAACTTATATTGTTTTATTATGTGCATGTGCAAATATGTAACACTGAATCCCACTACCATGCATTATATATTATGTATAATTAAAATGCACAAATAAAAAAGAAAATACATAATCAAGTATTAAGAAGTTTCTTATTTGAAGCATTCATTCCAGCCCTGACTTCTCAATGAAGATCCTGCCAATTTCTCCAGCAACCTTAGCGGATCTCCTTCTGGGGTTACCATGAATTTCTTTGACATGCTTCAAAGAAATCTCACCATCTTTTCTTCCTTTCATTTTCTCATTATCATCCATTTATTTTGGCTTACAGTTTTGAAGGTTTCAACATTTTGGAGGTTCTCATCATTTTACATCTGCTTTTTACTTCTTCTCCGTATGCAGCCTCCGCAGTCCATCTGCTACTGAGTGTGGTACATTCAGTGCCCACAAACATCTCTAGCATTGGTGCCTACCATTACTTCAAGCACACGCCTGGCCATACCTAGTCTATTGCCTTAATCATTTGATCTCCTTTCTCTTTTCTTTCTTATCATGTCATCCCTTAATGTTCAAGTGATTGATTGGTTATTTCATTCATTTCACCGGTCATTCATTCAACAAATATTGCATGCCACTCTGTGCCAGCTACTGGAGATGTAAAATGAAATTGCATCCATCTTCCTCAAATAAGTTATAGTCCAGTGGGAAATGAGAATAAAAACTCCATGCTACTGTTTGAACTCTAGGTGTCCCTGAAAGGATCATGGGGGAGTAAATGCTCTATTGGGTGGTGGAAGCGTTAAGAGGTGGGACCTGGTGGGAGGTCTGTAGGTCATTGTGGGGATGCCCTTGAAGGAGACTGTGGGATCATTGTCCTGCCCTTTTTGTCGGCTTCACTTTCCAATCATGAGATAAGCAGTTTTGCTTTACCACATGCTTCTGCTATGATGTGTCACCACAGACCCAAAGCAACAGGGACAACTTATTGCGGGCTGAAACCTCCAAAACCATAAGACAAAACAAATGTTTGCCCTTATTAGGTTGATTATCTTAGGTGTTTTGTTACAATAATGAAAAGCAGACTGATACAGCTGAACAATTATGAAACCATTATTTCCATTTTGCAGGTATATACAAATTACAATACGAACATAGAATAAGGAGCACTTAGACCTTTCTGAAAAATTCAAAAAATGTTCCATTTTTTTAAATTAAATATTTAATTTCACATTTATAGGAAGAAATTCCTAACTTCATTCTATTGTATAAAATGCAAAACTCTCAGTTTGGCTTGATGGCTCAATAAAAATCAAAGCTCTTCAGCATGTCCAATCTTGTCTACATCGTCTCTCTACAAATCCTTCCATTTCTCTAATTTACTTCCCATATCTGACTCTGTCATTGATCATACGCTTTCTTCACCCAGAATAATTTTCCACTCCCTTTGGATTCTCCTGTTCTAACTATTCATCAGGATCCATCTCTTTCATCCAGACCCCTACATGCCAGGCAACATTGATCTCTGCCAGCTCTGGACTTCTAAGGCAATTACTTTAATGTTTCCTATTTGGCTTAACGTGTGTGTGTGTGTGTGTGTGTGTGTGTGTGTGTGTGTTTTCTACATCCCTAAGAAGATTGTTGAATACTTGAGAAATGATTTTCTTGTGTGTGTATCCACGGTATATGGCAAGTATTTTACGTAAAAAATCCAGACAAACAGTCTTTTACTAGAAGAGTACATAAGTAATTGTATGCACCATAACTTATTATCCATTTATTATTTGTTTAATATTTTGTGATTGAATCACATTTTGTAACATTTAATAATGAAATTTTTGCATAAATATGGTATATTTAGCACACACATATATCCTTCCCAAATACCCAGAGAACCCACGGGACTCACAGGCAAAGAGCATACCCTGAATTCATTTAATCTTCAACAAATATAAAACAAGTGCCTATCACACACCATCAGACACTGCAGTAAGTATTAAGAGTCACTGGTGGGTAAGACTTGCACAATGTCTGCCCTCCTTGGGCTTATGATCTATGATGTGATAAATATTCTTTCCAGAGGAACATGCAATGCAGAGGCAGTATACTGTGCTTAGTGGAGTCTAACACAGTCTGAGAGATCAGGAAAGGTTTCCCAGAGGCAGTGACATTTCATATATATGCTGAAGGGTAATAGAAGTAAGAAAAATAAAGAGAAATGGCAGGTGATAGAGGAAACAGCAATCATGTCATTATTGAAGACCGAGAAAAAAATTGACATGTCTGGAACATCAGATGAAGGGAAGAAAAGGGACCTGGGGAGGTGCATGAGATAGATGAGGGCTAGGTCATGTTAAAGTCTTCAAACCCAAGCCTAAGGGTACTGGAAAGCTTTCAAGGATTTTAAAGCAAATGGATGACATGACCACATCTGTACTTCGAATGTTCACCTGGGCAAAGTGGAGAGTGCAAGAGAAGAGATCAAGAGAGCAGTGAAGCACCTTAGGACTTTGAAGCTACGCTCCAGGAGGAAGAGATGATGGGGGCCTAAATTAGACACCAGATGAAATTTAAGTGGAAATTAGAGAACAATTTAGGAGAAAGAATGGTGTCACCTTGGTGTCAGCACACAAAAGCCACATATTCAGTTACTGACCTTGGAAAACACAAGGATTCTTGAGTAAGGCAGATTTGGTTCAAGTTCTGGTTCTTGCTTGATGGATGACTTGGCCTGAGTTATTTAGCCCTTCCTGTATCAGTTTGCTTATCCATAAAATGATGATTATAGCTGACTTTTTTGTTTCTTCCTCAAATGCCTATGCTGAAACCCTCCTCCTAATGTGATGATATTAGGAATTGAGGACTTTGAGAGATAAGTAGGTCATAGACTTGGAATCCTTAAAAATGCAATCAGTGTCCTTATGAAAGAGAGATCTCTCACTCCTGCCATGTGACGTTGTAGCAAAAATGCTGCCACCTATGAATCAGCAAGTGGGCTTGCCAGACACTGATCTGCTGTGTTTTAGTCATCTTTTCCACTGCTTTGAGCAAAAGATCTGACAAGGACAATTTTAGAAGAGGAAAACTTTATTTGGCCTTCACGGTTTCAGAGGTCTCAGCCAATAGAAGGTGAATCCATTGCCCCAGGCCGGAGGTGGGGCAGATGACCCTGGTGGAAGGCTGTGGTGGAGGAAAGGAGCTCAGGACATGGTACCAAGAAGCAGAGAGAACTCTACTAGGGACAAAATATAAACCCCAAAGACCTACCCCTACCTACCTGCTCCAGTCACACCCTACCTGCCTACTGTCACCATCCAGTTAATTCCTACCAGGGGATTAATGCACTGATTAGGTTATGACTCTCATAACCCAATCACTTCACCTCTAAACTTACTGGCATTGTCTCACACATGAGATTTTGGGGGAATACCTCATGTCTAAACTATAATATGCTGACACTCTGATCCAGAACTTCTCAGCCCTTTGAACTGTGAGAAATAAACTTTCTATTACTTATAGCCATCTAGTCTATTGTAGTTCATTGACAGACAGCCTGAAAAGACTAACACAGCTAGGAAAATGCTACACTACACTGCAATGAGAGCATATGGGCAGATCTACATTAGACAGGAAGTAGGTTTAGTCCATAGAAGATGCTCAGTCATTGTTACATTTCCTCTCTCTTCTCTCCTCTGTGTGTGAGCTAGCTTTGTAATCAGGAGTCTCCCAACTTTACAGTAAAATCCTACTTTGATATGGTCTTTCATCTGAAGTCTTTCCAGGGCAACTCTTTATCTCTGTTCTGCTTAATAGCTTCCTGCAGGAGGGCAGGAGGTTATGCAGATCACATGTTATTAACAGGTGTACTGACATAGGAAAGAGGAAAGAATGGAAGAAGTTAGGGGGAGCAGAGAGAGACATGGAAAAATACAGAAATGAAAAAAAAAAAGTGAACTCAGTGTGTGTATACAATTTATCATTTAAATGCTTTCTTCAATTTGATCATAAATTTATACAAGAAGAGGTTTTGGTCTGAGGAAGATTGAAAATTTACAAGAGTGCAAGTTTCCAGCAACTTGGAAAGAAATATGTTCTTGGTGCAACTATTTTACAACCCAACACAAATAAAGCATATGTTTACAACTGAAGGGCAATTTCTAATATTTATTTATCACTCGGGTGAAATGTCGATCCCATATAAGTTTTTCAATTTTTAGTTTTAGAGGAGTAATTTAAATCTTGTGGCAAAATGGCAAAATTGTGCAATTACCAGAGTGACCACATTCATCTTTTATTCTGGGATTAACTGGGATCTTCTTTTGGTGAATTTCATTAGACTCTGTCACCCTTTGCTTGCTCCTTGTCTTGTGTAGATTTGAACTCTCCCAACAACACCGGGTCCATACTGTCCCAGCATTCCTTTGAGGGATGTTAGTCAGGTTTTCATCACTGTAACCAAAATTCCTGACATGAAGCATTTAAAGGAAGAAAGATGTATTTTGGCTTATGGTTTGAGAGGTTCAGTCCATGGTTAGTCTGCTCCAAAGCTCTGGGCCCAAGGTGAAGCAGAACACCATGGTAGAAGACTGCCAAAGGAAGGTTGCTCAGTTCATGATAGCAGGAAACAGAGAGAAAGAGACCAAGAGCAAGGATCCAGGGACAAGATATAGAGATACAGTCCCTAAGTGCACACCCTCAGGACCTACTTCCTCAAGTCACCTGCCTGCACTTTCCAGCTCCTCCCAGCAGTCCATTCCCCATCAAATGGATTAATCCACTGAGAGGGCTAAAGCGTTCATGATCTAATCAACCCTCAGAGCCCCTTCTCTGCACTGGGGACCAGCCCTTCAACACACAAATTTTGGGGAGACATCCTGGATTCCAACCATAACAGGGAGATGCTTAGATATCTAGCATTCCATAAAAATCCAAGTCAACCCTTAAAGCTCAATTATGCACATAACCTAGAGTCAGAGTGTTCCATTTCCCCAGACCTGTTAGACACGTGACCCAAGTTTGGTTAGAGTCTTCTTCAGAAGTTTTACCAGGTCCTAAGAAAATAGGCAGACCATAGTCTGCAACATGCTATCAAAATATTCTTTAAGAGACACCAAAATGTGAGAACCAGGTTTTAGAGTGTGTGATTTAACGATAAATACAAGAGTCTGTTGTGCTATGAAATGGGTTTTTGTCATGAAGAATGAATGACATGAGAGAAATATTCCAGAACCCAAATTGTTTTTCTTAGTTTAGAGACAGGACCAGATTTAGAAACAATGTCAAGAGTTATTCATGATCAGGGCTATCGCCTCCTCCCTATAGGCTCCAGGGTCTGGCTATTTCTCACCCCAAGCAAGCCCTTTCCAACTAGCTCCAGTCTGTTTGAACATAAAGGTCTCAGAATTTTCCTTCCTGCCTGCTTTTATTCTTACCTCCATCACCTCTCTTTTGGTTACTGAATACTACTCCTTGAATGCTTTTTACCTAAACAATTCCTGTAAAAGAAAATGGAGACACTAATTCACACAGGTAGGGACATTAACCCTCCTTCCACTCTCTTTCCACAAACACATGCAATTCAATTCTTTCCCCCTAAAAATATTCAATCTTCCATTCTTCAGGCTCTTTCCCCTTTTGCTTGGACACCACTGAAAAGTTTAGTTTTTCCAAAAAACTGAAAGTTTAATTTTTCCAAAACTGCTTTTGAGTGATTCCTCTGTTCCAAAATCTGTCAGCATCCTTACAACAGAAAGAAGTGCAAATCTTTTAAATTGGCATTTGACAACCTCACAATCTGCCTCAGTCTGCTGTGTGGGATGCATCTCCCACCATGACCTGTGCTTCCTGTTCACCTCCATGCGATCTAACCTCCTTGCCATTTTTTCTTTCTTTATTTATTCTTTGGTCTCTCCACGTTTTTATTGGTGCATTATAGTTGTAGGTAATGATAGGATTTGTTGTACATGCACACAATATAACAATGTAATTTGGCCAACATTTCATATGTTCTCCCTATGCCTGGAATCCTTTTCCCCTCATTGCTTTCATTCAATTTATTCTTCTTTCCTTTATGAGCATTTGCCAGTCAGTATTCTCTGTCCTGGAAAGCAGCATTAATCAAGAGGGACAAAGTACATCCTCTCACATAGTTTTTATTCTAGTGAGTGAAAACAATAGGTAGAATTTCAGAGAATGGTATGTGTTGAATAATGCAGTAGAAAATGAGGAGGGGCTATAACTCCATTGAGTATTCAGGGAAGCTATTTCTGAGTGGATGATGTTTGATCTCAAACCAAAAATCAAGAAGGGCTCAACCCTAGGAAGATCAGAGAGATCCAGAGAGATCAGCAAGTACCTGGTTATTCAAACACCAGCCTCGTTCAGATGCTGCCTCAGCCTCAAACCTTCTCTAATCTTCTTATCTGAATTCCAGCCCATAATACTTTTTATCTTCCATCTTACTGCTTTACAACTTGGATGTTAGCTATTTGTGCACTTCTCTCTATCCTATTAGAATTTGTATTTTTTTTTACCACCTATAATGTTAGTCCTATGTTAAGAGAGCTACCTAAATATTTCTTGAATAAGAGAATTTAAAAACAAATTAATGAACAAAGGAAAATTGTGGAATCTTATTTCACTTGTGACTCAGGTAGATTTTGGTGATATGAGTCTTGGAGTGCTTCAAAAAGTGCTATGACCCCTATGACTGAGGCAGGTTCTCCTAATGGGGAATTGGAATTTTCCAATTTCCAGCTGGCCTGCTTTTGAGGAGAAAGCCCTAAATAAAAGTTGTTCAATGATGGTTTAGAGCTTCTGTTCTTTCACCAGACATGTGGAGTTGTTTTGCTGGGGCAGTCTCCAAAGCCATGAGAATGTTCTTCAAAGATCTGGTACACGTCTGAAGCTTGGACATACTTTGATGAACTAATCATATACAGCTCAAGGTACTTGTTGTACCAGTTCCTTAGTATGCAGTGAAAGTGACAAGCCTAACAGCTCCATTAACAGTATTGACATGAAGCAACATCGACTGTCTTGCAGTTAAATAGGGAAGAAAAAAAATCACAATTTTGGTATATTTTAATCAAACTCTGCTGGTAGTCTGTGCCAGATCTGCCCTTGTTATTTTGTCTGCTGTTCTTGCAGCAAGTTCTTTCTTTAAGTGTTGCTGGGAAATGTCCCTCCCCAGCCACCTCTGTGCACAGGAATGGAGGGGGTTCCGAAGGCTCCACTGCATAGTATTCAGGATAGATTAGCTGTGAGCTCTCTCTCCAGCATGCAGCCTGCCACTAAGGATCCGACAGTTGCTAACTTTCATCTGTGGAATGCTCACAGCCAGAGAAAGATGCCCTATCGCAGTGTTTATTACCTTTCTAGAACCGCTTCTGCCTTCAAATATTTTCCTGCAGATGAAATGCCTTTGTTCTTGACTAAGAAGGAAAACTGAATAGAAAATTAACTTCACTTCCCCAATTAGCCCAAGAAAGCAAATTTGGAGAAATATAACAGGAAATGCTCAGAAAGGTAGACAATACACTTGTGATGTTGTTTCAGCAATATAAACAGTTGATGGTTTAAGAAAAATAGTTGAATTTGGATATAAATGTAATCTTGAAATCTTGTGCTTTTGAAGTAGGGTGAAAGTAGGTCTTTTAAAATACCATACGATGGATGAAGTTAGAAAATATCACACTAAGTGAAATAGGCCAAGCCCAAAAAAACCAAAGGCCAAATGTTTCCTCTGAAAAGTTGATGATGATATATAACAAGGGGGCGTGGAGGTGGGGAAGAGAAGAATGAAGGAACTTTGGATGGTGTAGAGGAAAATGGGGTGGGAGGGGGTGGGAGGGACGGAAAGATAGTAGAATGAGACAGGCAATATTACCCTATGTATATGTATGATTACATGAATGGTGTGAATCTACATTGTGTACAACCATAGAAATGAAAAGTTGTACACCATTTGTGTACAATGAATCAAAATGCAGTCTGTAAAAATTTTTTTAAAAATTTAATAAAAAAAAAAGTCAAATGGGATTGGGCTTGGTGGCATATGCCTGTAATTCCAGCAGCTCAGGAGGTTGAGGCCCTCTGCAATTTAGTGAGACCATGTCTCAAAATAAAAAGTAAAAAGGTCTAAGGATGTGTGGCTCAGTGGTTAAGTGCTTCGGGGTTCAATCCCCAGAACCCTCCCTCCAAACAAACAAACAAAAACACCCTCCAAAAAAGAACCCACAATAAGAGACTTTTCAATTTGTCCAATTCCTGAATCTGTTATGTCTTTATCACAATAATGCGTTTAGTAAGAAATTTCCATTTTGACAACTTCCTGTAAATGTCTCTATTTCATACATTTTATTTCTTTGTCAGTGCTTTGAGTCAGTTCTCTCTTTACATGTATTTTATATGTACGTGGTGTTTAACAAACAACTTTTAATGGGGCCTTGTATAGTAGTTGGACATCCAGAGTTAGTTTTTTAAGTTTTCCAATAAGAATTTTCTAGAGAGTTTTAGGTTCTATTCCTATATTATCCCTCTAACAACCCAACTTTTTTTTTTTTTTTTTTCTGACACAGAAGTAACCTTTGACATGAGCTCTGTCTGAGCCAGATTGCATGCTCAAGATTGGTAGTAATGAATCCATTCTCAGGTAGAGTTGAGCTGTCAATTCACTTCCCTGAGACACGGTGTCAGAGGGATAATGCCAACAAGTCCACAATGACAGAGTTGGGTCTACTTTTTTTTAGGATATGGTATATTTTTAAGGCTGTCCATGTCAGAAAGATAGTGATGGCTTCCATCAAGGAAAGACATGCTTCTATATAAAATATAAATTTTACGTTCAAATAAATGACAGGGGAAGAAAATGTCTGTGAAATCTCTTTTTGCCTTTGTGCATTTTCCCTCTTACCTTCTGAAGAGTTCCCACAGGACTAGCACTAAGCTTCTCTTCATTAGAACCCAGATTTCAATTTAAATTTTAATTAGAATAGATGACTAGAATACTTACCATTCTCTGTAGTTTCTGCATAGAGCTAATCAGTAACGAGAAGCAGGTCCCATGTTTTCATAAAAAGATTAAGACCTTATTCCACAAAGACTTACTGCTATCCATAAAATTATTTTACATCCTACCATACTACTCTTTTCTGTGGGTGAATTACTTTTGAAAGAATGTTGTTTTCCCATGCACAGAGTAACAAAACCAGGCAGAAAACTTGATTTTAAATGTTTGCAAGATCACAACTTTACTAATAAACATCCCCTAGAACCCTGGAATTTCTCCCAGCATTTCAAATATAATTTTGAATACTGTGTTAATGTATACAAACTAAAATAAATATCCTTGATCATATGATACATGGTATTCTATAACCCAAATTGGGTCCATGTTATCTAAATGATCATTTTATGACAACATAATCAACACTTAAATTGCGGTTCAATACCAACACCTGAACTTTTGACACTTCAGTGTTTACAAAGCAATTGCTCTTGATCAGTCATTCATTCAATCAACAAATATATATTCAGTTTCTACTTTGTGCCAAGAATGATTCTAGACTGGGAGGGTGAGGAGGTGGATTCGGTAGTGAATGGTAAGTTCTGATTGCTCAGCTCAAGTTTTCTCAACTGCTTGGGAACAGAGGTCGGAAAGGTACTACTATTTACATGCTGTAGATTGAGGAGCTCAGACTTTATTGGTGTTATAAAGACATAACAGAGTCAGGAATTGGACAAATTGAAAAGTCTCTTATATGTATGCTGTAGCTGTGCCCTGCCTAACACCATCATGCAGCTGATCTGTGACCAGGCTGTGGCTCACACGAGGCCAAGGTATTTGATGGTAGAAAAAATAGCCAAGAAATAATGGGTTTCTTCGACAGTTCTTTTTTCCCCTATGCTTGCTGTAGGACAAATCACCTCAACTAACACTAACAGAGACTCAAATGGAAAAGAAAATTAAAACAAAACATGATAATTCTCTGGCACACATGCTTCACTACCTCTTCATTAGCATTATTCCCCCCAAAATGAAAATAGCTATTATTTTTTTTTTCATTATAGAAGTTATGCATGCCGTTACAAAACAAAAATCAAACACACAGAAAAGAATGGAAAAAGGTAATAGTCACATACTTTTAGGGATAAATATTGCTGTATCTCAATGCATATATAATGTAAACACACATTAAAATTATTAAATATGAGCATGCTGTTCTATAATGCGAGTGCATTCCACACTAACAAATATAGATCCAAATGGTCATTTTTATGGCATTCCATGCTGAGCATGTATCATAGTGTATTGAACCAATCTCATTTTGGTAGGCATCGCAAGAGCTCCCATTTTAACCATTAAAAACAAAGTTAAAATTAATATCCTTGCATAAGATCTTTCTGTACTTGTCCGTGTGTTGCTTGAGTGTAAAAGTAGACTCATTTTTATAATCACATCGGGCTCAATTTACAACTTCTACCAACGGGGTAGAAGGTGTCCATTCCTCATGTTCGTGTCTTTCCAATACGACAAGCGAGTGAAAAATAAAGTGTTTTTTTTTTTTTTCATTTTTTCCTGATAAAATTTACATACATTGTAAAGAATTAAGATATGTATGCAAATTCACAAGAGTAGAACTCATTAAAAACTCTACATTTGAAAGGTAAACATTACGAATAGTCTCTTACATATCTTTACATCGTTTTTCTTAAATGTCTATAATAGCGTTCAATAAAATTGGAATGATAACTGTAGACATGCTTTTCGTTCTTTATCTTTCCAAGTAAATCTTTCACTGGTAAAGTTCACAGAGAAAACTATACAAAGCATACTTGATGAAGTTCCAACTATTCCTATGCAACCCAG
This sequence comes from Sciurus carolinensis, assembly GCF_902686445.1. NCBI lineage: Eukaryota > Metazoa > Chordata > Mammalia > Rodentia > Sciuridae > Sciurus > Sciurus carolinensis. The sequence goes on from NC_062216.1 coordinate 154,130,637, forward strand.
GTCAGAAAACAACATTACTGGTCATCTCCATCCCCACTGCCCTGTCAGAAGCCCCTCTGGGTTCCCCATCTGTCATCCTACCCACCAAAAAGCACCCTGCATTCTCACTTCCACCCACTAGATTAAGTCTACCTGGTTTAGAAGTTTGCCTCCATAAAATCATGGCATAAGTATTCTTTCGAACTTGCTTTTTTATTTCACCCAATAGATTCGCCCATATTGTTGCCTATGGCAGCAATTTGTTCAGGTTCCTTGTTTTATTTCATTGTTATATTGCTATGTTGTGTTAAAGAAGAAAATTATTCAATAATCCTGGAAGCACATTAAGGAAGACTTTATTCCGATCATAGAGGCAGGTACAGGGACCACTGCATTGGGTTTTTGTAGTGGGGCAAGAAATTTGGGCTCATCTCTGAATAAGCTTGGACCCATGGGGATTTACAGCCCAGGAAATTGGTGGGAGTCGGTGGTTGGAAAATTATTGCAGTGAAACATCAGGGTGAAGGAGGATTCTATCTAACCTGACCTAATAGGATTCTTGAAAAAAAAATAGACTAGGGTCATTAGACATCACCTGGTGGGGGGATGGTGTAGGATGCAGAACCCAACCAGATATCAAAAGTGATCAAATACTGAAGGTGTGGAAGTGTTCTTACTAAATTGATTTAGCAAGTGTCGAACTAAAACTGGATTTTATACAGTAGTGCACACCAATGACCTTAGAAGAAGGTTTAGAAAACTGTTACATGATTTTGCCACTTTTTAAAATATTAATAATATTAATAATATCTTCTATTGGTGATGGACATTTGACTCGTTTTCAGTTTGGGCTGTTACAAACAATACTTTCCTGACCTTCTTCTATCATTTTGGTACACGCATATATGTTTTGTGTTGGCTGTGCCCAAAGTATGCACATGCTCAGTTTCAGAAGATGCAGGCAATTTTCCCAAGTGGCTGAGCCAATTTATATTCCCAAGAGTAATGTGAGAGTCCCCATTGTCTCCAATTTCACCAACACTTGGAATAGCCAACTTTTAAAATTTGTTTGTCTTTGTCATTTAAATGGAGGTTCATTTTATATAATTGAAATTTTATAATTAGCATTTCTCTGATAACTAATATTGCTGATCATCTTTCCATGTAGTAATTGGCCACTTGGATATATTACTAATTGGATGTATTTTTGAAATAATTTTGTGCTAGTATGTATTGAATCTACATGTATTTCAACATTCAAATCCTCAATGGTTTGTCATTTTATATATTCAGTATTTATTTATATTTTCCCCACAAACTCAATTTTCATTGCTCTTCATTCCTTCTTATAATTCTTTCATCCCAAATAAATACTTTCCCTTCCACCTCTGATTCTTTTCATTTGAGACTGCTGGCAATGAATCCTGTCAGTTTAATTGACTTAAGACATCTTTCTCTTGTCTCATATGTGAATATTTTTTTAAAAATTTATTCTCCTTTACTGGAGAAAGAATACTTGATTGGTAGTAATTTTCTTTTCTCCTACCATTTCCAAAATATGGTTTTACAACTTTCTGGTACCATTTATTTCCCTAGAGCAATCTCCTATCATTATTTTGTTGCTCTTTTGAATATGATGTATTTCTCATGCCCAAATGTCTGTGCCCTCAAGAATTGTTTTCAGAAATTTTAACACATGGTGTCCTCTGATTTCCTTTGTACTTTGTTCCTTTGTATAATTCATCCTGAATCTTATAACCATCATTACTTTTGGAAAGTTAAGTAGTTCCATTGCTTTGTGGAAATCCCCAGGCTATATCTCTTTAGAATAGTTCTGCAGCTTTCTGTGTCTTTCGCCTGATATACGGACTTCAATCATATGTAGGTTACAATATTTCACTCTATTTCATTTGCTTTTTTAAACTTCTTTCTATATTTTTATTGAGTTTTTTCTCTCCATCCTTCAATGCTTTTTAAAAATAAGTCTGAATATTTTCTATTGATTTATCTTCCAGTTGAGTAATTCTCTCTTCTTATGTATCTTCTGCCTTTAAACTTACATCTTGAGTTCTAAATTGTCATTATTTTATTTAGTCCCTAATTTTATATTATTTTAATAGATGTCAGCTTTCTAGTGAGATGTTCATCTTGTCCTTCTATTAGTAAAACATATTAATCAGATTTATTTTAACATCCATGTTCAGTTTATCATTATTTTATTACTTATTTCTTCCCCTCCATTCTCATGCTGGAATTTCTATTGACAAAGAATTTATCAGTTTCTGTTTTGTTTTCCTTCTTAGGAAACTTCCTGAACGTTGATCTCCAATCAATTTATGTTTGTTTTTCTCCTGGGACAATTTTCCTCACTTTATCTTCAACATCTCTATTGATTTTTCTAAAGGTTGTGCTGATTTTTTTTTTATTTTTACAGACTGCATTTTGATTCATTGTACACAAATGGGGTACAACTTTTCATTTTATGATTGTACACGATGTAGATTCACACCATCATGTAACCATACGTGTACATAGGGTAATGATGTCTGTCTCATTCCACCATTTTTCATACCGCGCCCCCTCCTCCCTCTCATTTTCCTCTACATAATCTAAATTTCCTCCATTCTTCTCTCACTCCCTGTCCCCTCCCTCCCCTTTATATATCATCTTCCACTCATCAGAGAAAACATTCAGCCTTTGGTTTGGGGGAATTGGCTTATTTCGCTTAGCATCCATTTATCTGCAAATGCCATAATATTATTCTTCTTTATGGCTGAATAATATTCCATTATGTATATACACCACAGTTTCTTTATCCATTCATCTGTTGAAGGGTATCTAGGCTGGTTCCACAATCTAGCTATTGTGAATTGAGCTGCTATAAACATTGATGTGGCTGTGTTACTGTAGTATGCTGATTTTAAGTCCTTTGGATATAAACCGAGGAGTGGGATAACTGGGTCAAAATGTGGGTCCATTCCAAGTTTTCTGAGGAATCTCCACAGTGTTTTCCAGAGTGGCTGCACCAATTTGCAACTCTACCAGCAATGTAAAAGTGTACCTTTTTCCCCACATCCACGCCAACATCTATTATTGTTTGTGTTCTTGATAATAGCCATTCTAATTGGAGTAAGATGAAATTTTAGATTTGTTTTAATTCACATTTGTTTAATTACTAGAGATGTTGAACACTTTTTCATATATTTATTAATTGCCTATGTATCTTCTGTAAAGTGTCAGTCCAGTTCCTTGGACCATTTATTGATTTGGTTCTTTGTATTTTTGGTGTAAAGTTTTGTTAGTTCTTTATAAATTTTGGAGATGAGTGCTCTATCTGCAGTGCATATAGAAAAGATTTTCTCCCACTCTGTAGGCTCTGTTTTCACATTATTGATTGTATCCTTTGCTGAGAAAAAGCTTTTTAGTTTGAGTCCATCCCATTTATTGATTCTTACTTTGATTTCTGATACTTTGGGAATCTTGTTAAGGAATTCTGATCCTAAGCCAACATGATGAAGATTCAGGTCTACTTTGTCTTCTATTTGGTACAGTGTCTCTGGTGTAATTCATAAGTCCTTGATCCATTTTGATTTGAGTTTTCTGCAGAGTGAGAGATAGAGGTTTAATTTCATTTTACTACATATGAATTTCCAATTTTCCCAGCACCATTTGTTAAAGAGGCTATCTTTTCTCCATTGTATTTTTGGCTCCTTTGTCTAGTATGAGGTAACTGTATTTATGTGGGTTCGTCTCTGTGTCTTCTATTCTGTACCATTTGTCTGCCTGTCTATTTTGGTGCCAATACCATGCCATTTTTGTAACTATTGCTCTGTAGTATAGTTTAAGGTCTGGTATTGTGGTACCTCCTGCTTCACTCTTTCTGCTCAAGATTGTCTTGTCTATTTGAGGTTTCTCAATCTTCCAGATGAAGTTCATGATGGTTCTCTCTATTTCTCTGAGGAATGTCATTGGAATTTTAATTGGAATTGCATTGACTCTGTATAGCATGTTTTGCATAATGGCCATTTTGACAACATTAATTCTGCCTATCCAAGAACATGGGAGATCTTTCCATCTTCTAAGGTTTTCATCAATTTCTTTATTGAGTGTTCTGCAGTTTTCATTAAGAGGTCTTTCACCTCTTTTGTTAGATTGATTCCCAAGTATTTTTTTTTTTTTGAGATTTTTGTGAATGGAGTGGTTTTCCTAATCTCTCTTTCAGAGGATTCATCACTTATGAATAGAAATGCATTAAATTTATTCATATTAATTTTATATACTGCTACTTTGCTGAATTCATTCATTAGTTCTAGAAGTTTTCCAGTGGAGTCTTTTTGGATCCTCTAAATACAGACTCATATCATTGGCAAACAGTGAGAGCTTGAGCTCTTCTTTTCCTATTCATATTCCTTTAATTTCTTTGGTCTGTATGACTGCTCTGGTTAGTGTTTCAAGGATGATGTTGAAAGGAAGTGGTGAAAGAGGGCATCTCTGTCTTGTTCCAGTTTTTAGAGGGAATACTTTCAGTTTTTCTCCATTTAGAATGATGTTGACCATGGGCTTAGCATAGATGGCCTTTATAATGTTGAGGTATGTTCCTACTATCCCTATTTTTTCTAGTGTTTTAAGTATGAAAGGGTGCTATATTTTGTCAAATGCTTTCTCAGCATCTATTGAAATAATCATATGATTCTTAACTTTAAGTCTATTGATGTGATGAATTACATTTATTGATTTCTGGATGTTGAACCAACTTGCATTCCTTGATCATGGTGCACTGTCTTTTTAATGTGTTTTTGTATGCAATTTGCCAGAATTTTGTTAAGGATTTTTGTATCTATGTTCATCAGGGATATTGGTCTAAAGTTTTCTTTCCTTGATGAGTCTTTGTCTGGTGCTAATTTATTTTTAATATCCACTTTGTCTTGTGTTTTCAAAATTTTTTAAAATAGTACCCTGTCTCTTTTATTTGAGGAGATCATTTGTAGTTTCGGGGTTTTTTTGTTTGTTTGTTTGTTTTTTGTCTTTTTGTTGCTTCTATTTTCTCTATTTCCTTCAAATCTCTTTTTAATCTGCTTATTTGGGTCTATTTCTATCACTTAGAGAATTTTCTCAAAAACCTGGTAATCATTGTGTATTAATCATCATGTCTGTGTATTTATTTAAGAGTGACACACTTAAAAACTCTATGTCCAAAGTTCAGTTAGATGACTAGTGAGTTCTATTATAAGATAAATGGGAATGGTATTAGTTGACTCTAATGTCCATGTTTATTTGATTTTAGTTTGGGGAGATTGTTTCTCACTGAAGAATAATCCTCCATTTTCTTGCCTCAAAGTTTTAAGTATTAAAGCCAAGATTCTGGAATCAGAGCTCAGGAAGGTGTCACTGTTCTCACCATTAGGTATGTACATACTGATCTTTCTGTTTCTGCTCCTTAAGCACTTTCGTTGAGTCAACAGCTCTAAGAATTCAGCTTCCATAGTTATATTAGTCAGACAAATCTCCAGAGCAGCAGAACATTAAGATATAGAAATATAGAAGGGAAGATTTATTATGGGAGTTGGTTCATACTATTAAAGGTTGAGAAATCATAATATCTAGTCTGTAAGCTAGAGACTCAGGAATGTTGGTGGTGTAATTAGTCTGAGTCTAAAGACCTGAAAATCAGGAAAGAGCATGGTGTAACTCCTAGTCCTCAGCGAAGAATTGGGAACAAGGGGCAGATGGAGAAGAGAAATCTACTGCGTTAAGTTCCAGAGTCTTAAAGGTCCAAGAATTGAGAGGAGAACAGGTGAAATCCTGGCTCAAAAAAGGAAAGAATTCACCCTTCCTCTTTCGTTTTGTTCTACCAAGGCCTTAAATACCTTGAATGATGTCCAATACCCACATTGAATGATGTGGGTATTGGATGTCCAATGATGATGTCCAACACCCACATTGGTGAGGACAGATCTCTATTCCATCTACTGGCTAAAATCCTCTTCTCAGAACCTCAGAGACACATCCAGAAAGATTTTACCAGTTATCTGGACATCTCTAAAACCTAACCAAAATGATGCACAAAATTAATAGTCAGTTAGTCCAATGTCTCCTATTTGGGTAAGAAAGGAGTAGTCACTTGGCTGTCTGTAGGAGGGGAGTGAATCTGGGGGATGTAAGCAATCCTTTTGCAATGACTTGTAGTATTTTTCAGTTCCATCTTTAACCCACATGTAGAGGTAACTGTGAGCTCCAAATAGCAAGACTTGCTGGGGATTAGTGACACTAATAGATCTCTCCTTTTGACTTTATCCCCTGAGGATTTCTGTTTTCTCACACTTTCAATTATTACCCACTTATCCTCTTGCTTCTTTGTCTTATAGAATTGTTTACATTTTCAAAAGATGTAGTCTTGCCTATTCTCTATGTCTTTGGGAGTTTCAAATCTTTCTTCTACTCATCTATAAAACTGAAAAAGCAGTCTCCAATGACTCAAGAAAAGACAGTCATAGTAGTTGTGAAGAAGTCACCTTAGGCACTGTGTCCTCTCCTGCCATAGAGATACTGGCCTCCTGACTCATAGGATTTATCTCAGTCCAGTCCCTTTATTTGCCCAAGGGATACTGGGAGTCATTAAGCTTCCTGAGCTCATTTTCCTTATTAATAAAATAGATGATAATGCCTACCTCATAGAGTTCTATGGGAATTAAATCAGATAAAGCACATTTAATATATAACACATTGACTGCTGACAATAAATGTTCCAGCAGTTATCATTACCATCATCATCATCATCATCATTATCAGTATTAACTGTACAAGAACAGGTGTCTTTTTGGATTCACTCATATCTCTTGGTAAAGCAACTTGCTTTGGTTGTAAAAAATGAGGAAAAAAGTAAGAATCAAAATCATATTTTCCAGAATATATCATCATTTAAGTTAGAAAGTGTCACACAAGCCTTCATGGGAACATTTGATAAAAGTCAGTGCAACCACCTCTTCAGTCATGCATTGGACAGCAATTCATGGACTGTTTCTGTAAAGGAACGGATAGCAAATATTGTAAGATTTATGGGACATACCATCTGTGTTACTACTCAACTCTACCACGGTAGTGTGAGAGCAGTCATGTACAATTCACAAGCAAATGTACATGGCCATTTTCCAAATAGAACTTTATTTACAAAAACAGGTGTTTACCACATTTGGTTAGACAGTTCTAAGCTTCCAGACCCTACATAAGAAAAACATCTTATTGTTGAAAATATTAAGAAGGTTAATCAATACTATTTCTATAATACCTATGAATTCTCAGTGACTTTACACAATGTGTATTTCTTATAGTTTGGTGGGCAACTTTATAGTGATGATTTGGGGACCCTTTCTCCTTCTAACTTGTATCACTTCCATCTTCTAGATTTCCTTAAAGTCATTTGAGAGATCTTTTAATCCAGTCCTGGAATCAAAAGAGAGACTGCTGAGGAGAGCTGGCCACATTGAACCCACATTTTATTAGCAGACATAACTACAAGAGACACTGGGAAATGCAGTAAATTTCCATAAAATTTCTCACTAAATAAATGAGCAGTTTCTACCAACATGGACTGCAAGTTAAAGAGCAGCCCATCCATCTAACTTTGACAGCCATATTTTCCTCCCTACAAACTACAAAACCAGAGTATAATCATTTAGAACTGCAGTATCAGGACAGATCATGTATGTGGCTTCAGAATCATCCCTAGGGTGAACTACTTAATTTTTGGGGCCCACTACAAAATAAAAATTTGAGTCCCTTTTAACAAAAATCTGGTTCAAAGATTTTGTCTTCTTTCTGTAGTTTCTTTGTACCTGTTCTGGTGCTTTCTTAATTTTCTAACTAATCTCACATTTCCTTGGTCATGGAGATGCTCACAAGGAAAGCACACACATTCAGAGACAACCCAGGTCTGTCCACAATTCAGCATATAGAGCATCCTCTGGGCCCTGACTCTTTCTATGTTTGGATCCAAGTTTCCCCAACCATTCCTACAGCAGAGGAGCAATGGCCAAGGCCTCACCTTGGGTGGGCAGGCCTGTTTGTGAGCCAGGGTTCCAAGTTCCCAGCACCTATTCCATGGTCCTAAGACCTCATATATAAAACAGGCATCCAAAGGTAAAATATCAAGAAATTCAAAGATGGCAATCACAAAATATTAAATGTCCCATCTGAGTATAAGATCCTATGAGACAGTACTAGTCACCAGTCTCTATTTGCCTGTCAGGTGGACCATCTATTGGGGATGATCAAGCTTTAAGATGATTAGCAAGGAGTCAAATCTTTGGTAGCAAACTGGAACCTTTCTGCGTGTTCTTATCCAATTCTTTCCAAACCTATTCTACAGAAAAGGACTTTTGTAGGATTCCTACAAATCTTTATGCATAGATTGAACTGGTTGTTAAGAATATATCCCTTAGCTCTGGATGTTTAAAATTTTTACAGGTTAAGAAAATGTAATGCAAAGTGTGTAGGCCCACTGTTTTCGTCAGCTTTTTTGCTGCTGTGACTAAATGATCTGACCAGCACAATTATAAAGGAGGAAAGGTTTATTTGAGGACTCAGGGTTTCAGAGGTCTCAGTCCATAGAAGGCTGACTCCATTCCTCGAAGCTCGAGGTGAGGTTGAGCATCATGGCAGAAGAGTGTGGCAGAGGGAAGCAGCTCACATCATCAGGAAGCAGAGAGAGAGAGAGACTCCACTCTCCAGATACAAAATATATACTCCAAAGCCACACCCTGATTCCTACCTCCACCAGTCACACCTATCACTTCAGTTACCACTCAGATAATCCCTATCAGGGAATTAGATTAAGACTCTCACAACCCAATCATTTCTCCTTCAAACCTTCTTGCATTGTCTCATATGTGAGTTTTTGGGGGACACCACATCTAAACCATAACACCACCTTCAGACCTCTGAGGGTCATGGGGAGTTGCCTGTCAATCCTGGGTCCTAAGTCTGAGAGGCAAAGAAGAAAATACGGAGGGTGGTTCAGAGGTCCAGAGGCCTCCTCTGGGACTGAAATCTAGACACATAGTAGGTGAACAACAAATATTAGTTGAATTCACAAAAAAGTGTTCTAACACTGAATCATTCTTCTATTTTTATATGCAACATTTATTGCCATTTTAAAAATTGTATAAATGAATCTTAAAATGTTAGCTGTCCATTCATTATTTATTCCATACTACTCATACCATAAAAGGTGATGTAGAAAAAGGAAACATTTCTGACTGACTTGCAATCCTACTTCCTGAATTCATCAGCTTTATGGGCATCGACAAGATGCTGCATTCTGTGAGTCTCAATGTCATCATCTCTAAAATGGGTGTGGTAGAATTCACCTTACATTGATACAGCACAAGCATAGAGCTTGGTACTTGGCAAGCACTCAAAACGTGGAAACCATTGTTAGTGTATGTTGGTGGTAACGCCAGTCATTATTATTGGGAGGTGGGAGAAAAATCTTCAAACACAAGCACTGAGCTCCACAAGATGATGAGTTTAGAGGAAGAAATGAATTCTAAACAAAAACTACAAAACCAGAGGGTAAACGCTCAGAGTCCTGGGAGCAGGACAAATCACGTATGTGGGTTATAAAATCAATAAGTGATACCATTTTAACAGCTTCTCATTTAGAACAAAGATCTTTGTAAGAGAGTATTTCAGGCTAGTCTTGAGTCTGCTGGCTCCAAAGGTGGACTCTTCTTTGGTGGGTGAAGGACACCATTTAAATATATGGCTATTTGGTGGCTAGGAATTTACAATGATGCAATTATCTGTGAAATGTGAGTACAAGTAAATAATGCACCGTGTGTACCCATAGTAAATAATAAGATCAGGAAATGTGAGTCATTTCTGAACATTGCCTTTAGTGCTGCAATTCAGCCAGCATTGGTTATGTGCTGTAAGCTCGATGGGGAAGAGGAAGCATCCTCATAAAATAAACATTTGTCTGCAAATTTTCCAGTTGAAGGAAAGGCTAGCTCTTAGTACTGCTATTCTCACTGCATATGATGATTGGACATTAGTGAATCACAGGGCCTGGGTCAGCTTGAAATTGTCCTATAATGAAATTGAAATATAATAGGAAGTTGTGTTATTTTTGTATTGTCAAAGAAACATACAGCTGTGCTCCTGTGTTGAAAAGTGACCCTCAAAATAAGAAAATGACACAGGGACAGTCTGAGCTCTGAGATTAAAAGTGGTAACAAAACAATCTTGTTTCTGCCTCATAAAGGATATTCTCACCATAGAAATACCTCTATGGAAACCAGTAATAAGAAAAGATTAAGTCAATCAGCTTTCCCTGAACTTTGATGATCTTATACCTAATTTTAAATATGGGAGCCCTGTTCACATCATCAGGCTGATTTTATTTTTGACTTCAGAAATATCTAACTACTCTTAGAGGGTCCATTTTTGACTTCAGAAATATCTAACTACTCTTAGAGGGTCCACAAAAATATAGAAGTCTGTTCAGTTCTATAATGTTCTAGGAGAGCACTGGAATTTCATTTAAATTTAGAAGACTGGAAAGAATAAAACATATAAATCTCTTAGTGAATCACAAGCCTGCTGCATATTTGAGTATACTGTTACATAATATATTTATATTTGACTATGCAATAGATATGTTTGCCTTCTATTATCCCTGGAAACATGTCTAAATCTCTCTCGTTGCTCAGCAAGAGAACAGGCCATTATATTTTAAATGTGTAAGCCAAAGTTATATTTGTGAATTTCATAAACTCATATCTAAGGCAGTATTAAATTTCTACAGCTGCTATAATTATCGTACTTTGGTGGTTTAAAACAACACAGATTTATTATCTTCCAGTTCTGGAGGTCGGAAGTCTACAAGTGGGTTCCCTTGAAGACTCTTTTGAGGACTCCAGGAGAACGTCTCCCCTTGCCTCTCCAGCTTCTAGAGGACGTCTGCATTCTTTGGCTGGTAGCTTCTTTATCTTTGAAGCCAGAAGAGCACCATCTTCACCCTTCTCTGATCTCCAGCCTCCCTCTGACGGTAATCCTTATGATTATATGAAACACTCTCAGGTTGTCCAGGATAATCTCCCCACCACAGGATCCACAGCTTAATCACATCAACAAAGACTCTTTTACCACATAAGGTAGCACACTGGCAGATTCCAGGAAGTAGAGCAGGTACTGATTAGAACAGGAGGAGCGAGAGGGGCATTATTCTCATCGTAATTCTTTTCTCTACCTCACATGCCAAGTCAGTGCCTCTGCTGACGTTATATATCAGCATATAAACCAATTCAAGTCTTTTTTGTGCTTTAAATAAATAAAGAACTCCCCCTTTTGACTGTCTAAATCTCCCTGTAGTTCTTTATCTCTCTTCTCATTTATGGTCAGATGGCTAGACGTGCTAACTATACCTACTGTCTCCAGGACATTTTTCTTTCTACCAGTATTAAAATCTACCTGACACCTGCCTCTACTACTCTACCATGGTTTGAAGTAAGGTGAGCAAAATCCAATGTGATTGGTGTCCTTATAAGAAGAGAAAAAAGACATAGAGAGGACACAGCCAGGTGAGGACACAGGTAGAATAGGACAGAGAGACAGAGAGACAGTAGAGACAGAGATTGGAGTGATCAGATATAAGCCAAGAAATGTCAAAGATTGACACCTGCCCAAGAAACCAGGAAGAGGCAAGGAAGGACTGTCCTCTACAGAGCTCAGAAGGGTCCTACTTCTGCTGACACCTCAATGTGCAACATCTAGCCTCTAGACATGTGAGAAAATAAGTGGGATTGTTTTAAGTCACCCCATAGGATTCTTTTATCCCAATCAAGAAGCCTGAAAATATTCTTGTCCTTGTCTATTCTTGTCCTTTACTTTCCATAGATTCGATCAACCACTAATTTTTAAATTCTGTGTCCTGAACATCACTCATAAGTATTTATTTCAGGCTGACATGAACTATTGAAGAAACCTTCTTAATCCTGTTTTCTCTAACCTCATTGATATCTCCCAATCCAACTTTTCATCACTTTTCAAGTACACAAATGTGATCTTCTTGGCTAAGAATCCTACAGTACTTTCATATTGCCTTCAGGATAAAATAGAAACTTTTCCACAGATATACAAGGCTCTTGAGATCTCCCTTCGATCAGTCCAGCCTTACATCCTTCCACTTTTCACTTTGACTTTATCAATGCCCCAAAACTCCATCTTGAACTCCAGGAGCATCTTGCTACCTCTGCCTCTGTGTTCCATACTATCTGCTTTATCTGTAAAGAGGGCTTTTTCTGCTCATACCTCAAACTCTCACTCCATCTTCCATTCTGCTTGGAGACTAGCCCCTTGGAGAGGCCTTTTCTGAGTTTCCTCCAGGAACCTCATCTCCTTTCTTCATTCCATCACCTTTGCAGCATCCACCACTAAAACAAGCAATTCCAGGGCTGTCTGGAGTTGTGGGTTGGCAGGACTGAGTTATCTTAGGAGCATTAGCTCTCTGTGGGGAGCAAGTCTGTCTCCAACTTCGCACTCCTTAGATCTATCACTAAGATGGAGCATGGTGGGAATTCGATAAATATCAGCTGATAGTATGCATAAATTAATTAAGTGAACTACAATAGTAAGGCATTGCTTGAAAAAACTCAACATACTAGGATTTGGCTTTAACCAGAGAGAGGAGAAAAGAAGGGAATGCTCGTTTATGCTGTTAGTACTTGTCAGTTTGTCATTCACACTAATTAACTAATTAATTAAATAATTTGTTCCTTTATTTACCAGACATGAATAGTGCACACAGATCCTGTGCCTGGCACTGAGGACACAAAGAAAAAAAAATCTTTCCACGAAGAATCCAAAATTGCGATAGCAAACTAATGATCATTATCATAATTGTTACTTGTACATGACTAACAATTAATTGAGGATTCTTTTCAGTAAGGAGATGAGTCAGAGTTTTGGTGAAGTAAGATGGTAAGGAGAAAGTAGGGAAGCATAATTTATCTTTGTAACAATCTCTAATTTGTAAATGGAAAAAACCACACCCAGAGAAATTAAAAAGGACTTTTAATTTTTTCCTTTGTCAAAAAAAAATTTAAGGATTCAATTTGGAATTCAGAATTCTAGGTCCTAAAGTATTTCCTGTTTGATTTTTCTACATTTCTCACACACCACAGTTGCCTGGATTCCCTTTGTATTAATCAGCTTTCTGTTATTACAACAAAATACCTGAGATAACCAACGTTAAAAAAAAAGTTTATTTTGACAGTTTCAAATGTTTCAGCCCATGGGACCTGTGGCTCTGATATTTTGGTTCTGTGGCAGTATAGTGCCTCACAGCAGGAGCAAGTGACAGAGAAGACCTGTTCATGTCATGGCAGCCAAGAAGGAGTCGGGGGGAGGGGGGCAGGAAGGAAGGGACAGACATCCCAATATCATCTTCAAGGTTATGTTCCCAAGCACCTAACTTCCTTCCATTAGGCTCCACCTCCTAATATTTCCACAACCTCCTACTATTACCAGAGGGTGGTGACTAACACTCCAAGCATGGGCTTTCCAGAGATAATTACCCAAACCACGACAACTCCTCTCTGAACTCCCTACTGTCAACTTCTCTCCTCCAACTGTTCCTGTCACTTGATCCTAAACTCTTGAGGCCCTTTCTTCCTCATTTCTTCTTCAGCCCCATCATCTTCCAAGCCAATGACAATAACTGGTCCTCTGCTATCTACCATGTAGCCTGGAGTTCCCTAGAAATAGGAGATTGCTTCTACCACAACCCCCACTTCCTTCTAATAGTGTCGGGGGAGAGGGGAGGTTCCAGAAGAATGAAGTTGTTTTCCTTCAAAGAAAACCTTATTCTTTCATTAAATTGGACAAATAATTTCTAAGTATGTTTGGAACGATTTGTGCATATGAAGCTACTCTTTCGATTGTTAACTTTATGAAATCTGAATACAGATAAGATATTTCACATGAACAGTGCTTAGCACAAGCACTCAGAAAATAACTATTTTTGAGTTTCAATTTTTGTCCAGAGAGACAGATAATAAATAATAAACATAATAAAAAAACAAATTATATACTGCACTAGAAAGTAAGTACTATAGAAAAAAACTAAAAGGAGCATTTTGGAAGAATAAATGTGAAATATGAGGAAAAGTTTTTAGAGAGATTGCCCAATTAGTAGCCAGTAGAATACAAGCTCATTTACTATACCATGTTTCTTTAATTAATATAGATTATAAAGTCATTATGTATTAATGGTAATGTGTAATGGCTTTCAAATTGCAATAATGTTTCTAGAACACATATTCAGAATAGCTTGGGAGTATATATTCATAGGTAATTTCCAAATCTGTTCTGGTAGCAATTTTGGATTTTGACTTATCTTTAAACGCATACACATTTAATTGTAGAAAGCACAAGCATTGTTTAGTAGGGAAAGCGTGGGATAAATGAAAGACACTGAAGGCCCAAGTTCTTGTCTCAGTTCTGCTGTTAACCACAAGTTAGGTCTTAACACATCATTGAGTCTTGTCTGCATTTCAGCCAAGCATTGAGCTGGGGAAGGTTATTGCATTTAACAAAGTCTACCTAAAATGACAGGAGTATATGAAATGTCATATTCTATATTTAACTCAGAAACAAATTATTTACCCCCTTGTTAACGACCTGTTTTCTAAAGTTGTCATGAAAATGGTCTCCATAGCGCTCCTTACATGCAGCAGACTTATTCTGTATCCTGCTATACATAGACATGGTATCATTCTCTTTTAATTTTAAAGCATTTCCCTTCGTCCACTAAGCTTTGTTACTAATTGTGAAGGATTATTAACACTGTGCCTTTCTGGGTTTAAACTCAAGCACTAAGCATTATTACTCTAAGTCGCAGGACCTCTTTCATATCAAATATTTACATCACAGCTCTGATTATACACATCACATATTTGGCCAGAATTATATGACTGCTTTAGGCTTCTTTCTTCCAAGTTGCAAGTCTTTTCATTTATCCCAGCTAGAAATTCTTTCTCTTAACTCTTATTCTCTTTGACTTCCACCTACCAATTAGGGTACACAGGAATAAAGACAGGTTATTTCAAGTAACATCTCACCACTATCCCAGTGAATAACTCTTGCTGTCTTCCCTGAATTAGCAGCTGCCCATATGTCTCCAGAGCTCTCGAGGTTTTATTTTTCTAACCCAGATAAAGATTTAAGGGAAAAGAAAACCCTTCTAATTTATTTACCCTTAATATTGGCTATTTTAGGACCATGGCCATTCCCTTATTTCTTACCAAACAAATATTTGAAAAATTGTCCAGTAAAATAGACTTCAACCTTCTGTACAACAGTTCAGTTGACCAAGTGACTGAGTCCATCTGGTTCCAACTGAATCTTCAGAATTTGGTCAAGTCTTATTCAGCATGTATCTTTCTTCTTATTGACCCTGGTCTGTAGGATTAAGGGGTATTTCCAACATCACCTCTAGGTTCAAGAATCTAACAAGAATTGATATTATGTTCATGTTCCCTCTTTAACAGTTCCAGCAAAATCTACAACTCTTCACCCAAACTCAGAATACTGATCCAGAGACTCCTTGACCGATGTCAGAGAGAGCAGAGGGAAAGTTCTGCTATGCTCTTGATCTTGGCTGATCATGTAGGGAAGTAGAGATCCCCCTGTCAAGAGGGTTGCCATTAGTCTCAAATGGTTATCACACAATTGAAATGTGACTAGTATACAAGGGAGCTGAAATTTTCATTTTATTGAAAAACAATTAAGTCAGTTACATAAAAAAAAACTTACAATTTGGCACTAAAAAACTTTTAAGGATCAACTTGGTATGTGACTTTCTATTGTCAACTGTTAATTTTACAAAATCTAAACAGAGATCAGTATTTCCAATCAAAATTTAGCATCCATATTGAGATATGTTGTAAGTGTAGAATAGAATACACTTCAGATGTCAAAAATTTAGCCTTAAAAAATGCAAAATATTTCTTCAATGATTTTATATTGATTTGATATTAGAAAGGTGCCTAGAGTAAATTGGGTTAAGTAGGATATATTAGTCAAACAAATTGTACCTGTTTATCTTACCTTGTTAATGTGGCCACTGAGATTTTTTAGTTACATGCATGGTCCATATTTTCACTGGACAGTCCCAATCTAGACCAAACTTGAAAGTGTGGAAAAACAGAGGCCTCTCTGTCCTGTGCAAAGCCATGAGACTAATGCTGCAGGGACTAATTTCTGTCAATCACCTCCATGCTCCAAAATCATTCTGGGTTCTCTTTCTGCATTAACTCAATTAATAGCCATGACCACTCTGTGATGGAGATACAACTAAGGTCAACAAGGATGAAGCATCAGACTCCCAAAGTCAAGCAGTTCAGAGGTGGCTAAGCCTAGGTCCAAGAAGACTTCTGTTTCAAAATGATAATAGCCTTTGAACCAAACCTTTAATGTGTATTCATGGAAGTTTTTTGTGTGCTTACCCATCTAATCACAGATTGATCTTGGGCTTTGCTGTTGTACCTACCTCATAAAAGGGACAGGATTTTGAACCCAAGACAATGGATGCGAAGTACTGAGCAAAGTGACCAACACCTGTTAAGTACTATTCCCTTTAGACGAGGAAGTCACCAGGCGGCTGCTGTCTAATTCTACTCTCGTGGGCTGCCTCCCTTTTCAGGATACTCAGGATACGCATCACCATGGACTCACATGCAGTCTCTGAGCTTTCGCTGTTGTTGTCCTATTATTTCAGCTTTTGTTCTGTCTACGTATTATATCCACTGCTCTGCCTTTTTCTTTACCTTTCTGATCATTTCACATGTGTAGCCAATGTTCCCTCAAATGTCAATCATCAAGTTAATCTTCAGTCAAAATGATTTCCCTTTAATATTACTACTGGTGGGAAATTTTAACCGATGCCTTTTGTCCCCATTTTCTTATGATTACTAGCTGGGTAGTTCCTAGGAATTTGACTAATTTTTAGTTGCTTAGCACAAGCAGGCAGTACAAACTACAAAAACAAACCTCTCAGTGACTTTTCCCATCCTGTCTCCCAAATGCTGTCATCCTCTAAGGCAAGCAGGTACAAACAGGAGCCAGTGACCTTGGTCTTTATTATAGGGACTGAGTGGCAAGAACTACAGATGCCAGATGCAGTCAGCTCTCAGAAGCAGCATGTTCACAAAGCCCAAGGACAGTTGCTCAGGGGAACAAGCACGTGTGTGGTTGGTTGGAGGTTCTCTCCTTCTGTCTTTGATCACTGGTGAATCCATTTAAGTAAAAGCAACAAAGAGGCCTTAGTGGGCCACCTTTCCTGAGAAGGGCATGGAAAAACAGACATAAATGCCACTTTCTTTAATGGTTTTACAACTTGCAAAGCACATTCACCTACATTCATGTTCACATGCAGCTGAGGCTTATAGCTGCCTGGAGAACCACAGTGACCAGGGCCTCCTTGGCCACCTCCTGACTGGAAGCAAATTTGTCAGGAGCAGAAATTGTTTCTGTTTTTCCTCACTATTGTAATCTCAGCACTTGGTCCTGTGCCTGGTCATTTGGTAGGTGCTCAATCAATAACTGACCGAATGAGTTTCAAGGAAGATCTAGAAAGCCGGGAGGCAGCCTAAGCACAGCCCACAGGGAACAGGGAGCCACAGGCAGTGGGGGACACACAGCACTGCTCCCCTCCCCTCCTACCCTGGACTCCGTTTTCCTCCTGATCAGCAATGAACCTCTTCCCTTCCAAAGGAGGGTTGATCACTTGTCCCCTCGTCTTTGTGTCTGGCCTTTTAAGTGGATGAAAATGAGGTTTCAGAGAACATGAAACCTAAGCAAATACCCTAGTGAGTGTGTGAGTCTGAGCAATGACAGTTGACGGGTGAGGACCTAATTACCAAGCCTGGAAACCTGGTTCTTTCCCGTGTGGGTCAAGGTCCCTTTCGTCCTGCTGTGGAAATGCCACAGAACTGCAAAAACACATCAGAGCAAGTGAGCACCCATCTCCACACTGAGTTCGTGCCAGAGCTGAACATTTGCATTCAGCTTTAAGCAAATTAAATAAAAAGGCCAAGCAAAAGGGAAGTGGGGTGGGGTCAGAACAGCTCTGAAGACCTGGCCTCCCATGGTGCTGAACACAGCACTTTTAGGGTGCAGCGGGCACTGCATTGCTGTGAGAGACAGGAAGGACTCCTGCAAAAGGAAGGTTAAACCCCAGGAAGCAAGGAAAGGCATGAACATCTCATTTCCTTGGATTTGGTGTGATGTTAAATAAAAGCCAGCAAAAGCCAGAACACAGGACAACAGGAGAACAGGGGCGCGGTGTGCAAACCCACCTTCAGAAATCGTTGGTTAACACTTTGTAGTCAAGGCATTGCAATGTTTGGTTCTCTTTTCTTTATCCATTCTTCCATTTATCTTAATGAACCCACACCACAGTACCGGTGCTAGGTTAGCACAGGATGTAAAAGAGGACTGAGAGGTATCCCCTCAAAGGGCTCACCCTATCGTATGAGAATGAATGGTGTCTTCCCAAAATTTCTGTGTTGAAATCCTGTCCTGTGAAGTGATGGCATTAAGAGATGCAGCCTTTGGGAAGGTGCTCGGGTCATGAGAATGGAACCCTCCTAAATGGTATTAGTGCCCTTAAGAGATCCCAGAGGACTGCCTTGTCCCTTTCCCTACCTGAGAACACAGAAAGAAGGTGCCTTCTACAAGCATACTAAATGGGTCAGCACCTTGATCTTGGACTTCCCAGCCTCCAGAACTGTTTAAATAAATGTCTGCTGTTATAGGTCACAAAGTTCATGGTATTTTGTTATACAGCAGCCTGAATAAACTGAACCAGTTAAAAACAAATAATTGATCTGTAAGACACATTTCTAATATACTTATTAAAGACTCATTTTCTAAGGTTCCTATAACAAGTTAGCACAAATTTGCGATCTTAAAACAACACAAATCTATTTTTTCACAGTTCTGGAGTTTAGAAGCCTGAAATCAAGATGGCAGCAGGAACATGCTTTCCTCAGAGGCTCTCCAGGGAGAGTCCTCCCTCACCTTTTCCAGCCTCTGGTGGCTCCAGATATTTCTCAGCTTGTGGTTGCACCCCTCCCATTCCTACCTCTCCCTTCATGCACCTTTCCTCTCTCCTTCTGTCTCTCCTTTCTGTATTGTTTGTCTCCTGACACTGGAATCAGCGATCACCCAGATAATTCAGGATAATCTCATCTCAACATCCCTAAATCAATGACATCTGCCAAGACTCTTTCCAAATAAGATTACACTCACGCACTCTAGGAGGTGGCCACACGTCTAGGGGCCTACTTTCAACCCATGACGGTTGTATGGAAAAGTAACCAACGAATGACCCAGGAAACCTATCTGGAGGGATCCACTTTTGAGTTGCATTTGAAATGACATGTAGAAAATGAAAGAATTAGATAGGCACATTTTAGGTAGAGAGGAGATAGCACAGCTGAAGTGTAAAGACATAAAGGTTGAGTATAGGACAATGGCAAGCCACTCAGTGGCTCTGGAGGGTAATGCTAATGAAGAAGAGCACCCAGGAGGGCCAAGTCATAGAGGCCACATGCGCCATACTGTGGAACTTGAGTTCTCTCCTGTTGGTTAATACTTCCTGGTGAGTATGCTACAGCACATGGGTGGGTCACATTCAGAACTTGAAGGTCAAATGTAGATCTTGTATTTTTCCACACTGAATGTGTTAGGGCCATGTATTTCATAAAGGTTGAACTTGGAGGGTGTGACATGATGCAGAGAGATGGAAAACTATTCTGACCTAACAGCTTTAACACAATGTGGTAAAACAATGTTACACCAGACATGTGCATGTTTGCCAAGTCCATGAGTATGTCAAGAGTTTGGGGACAGCGGTGAACAATTCTATTTGGAAACCAACATGATACTGAAGGGAAAAATCTATGCTTTGAGTTTTCTGAGTATGACTTCTCAAACGTCTACTCAGAATCATGCCATCTTTAGAGAGAGATTGGAAAATCACTGGTTTTAGTAATAGAGTCAAATTTTCTTTTCTTTCTTCTATCCTTCTTATTTAAGTGTTCTGCTGGGTACTTTTACCCAGGTGGGGATGAGAGGGAGATGGCTTGAGGCAGGACCAGATGTGGGGTTCATCAGGAGAGCTGTGCATTGACACAGCAAGTGAGGGCCACTCAATCAGGAGAGCAGTAGGTAGGTCATAGAGAAATGCTCTGAGAGCAAAATCGGGGATTTAATGACCAGTGCAGTCCAGGTGAAAGGGATGAAAAGAAAGGAACTCTAATTTAGGCAAAATTCAGGAGCAGATGTCTCCCCAGGCACATGGGAACATTCTTCCCTGTCATAGTCTACTCCCAGCTCCTCAGCGTGGGCACGCCCACCCTCACCTCTGGGTCTTGCTACTTACTCATCCATTGGGAATGTTGGTATTACTAAATAGGAAAATGAAGTTCAGAATGCTCCTTAGGACATAATCCCAGGTATTTTTCCTCCAAAATTACTTGTCTAACATACTACATCACCAACCCAAAATAAAAATTTCTGGGATAAATGATAGGTCTTGTACCTGTGAGCTTTAGAGTATTTGATATGAATAGATTTGCTAAATGTAGAGAAAACTTTAATAGTGACTTTAATAGTGAAGAAAGAAGTTTATTTCTACTCTGAAGTAAATGAGGTACTCACCTCATGCTAGTCTAGGAGTAGCGTGGCGACTCTGTGGTCTGAAGCTCTCAGGCACCAAGTTCCTCCTATCCCTGAAATTTGGTCCTCGCTTCATGATTCCAAGGTGGCTGCTAGAAATCCTGCCTCAAATCTTTCTTCCAAGCATAAGGATGGAAGAACGAATAAAGAACAATAAGATAAATGACACCCAACAGATGGAAGGGAAGTTTAGTGGAAGCTGTTTCTTGAGAGGAATGTATTTATCATGGACACGAGTGCTCACATTCCTCTACTGCCCATGGCTGTTGCAGGCCTCAGGGGAAAGCTTTGTTTGCTCCATATGACTCTGCTCCTGCCCCTGCTTTCCCACCACTACTGGCAGGAGTAGAGAAGGGAGCCCCAGAACTCGGTGCTCCTCACCAAACCTCATGCTGCCTTTTCCTCAGTGCTCACAGCCTCCCTATCTGCATCTGCCCAACTGTTATCTCCATGTGGGTTTCATCCCTCTTTCCACCAGTCACCACAAGAATTTCTGAATCCCAGGCCAGTCTTCATCCAAGCACTTGAGTTAGTGTGTGGCGAGACCAACCTGCCTCCCATCTCTCTCCATCCTCCTGCCTTGCTATGTTTTCCTCCTTAGCACCTGGCACCTCCTGAGATCAGGCTTTCAACTTACCTGTTCCCTTCTGGTTGATTATAAACTCCATGGGGAGGAGCAGAGATGATTAGGACTGTTTTAATTTTATTCCCTGATCTCCAGAGCCCAGAGTACAGGGAGTGCTCAGTAACTGCTTGCTGAACACATGAATCTCACTGGTCAGGACTTAGAACGTGGCTAGACCCCCAAGAGAAGCTGGGAGGTGTTAACTTTATGCCAAGTGGCTGCACTTGGGAGGAGGGAAGTATAGCTATCATGGGAATTCACATCCTCCACCATACAGGACACCAGCTACATGATCCTATGTCAACCTCACACAATGTCTACCTTCACGAAGATAAAACCATAGAGACGATGGGCAAAAATCTGTTCTGACACATAGGATAGAAAATAGGTGACTTCAAAATTTTAATGACAGAAAACCCTGCTAGGAAAAAATATACATTTCATGAGGTTTTACTGTGCATGTACATGGGGAAACTGATGCACAAGAAGGGAGCCTTACTCTAGGACAGTCTTAAGTGTCCAAACAAAGGCCAACTTTGTCATGTTGGGTTCTAGCAGGTGTGCCATGAAACATTTACTCCTACGGTTGGAGTTCCTCTTCTTGTTGGTTTGCCACAGACAGAGATATCCCGCGAGGGAAAGAGGAGGACATAAGTGGTCAGAAAATTCCGTATGTTTCAGAAAGGGATAAAGAGTAAGAAGGCCAGACAGCCCTGAAGACATGAGAAGCCAGCGCCTTTTGAGTTTAAGAATTGATGTGTCTTTGTTCAAAGGATTTTTTTTTTTTTGCCAGAAAGAATCAATTATCTTTATTTATTTATTTTTAGTTATTTATTTATTTTACAATACTCCATCAGTGACTTTTGGAGCCTGGTTAGTTCCAGACATCTTTCTGTCAGTCCAATAGTATATGCTTATTGAGTGTTGCGTATGTGCATTTCAAATGGCTAAGTTTCCAGGTTAATTTGTGTTAACTGATGGTCATATGCATTACTGAGAACAGATTTTTTAAAAGGAAAAAAAAAAAGCTCAAGAAGTTAGCTCTCCAGTGTGGAGACTCCTTAGAAAACTTGGAATGGAACCACCATTTGACCCAGCTATCCCACTCCTTGGCCTATACCCAAAGGACTTAAAATCAGCATATTACAGAGATACAGCCACATCAATGTTCATAGCTGCTCAGTTCACAATAGCCAGATTGTGGAACCAACCTAGATGTCCTTCAATTGATGAATGGATAAAGAAACTGTGGTATATATATACAATGGAATATTACTCAGCCATAAAGGATGATAAAATTATGGCATTTGCAGGCAAATGGATGAAATTGGAGAATATCATGCTAAGTGAGATAAGCCAATCTCAAAAAACCAAAGGACGAATGATATCACTAATAAGTGGATGATGACACATAATGGGGGGTGGGAGGGGTTAGTGTTAGGGTTAGAGTTAGGGTTAGGGAGGGGGGCAAGAATGGAGGAAGGAAGGACTGTATAGAGGGAAAAGAGGGGTGGGAGGGGTGGGGGAAGGGAAAAATAACAGAATGAATCAAACAACATTATCCTATGTAAATTTATGATTACACAAATGGTATGCCTTTACACCATGTACAAACAGAGAATCAACATGTATCCCATTTGTTTACAATAAAAAAAAAAAGAAGAAGTTAGTTCTCCATTATTTTCCAACTCCTGTTAGAAGATCTGATGCTACAGGATGTTGATAATTTTGTTGGTGATGTATGAGGCTGAGCCAAACTCAGTTTTCTCTTCTTCAGATGTTGTGTTTAAAGAAGTGTTGACAAGCAGGATTTTTTTTTTAAAGTGGCACTTTCTTTTGGCAAACTATTTGACAAGTGGAACCATTATCAATTTAGAGAGAAGATGGCTTCCTGTGGCAACCCAGGCCTCCACCTGGCCCACCACAGGGACGCATAAGATCATGGCCTTGGCCCTGAAGTCTGCCAGTAAGCCAGAATAGAAAACAGAGCTGCTTCCACCTTCATGCTGTGTTTTAAAGTAAGAAGCGACGGGGGACGTCTTTCTACACAGGCATCCCTGCCACCTCATGGAGGGACTTGAGGGACACTGTCACAGCATGGTATCGCCCTGGCAAAGCCCTTACCCTGTTAGACTGCAATTCCTCATTAAGTTGTCTTCACCTATCTACAACTAAGTGCTCTGTGAGGGTAGGACCTGTTTCTGACTTCATTTACACATTTCCAAAACTTCCATAGACCCTGGTGCCTAGTAGATATTCAGTAAATATTATTGAATTGAACAAAATCACCTATCACAGCTTAAAAGAAAGATCTGAGGGTCTAGTGAGTGGAGGTATGAAAAGGGTCAAGATTAAAAAAGAGATGGATCAGCACAGAAAAAAACTTCTTGAACAAAAGCCAAAAAAATTGAAATGTCTGCCCTCTGAAAATTTGGTCTTCACAATCAAGTGAACTCAGTTTATGAATAATTTTTAAATTTTTAGAAGACAGATTAACACTCTGAGGGAGTTTGAATAGCTTAAATTATTATTGTTAAAGATGGCCCCGATGTGGGTCAGTGTCATTTCAAGCCTCACAGGAAATAGAAACATAAGTTGGTTGTCATAGAAATTAGGAAATGATTCATATTGGTAAAGAAGCTTGGTTGGAACTTGGACTTGACTTGCAATTCAGAATATTTTTAGTTGATGTTAAAGCCAAACTCAAAAAAGTGAAATCCTCAATCAGTTAATTGAGTGTGTAGAAGAGTTTTTAATTTGATTTCATCCAAAGAATTGCTGTGATGAAATAATTGTAAGCTGTCTGGTACATTTATTTCAAATTTTTCTCCACCCCCCCACCCCGTATCAAATCTGCTTTACATTTTCACAACCCTTCAAACACACACACACACACACACACACACTCTCTCTCTCTCTCTCTCTCTCTCTCTCTCTCTCCCCGCACCCATCTGTCTCTGATTAGATTGGAGATCTGTAATTTGTCTTCTCCTAGGAAACTTGGGGTCCTTTATGGAGGGGGCCTTTGAATTAGAATGCTGTTGATTCCTTCAAATGTGTGAATTCTCACCTCAACTATCAGGGATAAAGTCCTGAAATGCTAAGTGGTAAGCAATAGGAGAGTGGAATAACTAAGCATTTATATTTCTGTACATAAATAAATTATGATGATCTATATGTCTATAAATATGGTGCAAAGGAGGAAATGTCAGAAGGGATCCTATGTAAACTTATAAGACATTTCACAAATATTTATCTGATGAATATTTTACCAACACTAAAATGAAACTATGAAACCAACAGCTTTATAAAGAGACTATCCTGAGGGTTTATAATATCGGTGACTCAATACAGACACCGCTTTTGGTTTATATCTACAGTTACTTCTTCTCTAAATGTCTTTCAGTATAATAATGGGTTTGCTGTGATCATGGTGCCATATTCAGTGTTCATGTCCATTATGGGAGTCCATCTCCCCATCCACCTCGTGGTTATATACCATGATGGCCTTCATTTTACCCTTGACAAATTAAGCATAGGAAGGTTAAATAACTTGATAAGTAAATGGTGAAAGCCTTGATTCAAAACCAAAGCCCTCATTCCCTCCACGAGTTTTAGAAGTACTTGGAAGATTGCTTGGCCTGTTTGCAAAAGAGTGTGCATTCTAAAGAGCCTTTTGTCTCCTTCCAATGACCACTCTGTTTGTAATTTTATGATGTTTAGAGTGCTTCCCACTAGACCCCAATCCAATTCCTATCACTTTCCCCCATTGTCCTGGGTAACCATTCTAAAGATTGATTTTATGTACACATACCTTTCTGGTGATAAAAGTTCAGTTCCTTCCCTATTATCCATTTTACCTCCTTTCTTCTCTCCATTTGAAAAAATATCTCCAATGGAAAGATTCATATTGTTTGTAACCAAAGACATTGTTCAAAAATGCATGGAATGACCCCAAGAAGAATGGAGATCAGATAAAAGTCCAGGACCTGAGTCGGACATCGAGTGATTGCATTGTCCTTCAGAAAAGAAGGCCTGTGGTAACTTACGACAGTTCCCATTTTGAATTAAGCAACATTTTGAAAAAGTTACATAGAATTTTTTTACATTAGTAGCTGAATGAAATAAGAATGATATGTGGATCCAGATTGTCCAATTACAGGTTGAATCATTGAATCTTCTGTACAATGTCACCTGACCTGCAGGATGCTCCTGAATGACTTTTCCTCTCAAATTATCTGTAGACTAGGAATAAAAACACTAAAGCCATGATCAATGACAGAAGTACTATTATGATATATATATATATCCTGGAAAAATGTATGATGACAAGTATCCAGAAAAGCAGTCACTTCCCAATGTGTCTTGATTGTGACAGATTGCAGTGGAATTTGAAAGATCCGGCAGGAGAGTTGACTTTGGCCCTGATCACAGTAAAAATAAAAATTAGGAAGAATGATACTCTAGTCCTCTCCTAAGAATGGAGACCACTTGTTTGAAGAAATCATATATTTTACCAATAGCACATTGAGTTGGTAGAGTTTGAAAAGGATGGGAATGGATTTGGAGAAATCACAGCTGAGCAGTTCATTCCATCTTGGTAGAAAGGAATCTGCCATGTTTTAAGAGATGTCATAAAAGAATTTCAAATTCCTGAGGACTCTGTAACCTGTGGTAAAAGCTCTGGTACTTTCTCTCCAAAGGAGATCTATCTCCATGGGCAATGTCATAGACTCTGCATGTTTATAAGTTTTTAAAAGTATGTTTGAAGTAAATGAAGGCAGAGAACAATTTGTCTCTATTCTCTTAGTCAAAACTTTCAAAATTAAAAATTTCAATAATTTCCATGACTTTCTCTCCTTTAAGCTGAAAACTTCCAGCCCCTTCAGTTTTCTCCTCTTGGATCTTTCCTTTGTGTATTAGAAAAAGTGGATCTGAAAGCAAAATTTAGATTTAAATGCTTTAGGTTGAAGTACTTTTACAAAAATGTTCTTCATTTCAGCAAACACTATTGGTTTTTATTTATACTTGAACACCTGTGTAAACTAAGTGTTTTTTCTAAAATGGCTTAAAACTTTTACATCATAAAATGCAGATCACTTGATTAGATGATACTCAATTCAATATTTTTAAAAAGTGTTTCTGATAAAAGCAGCTTCGAATAAGCTCTCCTACACTATAACTATAAAAAAGTCCATTTGCCTATTTAGTCTGCCATTGCTGAGTGAGAAAAAGATATAAATGTCATTGAAAGACAGATTATTTATTATATTTTCCCATCTGCTTACTGCATTGGTTATTTGAATCTCTTCTAGGTGTAAAATGCTTTATATTAATAAATTCAAATGGTGTCTGTTGTCTTGTACAAACACAGATGTCATTTTTGCAGCTTGAACTTGTTTAAGTACACAAAATTTTAAAAAATAAAAAAATGTAAATACGAATTTTGAATTGACAGAGACTAAAATCGCAGCAAGAATGCACAGTCCATGTTCAATTCTCAGACGTTCATGTTTAATTCAATAAAACAACATTTCAACTTATCACTAAATTTCCCTATATAAAGCATTTTAATGTTTTCGATGTGTTGGCATCAAGTGTAATATTATTTACAGTTCCTGTAGACCCTTATAATTATAAAGGCTTCATCTACAGAGGGCTGGATTCATAACTATCGGGAAAATTTGTTGTTGTTTTTCGTTGAAAGCATTGATAAACAGGTCATTTGGTCATTCATCTATTCTCAGCCTTCTGTCTCACAATAATCACGACAATGATTCTATCAGAAAATGACAAGATGGGCCGGACCATCAACATAGCCTGAAGGTACTTTGAGGACACTGGTCTCAGCTTTTGTTTTCAAAGTAATATATAGTAATAATACTTCCTATGACTGCAGGCCAAGTTTAATATCAGACACTGGCCTGGCTTGGGAATCTAGCTCCAAGCAGTTCTCTACCTATTTCTGTGAGATTCCTATTTGCCACATTTCAGTTTTTTTTTTCCAAGAGCCACATCCAGCAGCCAGAAAGAAATGGGAAGCATATTTGAGGACTTTGCCTCTTTCCTCCAAGGCCTTTTTGCATGCTTCAGGACTGACATCCTCATCACCATCATTATTGGGCATTTACTATGTGCCACACGTGGGACCAAGAATTTTATTGCTCAGCCCATATGAAAACACTATGAGATTGCTTGTATTATCATCTCCATTTAGAGTTGTGGAGAGACAGAAAATAGGCCCAAACTCTCTTGCTATTAAATGGAAAAACCAGGGGTCCAACATGGGGGTCCAATGGACACACTTACCCCTATGCTATGGTGATTTTAACTATTAAAGAAATACTAACTCATTTGATCTAAGGTTCAAGGACCGTTTTTGTTTGCTTCATTTGTGGCCCTTTTATCACTTCTAGACGCCTCTGACGAAAGCACTGATCTCAAAATTCCAAGTCTTTGGAATTGGGGGTTTTGAAATTAAAGGAAAGACAAATACCAGTTGTCTCTTGGGTTTACTATAGGACTTGATAGGGAGTCATCCACCTTTCTGCCAGGATATTTATCAACTTAGCAACTCTAGAGGAGAAGATTTTGCCTGCAACAAATAAGATTTTCCTCAAAGTTGTATATTAGGTTAACACTAAATGTCCCTAGAATCATGGAGATCTACTTCAGCAAATCTGGGCTTATGTACAGAAACAGAAAAGTTCAGACTTTACCTTCAACACTGGCTGAAGCCCAGGTCAAAATGGGAACCCTCTCCGGCCACCCTCCTCAGTTGCCAGGCATTCCATATCTTCGTTCTATACCCAAACTCTCAGTTTTCTCTAGTCCCCCAAACACAAATTGCCTCCTGCTGCAACCTTAACCAACCCTTTTGCCTTGAAAATATAATTTGTCTTATGTCCTCTTAGACCCATATGATTACTTGTGGAATTCCAAATTTCAGAGCTGAGCAAGAATGGAAATACCATCTCTATACTGTCTCCTTGATACAGACAAGACACCCAGGGCTTAGGTACATGCCCTAGATCATCCCATGGATGAGAAGTAAGGAGAAAAGTGCCACATCCTGCTCGTTGACCTGCAGTCCAGTGCTCTTTGCACAGCACCACCCTGTCACCTCCTACAAGGTGCTGTCTACCAGTTAATAGAAAAAAATTTCATCTGCAACACAGATCCTCATGAACATTCCACTTCCTTTCCAGTTACCTTATGCATTTCATCAGGAGATGCTTTTGGAGAAGTAGTGTTAATGATTTTAAGGGGCTTCAGGCCTAAGTAATCCAGTTAGAGAAACTTCCAGGCGAAATATACTTACATTTATTGTTGATACGCATTCATGATGGCGGTCTTTGGTTGGGCTCAATGAAAACTGGACCAATCTAGGAAAGCCACATCTAATCAAAGAGTGAATTATGAGATAGAAAACAGGGCCCAAGGGGGACTGGAGTAGCCCACAGAATTTAGGATTACTCAGCCTGAAAACAAAGAAAAAAACAATGAAGCTACTTTTAGAATCGCCTTCTGGTCAAGTGGATTTATAATACAAAAAAAAAAAAAATAGTTAACTTGCCTTCTATTCTAAGGATGCACAAGAACAAATTGGATTTAAATTGCAGCAAGATCAATGGGTGGCCCCACTGAAAGTCAAAGTGGTCAATCAGTTAGCCTCTAGAGGCCTTCTGTAGCCCTACCATAAGGGATGAACTTGACCTGCACAATATCAGAAGCTATCTTATTAGAGACAGTGAAGGAGAGGTATATTTTTGTGATGGTCAATTCAGGCTTTTTGCTGAAAGCAGAGGTGTATACTGCACATGATCTTGAGTTTCCTCACAATCATATTACCCTGGAGTTGATTTTGTTTGCTTTATAACTGCTGAGAAATTTTGAGGAATCACCTACCTCATGCAAGCTTCTATTGTGTGAGCAATGAACCCTCTATTGTCATTGACAAAGGGATCAAATTTCATCCTGTCTCAAAAAGAGTGTCCAATTTCTGACCATAATATGGTTAAAATGGCTCTCTGCAAACAGGTTTCTAAATCAGTTTCCTTACTAGCACAATGGGGTAAAATCTGTAATTCTCCTCTTTGAATTACTCTGACTGTGCCATGAGAAGCACAAAGTCAATCTTCATTGCTACCAAAATCTGAAGGTTAAGTTTCCAGGCGAGAAGGAGGTGGCTCTGAAGCCATGATCAATCAGGGGTGTCAACCTGCCAGAAGTAACTTATCACAGTGGAGACTCTGGACATGTTAGTTGAAGCCTTCTTTTTTTCTCACTCCTGAGATTCTGACATCCAGTCACTTTTTTTTTTAAATTCATTGGTAGGAAGATACAGTAGAAGTGAATTTATGATCTCCACACAATGAAGGGCCTTTTCATTACCACATTGCTGATTTCTGATATACCAGACTTACTAGCACTTTCCTGTACCTTTTGAAAACATAATTGTTCTCAAGCTAATGGTGAGAGTCATTGGAATATGTGGGAAGCACTAATCACATTTTTCTTATTGAGACAGACTATTTCCAAGGCAGGAACAGATTCTTTCACTCTTAATTCCAAAAGTGAAAAGACCACTAGTTAATTCGACTCTTATCATCACTTTGATTTTAAAATGAAAGTCATCTTTTCAACACCTAATCCCTTATAGGTAGTCAGCAAAGCCTCTTGTCTATAGCGTTGGAAGGGTATTAAGTATTCAGACTTAGCAGACCTGGTATCTAAAAGTACCTTTCTTACTGAAAATCCAAAATTAGCAAATCTGAACTACATAAAGTGAATTTTATTTACAGTGGAGAGGAGAACAGAAAAGAGAACTGGACAGTAGAAACATTCCACTTAAGAGATGATCCTCAGCACAAAAGAGGTAAAATCATGTTTATCAAGTTTCCATACAAGTGACTGTCTTCCACGGACTGTCTGCCATATTTTGGGTTAAATACTATGGTCTTGCTGATTATATTCTCTCAAATATATCTGACATTTTGACAGTATCTCAGTCCTCTCAGGACACCATAACAAAAATATACATTGGGTGGCTTAAACAATAAAATATATTTCCTAAGAGAGCTGGAGGCTGGGAGTCTAAGATCCGGGTGCAGCATGATCAGTTCTGGGGAAACCTCTCTTCCTTGCTTGTAGACCCCTGCCTTCTTGCTGTGTCCGCACATGGAGAGAGAAAAAGAGAGCAAGCTATTGGGAGTCTCTTCTTATAAAGGCACTGATCCATCATGAAGTCCCCATCCACATGACCTCAGTCATTCCCAATCACCTCCACAAGGTCTTATCTCCAAATATCATCACCTTGGGGCTTAGGACTTCAACCTATGAATTTTGAAGGACATAGCATTCAGTCCATGCCAGGCAGTAAAGGCTGTGCTTAGACAAATCTTCCTTTTGTACTTTCAGACTTTTAGAAATCTTTCACCTTCTACATCCCTGGAGCTAAATATCCTTTGGCTCCTCTTGACCACATAGAATCAGTCTGTATTCTCTTCTCTGTTTTCCTCCATCAAACTGCCAGTTCTCACTTGGCCAGACTAGAAGAGAGGTTTCATGGGGTGTGGGAGTCAAAGGAGTGATCTTGCTGTGTCTCGCATCATTCCAGGGAAATAGCCTTCTTCTCATTCTTCCTGTACACCTGTCTTGTATTTCTCTCATTGGCTCTCTATGACCTGTCAAGGACAAGACCCCACACTGTTCCCAATGTCTTAGCAACTAGGGGGAAACAAAACCCTATGGTGCCTTATGACTTACAATGCTTTCATGTACATCAACTGGTATGACCCTCAATTTTAAAGGCAACTCTTACTTCCATTAAACAGATAAGAAAATCAAGATCAATTGAATCTCTGGACTCTTTTGCCTTCCGACCATGAAACAAAGGCAGCACAAGATGATGAACCCATGTCCTTTGGACCATAGGTCCAGGCCCTCCCATGACATCATTGTTATCTGTTGTAGACCAGCATCACGTAGCCAGCAAGCCCAGGCCAGTGTAGTTTCAAAGTGTTCTCTCCATAAGTTTTGCAATATGACACAATACACCTCCATTGCCCCATTATTCTTAAACGCTTTTTCAACCTAAAAGCTAGTAATTTAGTAACAAATCATAGAAAGAAATGCATAGACATACATATGTTGTTTAAGTATGGAGAATACTTGCAGGGGCTTCAACCATGTCCAGCATGAATGAGGGAAGTGTTAACTGTCAGAGGATGGTGCTGGTGATAAATCAATTTATTACCAATGAACTTATCTAATCAATAAACTCAAGAGCCAATACTCTTGCAAAGGAAGGGGGTCCGACGAATTGGACCATGCCAGATCTAGCCTCCAACAAGAGGGAGAAGCCCACCTTCACCTTTATTTATAGATACACAGGTGAAGGGGCCCGGACCAGGAGGGGTTTCTTCTGTGAGGAACAGGATGGGGTGGAGTTAGGGAAGCCATTTGCTTAGGGAACTAGCATATCCCCAAATGCTAAGCCACTCCCCTACAGGGCCACCTACTCCCAGGAGGCTGTCAGTTCCTGGGAGTCAGGCCTCTGTACCCCATGGCTCGGCCAAGTCTGATTCCGCTATGCATGAATGGCTCCCCACAAATACTAACTACCCTGCTGAGCTCCCGCTACATGCTTCTCTCAATCATGGTGTATGGAGCTGTCTCCAAGGAGGGACCATTCATTTTTTGAGTCCTCGGTAGATTCCCAGCGTGAACCTGGATCTCATATGGGACTCACAAAATACCTGACAGGTAAGTGCCTGTGTTTTCAAGCTTGACAAATCCTGGTCCCAAGACTGACCACACCACTTAACCATGTGATTGATCTTCAACTAGTTAATTTTCCTTTTAGGCCTCAGCTTCCCCTTCTGCTAAGGTGGAATAGACGTAACAGCTAGTAGTACTGCAAGTATTAAAAAAGACAACACATATGTAGGACTCAACCCAAGAACATAGTAAACATGACCTGTTGTCTTTATGGTTGCCATTTATTATTGAAAAATAAATAAGGGGTAGTTCTTATCTAGGGAGACTCATAGCATAATGTAAAACTGAAACAGGCTTGAATAATGCCATTACAGGCAGATTCTGGAAAGGGAAGGGAGCAGAGAGAGACATATATTTTCCTCCTGGGGCTCTCTCCCTACTAAGTCCCAAATGTCATAACTCTCTTGCCCTCATAGCAGCATCCTGACTGATTTAAACCCCAGTAACTTTTTTTCTCAGGGAAACAGAAATCTCAGTGCATGAAAGTACGTCGGCAGAAGTGCTAAGCATATGGGGTAAAAACCCACAGCAAAAAAAGAAAAAAAAAAAAAAAGAAAAAGAAAAGTGTAACAGCTTAGGACTCCAGCTTGATGTAGTGTTGCAATTCACAGCCTTGTCAGTCTGTTTTATAACACCATTGCTCAAATTTGTGACAAAGTCCCAGCCCCAGAATCCTCGAATGAAGAAATTTGGCATGGGGAAGATGCGTTTACATTTTCTTCATCTGAACATTTTCATGTAGATGTTTCTCGGGTCTGCATTTCTGTATAGGCACCCAGATCACAAGAAGGAGGTAAAAATACCCAGGCTCAGTGGGACAGGAGTTCATCTGGCTCCGAGCCCCTCCCACCTGCCGGCCTTTGGGATGCTCCTTAGCAGAGATGGAGCGGGGCACAGTTGGATTTTCAGGCACTGGAGTCTTTTTTTGTTTTTCCTCCCTCAAATATTTCTCATGACTAAAGTTAGTTGAAGGAGATTCTCCACTGTTAATCCATTCACCCTTATAGAACCCTCTGAAGTGGACACGTTCATGATTCTCAATTTACAGATAGGGAAACTGAGGCACAGGGATGCATTTACCCAAGGCCACAGAGGCAGCAAATGGGGTGTGGTCTATAAAACCAAGCAGGCTCTGGAATCCATTCTTGATGGCTATGCTAGCATTTGTGGGGGGACTTGGGGAGGGGCCGGTTTTCCTTTTGTGACTGCATGCCATTTATGAACCTGAGATCAGAGGTAGAGACAGTGGCTGTGAGTGGGATGTGGGCCTCTGTAGGGCTACCTGACCTGTGGAATTTGAAAGCATTCATATTCCAGGGTTAATGTTCTCACAGATTATTTTGATTTTGCACATTGGTGTAAAAGGATTAGACCACCTCTATGTGGAAACAGATAGGTTTATGTATTTAAATGTTACCAAAATGTGAATTCTACTGCAAGTAGGTAGTCCTCATTTCTACGAGGTTTGTGATTTATGATCTTAAATTTTAGTCTTAAGGATGTGGGAGGGAAGAGTGAACATCAGATATAGAGCATATGGCTTCTTCTTAAAACAATTTAAATTGGACTTTTTATGTAATTTTTCATCTCTCAAATCCCTTTTCACACTCAAACTGCAAAGCCAAATTCCACTTAAACCAGATTATGAGTGGACAGATATTACAGGGTTTTTTTTAGTTTCTTAACATTTCTTAGAGGGGCAAGTGGTAGATTCATTCAATGTCCTCCTTCTATCCCCATGAAATAACATATCTGAAATCAATCAGTAACTAAGACTGAGACTTTTTAATTCTCTATCACATACTAAAAAAATATGTCTACACCTTGGCCAGTGGCTAGCATTTGGTAGGTACTCCATAAAGTGTTGATAAATGAATGGTTCCAGAGCGTCAAAGATGAATACAAAATGCCCTGGTTCCCAGGGGTTTATCATACAGAAGGAGTCAGTCATGCAAACCAGAAACTGAAATAAAATGTGGTAGATTCTGGAAACAATGTAGATGCGTAAGCAGCATAAATGATTACCTATGGTAGCAATATTAAAAAGAGAAGCCCTTCAGAAAGAGGTTACTGTTATTTTTCTTTCATAAATTGTATTAGATGTTTTAGATTGAAAAATGGAATTTTGTTAAAAAGTGTACAGATGTAATAATAAAAAGAATATCACCATCTCCCCCGTTCCCTATCTTTAATTTCAGCACCCTAAAGTGATAAAAATTAAAGTCGCTTCCTTATATAAGGTTTATTTGTTCCCTAATAATAACAGAGGCATATGCTACACATTTCACTTTGAATTTCTACAAAATACCATAAATGTATCTCCAAAACAATAATATGTGGATGCAACCTTTTTAAAAAGCTACATAATGTTCTTGATGAATGTACTACACTGTGCTCAGTGATCTATTATAGATGGTCCACTAGATAATAACCACGATGTTATTTGGGGGGGGCGCTTTTCTTTATCTTTAAAACATCCCAATACATTTGTCCTCAGATGAAAGTGCTTTTTGTCTATTTGCTTCTTTCAGTAAGTTTTATTGAGGCATGGTTTATATGCAATGAAAGTTGTCCATTTTAAGCACACTGTTGGATGTTTTCACAATAATGTTTACAAAATATACATGATCATGTGATACAAAATTAAAATAAAGATTGTATCCTCCACACTCAAAGAGGTTCCTTTAATACACCTTTGCTCCCCAGCCCTGGGCAACTACTAATCTGCTTTTATGACTAGATGGGGCTATTCCTAAAATTTCAAATAAATAAAAGCATACAGTTTATAGTTTTTGTTGATGACTTCCTACCTGACTTAGAAATCATGAACTAGTTGGGCATGGGGGCCCACACTTACAATCCCAGTGGCTTGGAAGGATGAGGCAGGAGGATGGCAAGTTCAAAGCCAGCCTCAGTAATAGTGAGGTGTTAAGCAACTCGGTGAGATCCTGTATCTAATTAATATACAAAATTGGGCTGGAGATGTGGCTCAGTGGTCAAGTGTCCCAAGTTCAATCCCCGGTACCAAAAAAAAAAAAAAAAAAAAAAAAAAAAAAAAAGTCATGAACTAGATGTCTTCCCAAACTCTTCTAATGTGTGGTTTGATTATCGTTCTTTGAACAGAGATTTTTGAAGAGCAGAGGTTATGATTTTGCTGAAATATAACTCATCATATGTATTACTGTTTATCTTATTTCTTTTTCTTTTATTTATTTACTTATTTTTTTACAGATTGCATTTTGATTCATTGTACACAAATGGGGTACATCATTTCATTTCTATGGTTGTGCACGATGTAGATTCAGACCATTTGTGTAATCATACATGTACGTAGGGTAATGATGTCTATCTCATTCCACCATCTTTCATACCCCCTCCCTCTCATTTCTCTCTACATAATCTAAAGTTCCTCCATTCTTCTCTCAACCCCCACCCCCCACCCCCATTATGTTATCATTCACTTACCAGGGAAAATATTCAACCTTTGGTTTTTGGGGGTTTGCTTATTTCACTTAGCATGATATTGTCTGATTCCATCCATTTAAAAGAGATCCTACAGAGTGGGAGAAAATCTTTTCCACATGCACTTCAGATAGAGCACTTATCTCCAAAATTTATAAAGAACATACAAAACCTTACACCAAAAATACAATGAACCAAATCAATAAATGGGCCAAGGAATTGGACAGACACTTTACAGAAGAAGGCATACAGGTGATTAATAAATATATGGAAGCATTCAACAACTCTAATAATTAGAGAAATGCATCTTACTCCAGTTAGAATGGCTATTATCAAGAACACAAACAATAACAGATGTTGGAGTAGATGTGGGGAAAAAGGCACATTTGTACATTGCTGGTGGAGTTGCAAATTGGTGCAGCCACTCTGGAAAGCAGTGTGGAGAATCCTCAGAAAACTTGGAATGAACCAGTTGTCCCACACCTCAGTTTATATCCAAAGGACTTAAAATCATCATATTACAGTGACACAGACACATTAATGTTTATAGCAGCTCAATTCACAATAGCTAGATTGTGGAACCAACCTAGATGTCCTTCAATTGGTAAATGGATAAAGAAACTGTGGTATATATACACAATGGAATATTATTCAGTCATAAAGAATAATAATATCATGGTATTTATCCAATTTCTATCTCTTATTTTTCATTAAAAAATCAACTGAACAGGCACGCGTTGGTCTATTTGCAGACGGTCCTTATGCCGATTCTATCCTCTCTTCGTTACTAGAGTATTGTGTTGAATTCGGATGGTTTAAGAGGTCCAACTTTATTATATTGAATATTCCAATCTACAGTACATCTCTCCATTTATTTAGATTTTTCTTTTAGCAAAGCTTTGGAGTTTTCAGGGTACATCTTTGGCACAAATTTTGTTAAATTTGGAGAATCTTAAGTAGTTTATGTTACTGTAAATTTGTTTAAATTTTAATTCCCAATCATTCATTGCTTGTATATAGAAATACAACTGATTTTTGTATGTTGACCTTATATCCTATAACCATGATAAGCTTAGTTAGGTTTCTTTGGTAGATTAAAATTTTCCATATTCAAACTTATGATTATATGAAAAAGATGGTGTTATATTTTTCCCAATCTATGTACCTTTTTTCTTGAATCATGGTACTGATGAAGAATTCTAGTACTACTTGAACACAATTAGTCTTATACCTACTCTAAGAGGGAAAGCATTTCATGTTTTTTATCTATTAATACTTGTTTTATTATCTTTTTAGTCAGTTAATTTGGTAAATTTTTGTTCCAAAATGCTGTATCAACCTTGAATTCTTAGAATAAACCTCAGTTGGTCATGATCCATTATATATTTTATGTTGTTGGAATTGATTATATTTTTTTATAGTATTCTCTGGTCATGACCTTGGTCTAGTTTTGCATCTGGTCTGTTACTGCCCTCATAAATGGAATTGGGAAGTTTTCCCATGTTTCCTGTTTTCTGGAAAAATATGCAAAATTGGTATTACTTCTTCCCTAGATGCTTGATACAATTCACAGGTCAAGCTATCCAGGCCTGCAGTTTTCCTCATGGAAAGGTTTTAAATATAACTAAAATTTCCCTAATAGATACAAGGATATCCATGTTACCTATTTTCACCTTTCTGAGCTTGGTAGCTTTTTTTTTTTTTTTTTTTTTTTTTTTGAGGAATTTTTTTATGTTATGTCAATTTTCAACTATATTGGCAAGAAGTTTCTTATACTTGTCATTTATTAATCTAGAATCTGTAGTGAATCGCTGTTTTAGTTCTCAAGTCAGTAATTTATGCCTTCTCTGAGTTTTAGTTTTTCTTTTCTTTTCTAGATTAAATTTTATACACTAACTTGAGTTTTTCAAGCAACCGCCTTTTGGATTTATTGCTCTTCTCTATTGTTTGTCTAATTTCCATTTCATTATTTATACTCCCATCTTATTTCATTTATTCTGCTTAGTTTGGGTTTTTTATTCTTTTTTTTTTCCTGTTTTTTTTTTTTTTTTTTTTTTAGAGCAAAAACTTAAATCATTGTTTGAGGCTTTTTCAATCTTCTCTAATGTGAGCTTTTCATGTTATAAATATCTCACAAATGTTATAACCAATGCATGATCTTTGGCCAACAACAGGAGGATAGAATGTGGCTCTGAATGTTTGGGATTTCATGACATTTCATGAATGTTGATATTTTACATTTTCATTTTTATTCAATTCAAAATATTTTCTAATCTCTCTTGAGAATTCACTTTTGACCAGTTATTCAGAAGTGTTGTCTTTTAATTTTTATTAATTATACTTCCGATAGTTTTCTTTGGCTGATTTCTAATTTAATTCATTTTTGTCATGAAATAGATAATGTCAGTCCTTTTAAATTTATTAAGGATTTGTTTTATGATCCAGAATGTTATCTTCTTTTGGTGTTTTTTTATTTTATAGAATCAATCTTCAAAGTGAGATTGCCATGTGGAAGAGTTTGTCCATTTTTATCTTTAGCAGATTTTGCCTAATTACTTTCATAAAAACACATAATTCATTCTGCTGTATTCCCATGTCATCTTCATTATAAGATGTTATCAAGCTATTCTATTTTTCTCATAAGTTTTGTGAAACACAATATTTTATTTTTTAATTTTGCATCTCCCAGAAAAAATAAAATACTGTATTGAGGGAATTTTTCATAAGCATATCATTCATTTACATTTCTTTTATGACTTGCTTGTTAATATTCTTTGTCCAATGCTTAATTTTAAACATAACTTATCAAGAATTTTATTGTTTTGAGTCTTGATTTGATACTATTTTGATGAAAATGATACATTTTCGCCCTTAATGTAGATAAAAATAATATAACCTGAGCCCCATGGCATACACCTGTAATCCCAGCAACTTGGGAGGCTGAGGCAGGAGGATTGGGAGTTCAAAGCCAGCCTCAGCAACTTAGTGGGGCCATAAACAATTTAGTGAGACCCTGTCTCTAAATTACAAATTTAAAAAGGGGCTGAGGATGTGGCTCAGTGGTTAAGCACCCCTGGGTTCAATTCCAGGTACTACTACTAATAATAATAATAATAATAATGTCTACTATTTACAGAGTGTCTACAATGGGTTAGGTACTTTACATACATTCTTCAAATAACCCCAAAGCAACATATTTGTTTATTCAAATACCATCAGTAATTGCCTGATACTAGTACCTCAGCTTTCAAATGACAGTTGAGAAAACTGAACTAACTGAAGTTATTTGTTAGTTTACACAGGAAGTTAAGTGAAGAGCTGGATTTGTCCCCAAGGTCTACTGCCTTTAAGACCTATGCCCTATCAACCTTCCTTTGAATGAAGAAAAGTTCAAAGTGCCATCGCTGTTTTTACTGCTACTCTGATTTTAGGCTAAAAGAAAATAATAATCCATTGTCATGTTCTGAGGTTTCAGGAGGGCCTCAGGGTCACGTGTCCCCTTCAGTCCAGTTAGTGTCAAAGGTGAGTCTCAGACCATCTCACGTTCAGCCGTTTAGTGTATCAGTCCTCTTTCAAGGACAGCAGGAGCCCAGCTGTCACAGAACAGATGCAAGCAAAGGTTCAGCAAGGGTCTGAACAAGACCACTCTCAGAGTTGGGGCATCTTCGTCCCTTTCTTTTACACAAATTCAGTTCTGGTAGGTTAATGGGGTTCCTCTCTTAAAGGGAGTTGAAGCCGCTCTTGCAAAGGAAAGTTTTGTTCTAAGGTTCATGAAAGTTGCATCTATGCAGGTGGCCTTGTCTCCTGGAAGTCCTCAGACCAGGTTGCATCAAACTGCTAAGTGACATGAGGGCTAAGGCCCCATGAGATGCTCGAGTCGGCCTTTGGGCCATCAGTTAATTTTATAACAACAATATGTCTCTTATAGCCTCCTATAACCATTCACATCAAAGCTTTGAATTTATCTCAGAATGAATAAACAGAGCCACGGAATTCACTAGCCAAGAAACAATGTCATGAAATCCCAAACATTCAGAGCCACATTCTATCCTCCTGTTGTTGGACAAAGATCATGCCTTAGTCTGTCCCATCCATAGCGTACGCTCTCTCCCTCTGGGGACTCAAAATCCTACGAACTACCATGCCAGTGCACCTCCCTCTTACGCTAGATACCGTCTCAATAGCAAAAGTCCAGAGCATCATCTGCAGAAACTCAGGGTCCAAAAGCCTGGGCTGATTCATGAACTACGTGATCACAGCTTCCACCACAGGCCAGGATCCACACACAGTTAGATGAGTCACAGAAGTCAGAGAGTTGAGGAATTCCATTTGGCAGAAGGGCAATAAGCAGCCCTCCAAAATGTTTTGCATGCAATTATTATTATCTTAAATTCTGGAAACAGAGAGTGAGTAAAATAGATGCTTTCCCCATTATCCTTATTATCTCCATAGAATCAATTTGTGCAGAATTGTCATTTCATAGGACTGCACATTGCAAATGCTTCTAGCTACCGCTATTGCTCCCCTATTATGTGATAGAGGCTGCCCTCTGCTCACACTGACCCCTCCACCACACTCCATGCCTTGCTAACGTTAACGGCTTCTGAACATAGACTACAGTATCTCTAGTTGTTTGGCTCCATCCAGATTTTTCATCCTAGTTAAAGATTTTTATCTCTTCTTCCAATTGTTGCTTTAAATAAGGCAGGAAAAAAGATATTTCTACCTTCATGGAGCTTATATTCTTGAGGAAGCTAAATGTGGTCATTAAAAAAATGCCTTCCTCCAGCTTTGTCACTTACAAGTTGTGATTATAAATTACCTAAGCTTATCTGGGTTGTAATTACATCTAGGCTGGTTAAAAGGTAAAAATGAGGTGATAGAGTTGGAGTGTCTTAGCACAGGACTGAACTAATATATAATAAGTCCTCAATATCAGTGAGATTTTTCATCATCATTATTGGTTTTTTTCTTTGTTGCTGTTGTTTTTAAATTATTTATTTATTTTTTACAGACTGCATTTTGATTCATTGTACACAAATGGGGTACATCATTTCGTTTCTACGGTTGTACACAATGTAGATTCATACCATTCATGTAATCAGAGTGTACATAGGGTAATCATAGATAGACATCATTATTGTTATTACAGTTCTGTTTATGCCTATTTTCAATGACCATGTACACTTTATTTTAGAAATGCACTTTCTTTTCCCTCAACTCTGTCACTCAGATGTCACAGTCTTATTCTCTATTGTATTCTCTGTATTCTGTCAGACAAAAATGCTAACTACTTCTTCCTATATTATCTGTGCTCAACCCCACTGTATTTTCTTTATTTTAAGCTTCCATTAATTCCCAGATCTAGCTTATTCAGCCCAAACTTCCCTCTGCATATTAGAGTGAGTCCCCCTGGAGAAGTGTTGATATCTTGAGTGATCTGTGGAGATGGAAGCAGTCATGAGGATCAGCAGGATTGTCTTGCAGACAAATAGACGGTTGTGTGCATCCTGAGGCAGGATGCTAAGGAACAAATCAGCTCTGAAACACTGACTCTCTGTCACTTCCACTTCCAGGGGAGAGACGAACAGCAAAAAAGAGACCAAGAGGAAAACATGCTAATTTCAAACATCATGCAGGTGTGCAGAGGGGTCAAGCAGTGGGGAGGCCCGAAGAGCTCTGGAGTGGAATTTGGACGTCTGGGGTTCAAGTCTTCTCTCTGACCCTAACCTGATGTGTGACCCTGAAAACATCAAGTACACTCTCACCATGTTTATTTTCTCAACTTTAAAATCAGCCAAGGGTAGTTTAAGGATCCTTGTTGCTTCTAAACTGCTGTGCTAATCTCTGCTGCATAACTAGCTTGGACTGAGAAGCCTTTATGAGTAGCACTTTTTGAAGAAAATTTCCTCTCTTCTTCAACTCTAAATGGCGATAAAGAAACCCTATCTGCCAGGGCTACTGTGAAGTTCAGACTGGAAAGTACATGATCCAGAGCACTGGCCAATGGCTAGGGCGTAGGAGATTGCTCATCCACGACATTGCCTCTCCCCACCTTGAAATCAGAGCATGATCCTCTGGAGATAAAATAAACACATGAAAAATAAACCATCTTTGAAATAAAGATGGAGAAGATGAACGTAAAAAAGCACAATTACTCTCCAGGTGGTGGGATTATAGGTCTATCTGGTTCCTCCTTCTGCAACATAGTGGTTTGATTTGTGGCTTTTCTTTTTTTAATTTTTTTTAATTTTTAATTTTTTTAATTTATTTTTTTCAATTTTTACAGACTACATTTTGACTCATTGTACACAAAAGGGGTACAACTTTTCATTTCTATGGTTGTGCACGATGTAGATTCATACCATTCATGTAATCATATATGTACATAGAGTCATGATGTCTGTCTCATTCCACCATCTTTCATACCCCTGTCCCCTCTTCCCTCTCATTTCCCTCTACATAATCTAAAGTTCCTCCATCTTTCTATCACCCCCACTCCCCACCCCCATTATGTATCATCATTCACTTCTCAGGGAAAACATTAGGCCTTTAGTTTTTGAGGATTGACTTATTTCACTTAGCATGATATTCTCTAATTCCATCCATTTATCTGCAAATGCTATAATATTATTCTTCTTTATGGTTGGATAATATTCTATTGTGTATATATATAGTTTCTTTATCCATTCATCTATTGAAGGACATCTAGGTTGGTTCCACAATCTAGCTATTGTGAATCAAGCTGCGATAAACATTGATGTGGCTGCATTACTGTAGTATGCTAATTTCAAGACCTTTGGGTATAAACTGAGGAGTGGGATAGCTGGGTCAAATGGTGGGTCCATTCCAAGTTTTCTGAGGAATCTCTATATTGCTTTCCAGAGTGGCTGCACCAATTTGCAACTCCACCAGCAATGTAAAAGTGTGCCTTTTTCCCCACATCCACGTCAACATCTATTATCGTTTGTGTTCTTGATTATAGCCGTTCTTGACATTGAATCCTGGTCCTAATACCAACTCTCACTATAGACAAGTTGTATAAACTCTCTCCAAGTGGGAGTGCTAATGATACTTTCTTTTTAAGGAATTTGTCCACATTTGTGAAGTGCATATTTAGCACTATGTAAGTATTTGTTACAGACTTTCCAAGTGTCTAACAATGGACACGCATGTTTATAATGGGAAGGACTGGGCCTGTTTTGATAAGGTAAGAATTATCACACCTAATTCAGTTACCATGCCAGCTTTGTTCTAACCAATTTATATAGGCCAACTAATCCTCCTCGCAGTCCTGTGAGGAGCTGCTGTCCTCACACTCAGGGGGCAGCTGTCCCCCATGGGGTCTCTTTAGCCCAGCAAGGCACAGGGATGGGAGTCTGCTCGTCCTGAGATGCCACGCCTGTCGCTGACCTCTACAAGTAGCATATCTTGAAACTCATTTGCCCAGAGACTGAGCTGCTGGGGCTAAACAGGAACAAAAATGGACTTGCTTTACCTTCTTGTCCCTTTCTCTGCTGGCGCTTCCTTGGGGACCTGGTGTGCATGCTCCTGCTACTTGTCCTCTCACCCCAGGTTCTCACGTAGGGAAGGACAGTGGGTAGATGGCCAAAAGGCTTGGATTGGATCCTTCCCTGACTTCCATGCTGAAAACGTCGGGTACATTACTTGATGAAAACCTCACATTTGTATGCAAAATTCAGTTTGTTCAGAGTCTCTGACAATTTTTGCCATAGAAAAGAAAAGAGAAAGAGAGAGAGATTGTCATCTGTTAAAACACTGAGTACATGCCATCTGCAAAAGCTTAAGGACGATGTTTAAAATACCAACATCCATTCTAGAGTGTTGTGCTGGACTCGAGATGACAAAGGTCACTCAGAACTACC
The DNA here is from genome assembly GCF_902686445.1 of Sciurus carolinensis. Lineage (NCBI taxonomy): Eukaryota > Metazoa > Chordata > Mammalia > Rodentia > Sciuridae > Sciurus > Sciurus carolinensis. The sequence continues at coordinate 154,174,113 of NC_062216.1, forward strand.
CTCCTCCCCACCCAGCCATCCTGCCCCAGTGGTGCTATCACAGAGCCACATAGGGAAAGGCACACTGTAGAGGAGATGTTGGTATTTTAAGCATTGCTCTCCTTGAGATTTTTCGAAACAACTCATATTCAGTGTCTTAACTGATGACAATCATTCTCTCCTTTTTTCATGGCAAAAATGGTCAGAAAATCTAACTGAATTTTACATACACATTTGAGGCTTAAAACAAGCAGTCCTAAAATTCAAGGTTAGACCTTTTTGATTTCCAGTAGATGGATTATGCAGTGATTTTCATTAGGCATAGTCTCTTGTGATTTACACGTCAATAAAAGCCTCCACTTGAAATTTTCAGTATCTTCTGCATATTTGTTGCTACTGAGGAATAAGAGGAGAGAGAGGGAAGCCATTTACAAGGTGATGTTTGTTTACTTATATTTATCCTTATTATCCAGAATAATCCCAACTTGAGAGTCTTCAGCCAGAGGACTATCAAATGCTATAATAAAATGCTCTTAACATTTCTTTTCTGCTTTTTCAGAAATTGCCCATTTTGACACTATTTAGAGTAATATTAGTGTTTTCAGAAAAATGCTACTAGGTGGCCTCCATATAATTTAGTCTACCACTTTAAAAATTACTCAAAGTTTAGGACCTGTTACATTTATAGCATGACTTTTTTTTTTTTTCCTAAAGAATAAATAAAAAATTCAGTGAAAAACTCCAAATTTATTTTCACTGTAAGCATTTTCACCCAACCATTTTAAGCTTGAGAAAGAAAAAAGGAATGCATTTGTTATTTTGACCTCTGACAGACCTATTTGCCTTGCAGGTTGCATTAGTAATTCTTCAACATCCACTAAAATTGCTGGCGGTTATGTGTGCAAGGAAACCATTTCTCATCCATTTCTTTTCCCTGAATCCTTTACGAAGGAGACATTCTAATTTTCTGGTTCAAAACATTAGCATCAATTGGAGTAACTCTTTTCAATGTCACCAGGTAAATATCCACTCGGTATAACAAGAACAACTGCAGCCTTAGGTGATACGATCCACCTGACATACGGCTGCATGTGTCGCATTAATTATTTATAAATCCTCAACCATCATGAAATGCAGACATTTTGATCCCCACTTTACAGATAAGAACATCGAGGATTCCAGTAACTAAGATGCCTGATTGCCATTACAGAGGTAGCATGTTGCAGAACTTGAATTTGAAAACCAGGTGGATGATTTTTGTAATTCACATACATTAATAAGGTATTTTATAATCAAAGAATACAGAGAGGCATGCAGAAAAAACAAATGTGAGTGACATAAAAATTTCCGAAGCAAAGCTGATTCTACTTACAAGTGTCTATAATTGGAGAGAGTTGGTGGAGTAGAGTAAAAATAATTCGGTCTTTTCTAGACCCGGACTCAAAACTAGCTCCACCACTTGGCAAGTAAATGACTTTGAGAAGTTAATTCTATCTATAATGACACCTTATAAAGTTGGGAACATTAAATTAGAGAAATCTTATCAGTATTGAGCATAATATCTGTTCCTGTATGGCCTTAATAAGTGGTCTATTTCTTTAACCTCTTTATTTTTTCAAAAAGCAAACATGCATTTTTAGCTCCCCCAAAAATAAATATGCTAAAGTTGTTACCGTATGACTTCCTAATGCCACAGTTTATTGGTCACTTATCAGCAGGCATTATATTCCACCTTCTTACTGAGGATTTGCAGGAGTTGCCTCTCCTGATGCATGTGTGAAAAGGAGCAATTCTTTTCTTACCACCAGAAAGATAAAGGCCACTTTCCTCCCTCAGATGCACAAGGTTTCTATTAGGTGAAAACAGATTGAATGCTGGTCCAACAAGATTTGGCATGGGGTCTAATAGGAAGTGAAATGGAACTGGGACTCAACATGATTTATCACAGTAATTTTTATAAATACCAAAATGGAAAACTTTTTAGGTGTCGGAATGAAAAGGTGAATTGACTATCCCATTAAAGATCAGTCAGTACATTTCACATAGGTCGTTTGAACAGAACCAAAAGGATGTTAAAAGGACGTGAAATACTGATGTCCATAGCTGCTAAATGCCGTCTGATCAACGCCCACAAACCTAATGGGATTAGGCAGCACTTGCTTGGAATGGCAGGCAGAGTTGCTTTTCTTAAAAAATCATGGGAACTTTGTTTACTGAGACTTGGAAGAAGTGACAGTGAATTTAACCCAAGTGGTCGGTGAACAAGAGGTTCAAGTGAAGGGAGAGCTTGGCAGGGCAGATAGGTACCCAGGCTGAGACCAAAGGGTGGACATTCCAGTTTTCACCCAGATGGAAAAACCCCATGAGAAAACTATCCATAAGGCAGAAGTTTCTTTCTTAGAATGGAAACAACTATTCCACTCTACTTTCTGGTCAAATTGTAATGTTCTACTGGAGGGAATTTTTAATCTTTTCACTTCCATCCCTTTTGCCCGAATTGAATTTCGTAATGGCATCATTGTCATGTGTATCCCACTGGGCTCATTCTTTACTCATGGCTGACTTTAAGAAACTCCATACCATTAGGAAGTAAAATGTGTTCCACCTAGACGTCTATGTGAAGCTCTGTGAAGCTGCATAAACGCAGTGATCCTTGGGCCAGCTGCTCTGTATATATAATGATATTCAACCCTTCCAAATGTCTAACAGTTTACAGCGGACTTCCCATACAAAGCAAAGAAAAGGGAGACTATATTTACTGAGTGTATACGAGGTGTGGGGTTTCACTCGTAAATGTTTCACTCGTCTTCACCATTTTCTGTAAGACAATTATCATCTGCGTTTTGCTGCTGAGAAAACCGAGATTCAGAGAGGATCAACAGCCCTTTTAAATCACACAGCTAATAAATGGCAAATTCTGGACTATAACCCAATTATTTAGAGCCTGAGTCCAGACTACAACAGGAAGGAGGTAAGTTGGAATGAGAATATAAATACGACATGGAAATCCAGCTAATTAATTCAGATTCCATGGGTTTAAATTGCTGTTGAATAAAATGATTCTAGGGTATGGTAAGAAGATGTCTGCAGTCTTCTTCTTCCCCTCAACCCACCTCTGGCTGCCTGTCCCTCTTTATCTGCTCATTCCTATCTACATTCCCTCCATGAACCTGTCCTGCCATTCATTTGTATTTTTCCATATGATGAGGATGATTCTATTTCTAACGTCATTTTATAGACCAGGAAACAAAGCTCAGGGACATACAGGGGAGAACAGGGCAGAGACAGTTGTTAGAACTCTGATCTCTCTGGCCCCTCTTCATCAGAGTACACAATAGCATAAATTTGAATGATAATATATATTTGAACATATAAGGTCATATAAAATTTCAGCTTACTGTAAATTCCACTGCCAAAAAAGACATTTCAAAACACTGTATATTTCAGAGGTAGAATATCCAAAAATGCAACCAAAACCTATAAAATGAGGAATATAGCAAAAACCAGGGAATACAAATAATTGCAGCAATAACCAAGCTGAAGTCATGGGGTGCTATGGGTAATTGAACTCCTTCACAAATATCTTAAAAGCAGTGACTCTCTATTGATGCTGACTAGTGATCATTTTTCTCAGGTAATATCATTGTTGCACAGAATATCATAAAGTTTAGGAACAAAGAAAATAATTCTAGAATCCTCTACAGGAAAAAAAGGTACATTTCAAGGAGAAGTAGATTTTTTTTCCCCACTTGTTTTTGCTTTATCATGGCACATTAACTTGATGGAAATTTCCCTCGTGAATATGAGGAATGGTTTTGACCCTATGTACTTGTATGTTTATTTTGATGGTTCTAAATTTAGCAAAGCATTATTGTCATCATTGATCGTAGAGAATTATTCACCTGCGAGCAAGTCAATGGTTTCATGGGTTTATGGTATCATAAGGGATATTGACTGTCAAGTTTATTTACAGTAATTGATGGTTTTTTAATTGTTCTCCGTCTCTGCTCCTAAATTATGATCATTTCAGGGGAAAAAGAGAAGGCTCAAGTCAGAGGGGAAAGGATTTCAGGTTGTGTGTACTTTAGAAGAAACAGGGTACACCTGAAGACTCTTTAGAATTGTTCTAACACTGGCAAAAGCCTACTTAGCCTTCAGTCTCCCAAGGGATGTGTCCCCACCTTCCTTGAGTGAAGTGGTTCCCTCCCTCCTCCATGTCTCCATCTAATCTAAACTTTACTGCCTTTCTCCATGGATGACCTTCTTCCCCTACAAAGTGTCTCACACTTCCAAAAGTTTATAAAATTATGGAATATACGTATGAGGCTGCGTCCACTGTTGTACTGTGAGCCCCTTAAGAATAAGAACTGTGTGTGTTTATTGACTTTGCATCCTTAGCGCCTGACTTCGTGTGAGGACCTACACGTGCTCAGTGGAAATCTGTGAAGACCCAGAATGCACAATAACCAGACCGGAGCCAGTCGGCCTGTGTTCAGCTCCAGGCCCTGACACTGACTAATGCTGAAACCTTGGCCACATTACTAACCTCTCAATGCCTCTGTTTCCTCATTGATAAGATGGGAAAATGATTTCCAAGGCAGCCATGAGGATTGAGTTTCTACATGTCAAGTGCTTAAAACTGAGTAATAGCAAGAATATTAGTCATGACAATGACCACTGTTGCAACCCACGCCCAATTTCAGTGACTCTTCCAAATAGAAGTTCATTTCTCCAGTGCTAAGGTTCCCTGCCAGTCAGCAGTTCTCCTAGTAACGACTCAGGAACTACCTCTATTCGGTATCTTCTATTTGATAATGCCTTCATCTTCAAGTCATAGGATGGAAAATTCCATAGACGGAGAGAGAGAGGAGAATCACATATGGAAGTTTTGCTTAAGGACCAGACCTGGCAATGGCATGCATCAGGTACCCCCAAAACCAATCACAGAACCTCACCTGGATGCTAGAGAACTGTCGACAGAGTCTTCATTATGCGCACAAAGTGAATGAATTCGGTTAATGCACAGATTTAAATAGATGTTACCTATTATTTAAAAAACAGACACTGTGAACATATAAACAGGTGGTTGTATCCAGGTAGGTTAGTTTCTATTGCTTAAGTGTTACAATTTTACTTTTAATTCAACAATTTTCTGTACATCTCTCTGGCACCAATCTTCTGTACTTGATGGCATAAGCCTATCTGGGATGTTTAAATGGGGAGTCACAAAGGTTTACAAGGGCAGATGGCTTAAGCAAGCTATGTGGGTGGAATCTAGAAGGTTCTGAGGTAGCACCTGCCCCATCAAAAGAGCAGCTGCTTGCTGGGGCATCGCCATGGTAGTCAGCAGGAACACCGTGCCAAACCTGCCCAAGCCTTGTAATTTCTCAAGAAAAGCCAGAAACCAGAACTTTAATTTGAGATCTCTCAAATGTAAGAATGTTGACCATTTTTTCTAATGTTTTAAAAACATTGAGTGGATAAATATATGTTTGCCAAAGAAAGCAAAGCCTTTTTAAAGAAACACTAAGGTAGCTTTTTGGACACATTAGCTAATCCATTAAAGTGATATGTTGATGACAGTCAAGACACTGATTAAGAGCTGCTTGAAGAAGTGACGTGAAAGTAAGACCATGAGATGTGTAAGCAAGCTCATCAAAGGTGGCCTTGGTCTCCGAGTTGGCTCCTTCCCCAGACAGTCTGGGCTCCTTCTACCACCACCCTTGAGTGTCTTCTCCAGGATTCAATTAGAATATGGACCTTGTTCTAGGAGGGTGGGGAACTGCATCAACTCTGGAGCTGGTCTACCCAGGTTGGCAGCCTGAACCTACAAATGAACCAGCTCCTGGTCTTCCAACTTGTAAACTGAGGATATGAGTCATACCCATCTCAAAGGAGTGCTGAGTGACATCAGTAAGCTCATAGGTATAAAGTAGTTAGAATATGTGTAATAAGTGTTCAATAAATGTTAGTCATTATTTAATTATCACCACTATCCTACAGGCTAAGGTTGACTAGTGGGTCTCCTGTTTGCAATTCCTGCTTTATGTTATGGAGACCAAGACTCAACTCAGAAGGCATGAGCATACAATAAAACCAAGTACTGGATGCTAGACTCTGCTTCCTGGAAAGTACCTTTGCAAGGATGTACAAACATTATTTTTCTAGACTTGAACTCAGTAGGGCTTACCACTCCTCCTGCCTCTTACCTCCTCTGATCACTGAACTATCACTGGTGTGATCGAGCTAAAATTCCCAGAAGAAAGGAGGCTTGGAGAGATTAAGCTAATTACCCAAGATCACACAACCATAAGGCAAAAGGGTAGAAAGATTGGGGTAAGCATCAGTCCCTGAAGCCAGGGGGTCCCAGACTTTCCATCTTACTGCAGTAAAACTTTATTTTGCTGAAGCAGAAATTTGAGTCTCAGGTGATTATGAGGCTAGTTTCTGAGAACAAACCCCTCAGCTAGGAAATCAGCCTAACAGAAGATTCACATTTCAATAGGCATTTGCTGTTCATGGCTCATTATTGAGGTGTGCAGAATTCCCATGACATAAGGAAAGCTTTGTTTCTTTATGACAAATGACCATACAGTGGAAGATCAAATTTTAATGACAGTTTAAAATGCTGTTAGCTCTCAGCAACTGAGCTGCCTAGGAAGTTGATGCATCTCAACTGAATTAAGAAGGTATTCATAAAGCTCTGGATGTTTCTCTCAGCAAAATCAAGGATCTACATATACACAGAGCCTATTACAAAATGATGGCCTATTAGCTCAATACGGTGATTTGGAGAAGCAGAGAGGATGTTGTTAAAAGCATGTCGATGCTGTTAAATGGAACATGGACTCTCCAATATGCATCCATTATTGGCACTCTTTATTGGAATTTTGGGTCATTGGCCTGTTAGAAAGAATAAATGAGCACAAACAATTGAGTGTCTATATATAACATTTTGAATTCTTCCCATAGAGACCAGTTAATTTTGCTACCTTATTGCTTAAACAATGCACAGAGCCATTTGGAATATTTTCACAAAATACCTCTTTTTTATGATTTTATAAACTGATTCCAGAAAGGCCTGGCCCTGTGAGAGTGTTGTCTGAGGATCAGGGACTACCTGGTTTCAGACTGAGGTCTGCCTTCTAGAGCGACACGCCGGACACACCACTAAGAACCCTCACACACATTTCTTTCACTCTCACAATAACCCAATGCATTTTAGTAATATAATTCCATTTCCATGATTTGGGAAACTTTGATTCAAAGAGGGTTTAGTAACTTACCTAACATCATATTGCTGGAAAATGGCAGACAGGTAATTCTGATTGAAATTCGATGTTCTTCATCATTCAGGTTGCCTCATGACTTGAAGCAACTCTCAGAACTAATTTTAAAAAAAGAGACAAGTAGCTCAGAAAAATATCCAGCCATTAAAAATTATTCCATTGTCCTCTTCTGTTACCTGTCATGACAATGATGGAGGTGAGCATCAGTTGTTTGAAATATTCCACAACAATTCCTTGGATGGTGTTTCTAATTTTAGCTTCCGCTGGCCCCAGTTTCTTCAGGCAATGAATAATTTGCATGGCAAGTTTACTTCTGTACAAGACATTAGAGTGGAAACCAAGGACACTTAGAAGAGTTTCATAGGAAAAGTTGGTCTCCAAACTGCATTAAAACTTGCTAAGTATTCAACATTGAGGGTACACTATTGATTATGTACTTAATCTTTTTATAGTTTTCAAGTGCCTATTAAATTCTACTTCAACACAATAACCATTTATATCTCCATAATGATAATGGTAGGACAGTAAATTTTAAAAGCTCATTTGCAACTATATTTTTATTCCTGGTAAAAACCTTTGCCACTCCTAGGTCACTCTCTCTGCAGGATTTCTAAAAATATCTAAAAGCATGGAACGGGGGAAATCCATGATCTAGGTTTTAATCTTATATTAGAGACTGTTCCATCCGCTCCTCTTCTTGTGGCAGTTAATGACTTAGGCTTTATCCATTTTCACCAATGAAAGATTTCACTAATGGAAGAATTTCTCTCCTATCTCACTATCAATCACTTCAACACTATTTTATCACAGTTCTTGGTGAATTCTGTAGATCACAATTTGGCTGAATAGTTAATATTTTAGGCTTTTCAAGTCGAAAGGGACAAAACAAGAATATTACATAGGCACTTATAGACAAAGCTAACAATCACTTGGGCCACCTCATTTGCTTGGAATGATCTCCTGGACGTGGGCGTCTGCCCCAGTGACCCGGATCCCGGGATCACCTTTTCTTTCTAGATATCCCAGATATAATTACTGACTCCAGGGCTGACATTCCACATCTTGATGCCAGCAATTGCCAACAGTAAGTCCTTATTAGGTAGGTGAGTACCCGCACTGAGTGACCATGATATACCTCCGCACCAATCCCACCTCCCAAAACAGGGTTTCTTGTCCTCCTTACCATCTAAATGCGCTCTTCGATTGGTTTCCCCACTAGCATTTTGACCGCACACTCTACTCCAGTCACAGGGGCCCCCTGCTCATTCCTTACACCACCCAGCCACGTCCTGTCTGAGGTTCTGGTCAGTGTGCTGCCCCCACCTGCCACTCTTTCCCCCTGCTGTCCTTGGCTCAGGCCCTTAGCCACTCTGAGCATCAAGTTCTTGCTCCAATACTACCTTCTCTAAACACAGTTTAAAATTGCCTACTCCTCCCTCTAGAGCACCCTCTATCCCATTTATGTCCTTATTTTGTCAGTGCCTAAAGTCACCACCGTATAGTCTGCATTTTACTTTAAAATACATAGATCCATCTCCCCCACTATCACTCCCGTGTAACTAAAATGAAAGCACTGGTAAGCACAGGGACTTCTTTTCCTCTTTTTCTTTTTCTTTTCTTTCTTCCTTTTTATCTTATTTTATTTATTTATTTATTTATTTATTTATTTATTTATTTATTTATTTTGGTCTGCTTTCTTCACTCCTGTGTCCTCAACAGTAAATAGCATATGGTCAGTTTTCAATGAGTACATTGGCTTAGATAAATAAATGAATCTGTTTCTCTTGTCTTCTTTTCATTTATTCTCTTTTATAGAATCATGCACACAGATCTCAAAAACACAGTCTGATGAAGTTTTAGACAAATACACACCCATGTAACCACTATTCAGGTAAAAATAAAGGACATTTTTATCACCCTTAAAGTTCTCCTTGGCTTTTTTGTACTGTAAGTGTCCACCCCCTGGGGTAGTCTGACTTCGATCACCCACGTAGAATAGTTTTTTTCTTTTTTTGTGTGTGGTGCTGGGGATCGAACCCAGGGCCTTGTGCTTGCGAGAGCGAACACTTTACCAACTGAGCCATCTCCCCAGCCCAAATAGTTTTTTCTGTTCTTGAACTTCATATGAATGACATCAGATAGCACGGACCTCCCATCTTTCACTCAACATGACGTTTTTCTCTTTTACTTAATTGATATACAATTCACATACCATAAAATTTACCTTTTCAAAGTGCACAATTCAGTGGGTTTTAGTGTGCTATCAAAGTTGTTCAACCATCATCACAGTTTAATTCTAGAACGTTTTCATTACTTCAAAAATAAACCACATAGCTGTGCATGGTGGTGAACGCCTCTAATTCTAGCAACTAGGGAGGCTGAGGCAGGAGGACTGTTAATTCAAGGCCAGCCTCAGCAACTCAGTGAGGCCCTGAGCAACTTGGTGAGACCCTATCTTATAAATAAAAAGTAAAATTGGCTGGGGATGTAGCTCAGTGGTAGAGCACCTCTGGGTTCAACCCCCAGTACCAAAAAAATAACTAAATAACTAAATAAACCCCTTACCCAGTAGCAGCCGCTACCAATTTGGTTCTCCTCTCAGTCCCTGGCAACCATCAACTTTCCATTATTATATTTTTCTGGATATTTCATGAAATATAATGATACAATATGTGATTTTTTGTACCTAACTTCTTTTATTTGCCAAGATGTTTTCTGGTGTTATACATGTTGCAGTATGTATCAATCGGTACTAATTAAGTAACTGAATTCAATGCCACTATATGGATAGATCACAAATGTTTATTCATTCTCCAACGGATGGACATTTGAATATTTCCACTTTGGGTTATAATGAATAATGCTCTTGTGAACATTTGTGTACAAGTTTTTAATGCCACTGTATATTTGCAGTTTTCTCAGGAATGTATCTGAAAGGAGAAATCCTAGGTTTTATTGTAATTCTATTTTAACATTTTAAGGAGCTGTCAAACTATTTTCCAAAGCACTACACCATTTTACATTCCACTAACAATATATGATGTATGAGGATCATAAGGTCTCCATATCCTTGCCCATATTCATTATTCTTTTTTATTATTGTCCCCTTAGTTGTTCTGAAATGGCCTCTCGTTATTGTTCTGATTTGCATTTCCCTAATGACTAATGATATTGACTATAATTTTGTGCCCATATTGTCCATTTTTGCATGTTCTTCAGAGAAATATCTATTGAAATTATTTGTTCATTTTAAACAATGGGTCTTTTCTTTAGTTACGAGTTCTCTATGTATTGTGGATACTAGGCCGTTATCAGATACACGATTTGCTAATGTTTTCTCCCACTGTATAGATTTTCTTTTCATTTTCTTGATTGTATCCTTTGAGGCACAAAATTTTTTACTTTTGATTAAGTCACATTTGTATTCTCTTTTGTTGCTTATGCTTTTGATGTCATGTCTAAGAAACGATTATTCACGGTCATGAAGATTCTTGCATGTTTTCTTCTGAGTTTTATAGTTTAAGCACAAAATTTAGTTTTTGCTATATTTTGAATTAATTTTTATATAGGGTGGAGGGAGGGGTCTGACTTTATTATTGTGATTAAAGATGCTACCCTTAGGCAAGTCCTTTGTAGACAATATGTGCCCTCATTTCAATTACATGTATCTGGGTGATCAGTAGATGCATGTTTAAGTGGAAATGGCCAATTTCTCAAAGTTGTTTTTACAATGTAGAGTTTCCATTTCTCCACATTCTCACTAATATTTGGGGTCATCAATTTTGTTTTAATTTCTGCTATTTTAGACAGTAGCCTCTCTATATGGTTTTAATTGGTACTTTCTTGATGATTAATGACATTAAGTACTTTTTCATGTGTCAAAAAGGAAATCTGGTAACTTTTTTATCAGAGGGATAAAAATCATGGCCAATTTTTAGTTGTCTTTTGATTTTTGATTTATAGGATCTTGTTTTTCTATCTACAAGTTCTTCATCAGGTAAAAGCTTTGTAAACATTTTATCTCGGACCTTTTCATATTTTTAATGTTGTGCTTACTGAATTCAAGTTTTTAATTTGATAAAGTTCAATTTTTCTGGTTAATGCTTGTGGTTTCCCTATTTAAGAAATAGTCCCTCCCTAAGGTTATGAAAATAGCCTCATATGTGTTCTTCTAAATGCTATATGAACTTTGCTTCCACTCTGAGGTTTATGATCCATCTCTAATAAATTTCACAGATGATACTTCACTCTTAAGATTTACTTCTCCATAGATATATCTGGTTATTTCAACACCATTTATTGAAAATCTCTTTTTCCTAATGAATGGCATTGAAGTCTTTGTTAAAAATTGATTGTGTACGAGTGATCCTATTTTTAGACTCTTCAGTTCTATTGATATCATTTTCTAGGTTTATGGCAATATGCCCATATTACACTGTCTTGCTCAGTATAATTTTATAAATCTTGATTTTGGTAAAATAAGACACAAACTTTATTATTGGCTACTTTAGATTATTTGCATTTCTATAAAAATTTTAGGACAGTTTTTTTTAGTTTGTATAAAAACTGTCGGATTTTAATTGGGAATCCATCCAATCTGTATATCGACTTGAGGATATCTGACATCTTAACAATATTGTTATCCATAAAGATCTCTCTATTTATTTAAAATATCTTTTATTTTCTCAACCATGTGGTAATTTTTAAGTTTCCATTGTAGATGTGTTGTACTTCTTTAGATAAAAGAATTCTTACGGCTTTGATACTTTCAAAAACTAATGTAAATGGTAATTTTAAATTTATTTTTAATGTGTTTATTGCTCTAAGATAAAAATGTAATTGGTTTTTGTATGTTAATTTTATATCCAGTGACTTTGTTAAATTCACTAGTTCTAGTGATTTGTTCAAACATTCCTTCTGGTCTTCTGCTAAGTTCTACTTCTAACTTTAGTTGCAGTATTTCTATTGATTTAACATTACTTCTTTGAGTTAATCTCTACTTCACTTCTTACTTTGGATTTGCTGAGGAGAAATTGGAGCAATGTGAGAAACTAATCTAGATGAAAAGTCACACAGGGACCCAAGATATAAAACAGGCTAAATATTATTCCTGTTGAGGTTTCTTTTTCTAGTCTTATCTTTCTCATTTCTCATTGTGAACCACATAAGCCTTAAAACCCCTGACATCTTCCAGAGGTTTTGACATACGTGGGAATTATTCCAGACTTCTCTTTTATCTTTCTTTTCCTCAGCTGACTCTTATTCCTAACTCCTGAGGACTGGCAGAATGAACAATATCTTCAAGTTTTACCAAAATTTACTAGGAATGACCTAAAGGAAAACATAGATATAATAAAGGGCAAAAACTCAGAAATGAGTTTCAGGTCTCCTTGAAAGACAACATGAAAAAGTGAAAATGGTCTAGACTTTGGCAAGAGCTTAGATTTAAATCTCTTCTCCTCCATTTGATAGACGAGTAATCTTGAATAAACTTACCTTTGTAAATCACATTTTCTACTTTTATAATGGAGATATGTGTTGCTTCCTACAAGGACTTTGTGAAGGTTCGATAAGATGGCGCATGTAAAGCCCCTGGCCCAGCGTCAGGTGTCCTTCAGACTTGACAGATATCATGTGTATGCTTTCCTAAGAAAGTAATCTGGGATTGTTATGGCTTAGATATGAGGTGTCCCCCAAAAGTTCACATATGAGTCAATGCAAAAGTGTATAGAGGTGAAATGACTGGGTTCTGAGAACCTTAACCTAATCAGTATGTTAACCCACTGATAGGGATTAACTGGATTGTAGCTGTAGGCAGATAAGGTATGGCTGGAGGAGGTGGGTTCCTGGGGGCATGTCTTTGGGGTTTATATTTGTCCTTGTTGAACAGAGCTCCCTCCTCCACCTCTCTCTCTCTCTCTACTTCCTGGGGCCATGTTCCACTTCCCTCCTCCACATCCTTCTGCCATGACATTCTGAGCCCCAAGGAATGGAGCAGGCCATCTGTGGACTGAGACTTCTGAAACCATGAGCCCCAATACAAACATTTCCTCCTTTAATTCTTCTCATCAGGTCTTTGGGTCAAAGCAGTGAAAAAGCCGAGATAAAATGGGGATCTTACTAAATGTGACTTGTTTCAAATAAATAGTTCCTCTTTTCTTTAAAGGAAAAACCTCCAGTTGCATCCTTTACCTCATCATCTTCTACCTCCCCACAACTGCACTTAAAATTTATTTCCATGATAATTTCTGTTGTGTTTCACACTCTGGTTTTCTCATTTGAACCAGCTCTTCTTTGCTTTCAAAAGGCTGAGTTTGAGTTTAGCCCCCCCCACCCTGCTTCTCATTCTATATTATCTCTTTGGATTTCTCTTGTACTCTATCTACTCTCCTTTGCCAGTGACTCAAATTTTCATTTCTGGCTGTGATTTCATGCATGAACTGAAGATCAGTGTTCCCTACTCAGCGTTTTTGCTGGGGTATTCCACCCGCAATTCAAATTCCCTGAGACCAAAATGAAATGGTCTACTTTTCCATGCACTCTCATCTGTTCTTGAGGGATGTTAAACTCTCTTTGTAGGATTAGTACTGAGAATGAAGGAATTAGTGATAGTAGACCTGGAGCAAATGTCATTGTAAAGCTATACAAATGTGTATTGTGTGAATAAGCATGGGAATGATGTCATCAAGAGAAACTAACAGTGGGAACAGAGGTAAGGAGTCCAGAACAATGAGAAAGTTAGGCAGGTGAGAGTGAATTGCTCCTTCCCAGAGTCATTTCTGTAGGTGGGAATAGGCTCCATTATGTGGGAACACAAAGACAGAGCTTCCAAGAACACAAAGCCGCCATTTGCTTGCCAGAGTTCTGGGGTCAAACGCAGCAACCAAAGTAGTTTTCTTCACCTTAATGATAGAATTGAGTGCAAGTTGATAAAATTTAATACAAGGCTATGGTTGAGTCATAATAAGATGAATGCAGAGGCATAAGATGAAGTTTCCTTGGATGCCAGCTTAATGAAGTCAAGATTAATTGAACCAAATTTATTCTCTCAGTATATCTTTATTGGGTACTTACTGTGTGCAGAGAAATAAACTGGAGACTGGGAATACAATTGTGAATAAAAAGAAATTCATACCTCACAGTTCCTTTTTCTCATAGACAGTCTGAGGAGAGTTTTAAAATGGTAGAGAGCCAAGTATAATATGGGGGTGGGATAAGATGCCAAGAAGAGGAAAGAAGTGGGCTGAGGGGACACCTAGTTATAAAACTAGGAAGTGGGTAATGCACATTCGTCATGTTAAATGGTAGCCCAGAATCAGAATCTTTGAGTCCCTTTTTCAAATCTACAGGAAATTTCTAGACTTATCTATCACACTACCCAGGAAACCTGCCTCCCCAGCCTCTTTTGCAATGGGACACAGGTCCTCAAACCACACCACTCAGACACATCTATGAAAGATTTTGATTTAGAATTAAATTCAAAGACATTTTGTATTGTTCCATTTAACTTTGAAGAGTTAAATCCAAAGGCCCCATGTGGAACTATTTGGCCTTCAGATTGGTGCTGCACTGGTTGGAAAGTCAAGTTCTTGGCTCAGGTTTTGTGTGAATGCTGGTGGCAATCACGGTTCCAGTCAAGTAAGCTTCCTGGCTGTGGTCCACATCTAACACCCAAGGCTAGGTGACGTAGGAAGTGGCAGTTCCCTCATTGGATGAGTCCTACAGTATGGCTTGGGGCACAATCCCTGGAAATGAGCCTTGAGCTTGATTAGCCAGCATGCTCCAAAATTTTATGAACCATGTAATATCCTTTTCTGCTTAATAAGCCAGATTTGGTTTCTACCACTTAGAACTAAAAATAACCCCAACAAATATGAAAGGCTTTCCAGAGGAAGTAATGTCTACACTGAGATGTTTAAAAGAGTGGAGTTTAGAGGAAAGGGAAAGTGTTTGGAGCAGAAGGGCATCCAGAAAAAGAGAAAGAGAGGATCCTGTGCTTAAGGGACACAATCATTACCTGGCATGGCAGATGGTGAGGGATGAAAAGGAAGATGGACCCGTTAAGCAGGGTCCTGGCCACAGGCTGGATTAAGAAACTCTGTAGCAAGACTGACTCAGCAAAGGAAAGGTATGGAGGTTGTAGTTGAAGATCTCAATGCCAAGAACTAAGAGGCTGAGACAAGCTCACTCCAACTTCATTCTCCTGTCCTGTTTGTTGCCTCCAGGACTGACATTTCCTTCATTCACGGTTGAGTTTCATTGCCTTCATCTCCAAAAAAGAACATCTAGTGCAAGATGTCAATCATGAAATACTTTCCATCATGGACAAGAAAACTACCTGTGAGAGATTTATCCAAGAGAAGAATTGGGAAAATTTCCCTACAGCACAAAAATATTAGATTAATCACTTATTCAGTTTGTTTCAGTGGTTCTGCCCGAGGGAATCCAGTTCATCTTCCATACACCACACCTTAGGTTCACTGTTTATTCCAGAAAGTAAGACAGAATGGCACCAATCACCCAATGTCAATTTGTGAGTTGGATATGAAAGATTGTTTCACATTTGTCAATGCTGTCCTCAATGTACCAAGAACCATTTGGTGTTCAAGTACCAAAGACCTTGAGAAGTGCATGTTCCCAGGGTATTAAGAGATTTTGTTTACAAATGGTTCTAAAATAAAATAAGATGGAGAAATTCTCAAACAGCTTATGTGTCAAAGGACTTCTTGGGATGTTAAATATGCTCTGAAATCTCCAAGATGGAGAAAAGTATGCTGCATATTCTAAATTTACTTGAAAACTATCTTGCAGAGTTTGTATCCACATAGATGACCTATACAACCCTTCTCGGATATTCTTTCTCCTTGATATGACCCATGAGTCCTGTGAAGCTGAGTCTCAGGTTAATATTTATCTGAAAGAGAGACTGACCAATAGGAATGACTCAGGACATGTCATTTATGCCGTGACTTCCCATTTCTCTGAGATTTGCTTTCTTTTTTATGACAAAAACCTAATCCCACATATCTAATCTTTTCCTTTATCACAAGGCCATTTTGCTTCCTTTGTTTTTATTCCTAATTTCTTCCCTGTGGTATTGATTTCCTCCTACATTGTAGAGAAAAGGCTTTCATTAAGTTCCCCTAGAAAGTCTTCACTTCCTAGAGTCCATCAGATTTTCACATTCTAATGGTGGATCTGACACATTTTCCAACTAAGATGCACACACTTGAAGATATCAAAAACCAAGACCTTAAGAGAAAGAATCTTTCTTAATGAGTTAATATGTGTTCAAAGGCAGATGATGTGAATTAAAAATAAGAAAGCTCAGGGACCAGAGATCTGGTATACACTAGTGAGGGGAAGGCAGTGAAGAGAGAAACTTTAGCTCCTCAAAATGCTATGAATCTGCAGGTTGAAGGAAGAATCAATTTCCTGTGATTTTGCTTGTCCCATCATGAGGAAATAAACCATATTTACCTTGATGTCAGACCCTAAACAAACAGGGCATTGCAGAACTTCCCACATTTGCTTAAAGTAGCTATTCTCAAACTTTAACCAGCCTCTGAAAAGCTCACCCAAGAGCTTTTCTAAATTCAGTTTTCCAGGTTCTACCCCAAGTGCTGCAAAATCAGTAGCTCAGGCATTTCCACCAAGTTCCACCAAGTGAAGCTGACAGTGCTGTTCTGGGGAACACACTTTGAGGATCAGGCCTAGAAAATAGCAAACTAGCTCCTGGGGACCAATCTCATAGTGATGGAGGGCTTCACAGCAAAATACTAACAAGCACATATTTATTTGGCTAGAAAGACACTGGGTTCAATACCAGATATCTCACTAACTGAGGTACTGAAACAGTTTATTTATCCTGTCTAAGCCTCACTAATGCCATTTCCAAAATAAGAATAGGAACTGTCGTGAAGGTTAAGTAGGACAACACCTATAAGGTTTTCAACAGAGACTTCGGTACACAGTAAAGCACCCCAAAAGTTATGAGCAACAAAGAGTATTATTTTGTTGATTTTCAGAAGTCTCTGGTGTTATCCTACCCCTAAACTGTAAGTGCTGAGCAAAGAAATTCTTAGGTTTTTTTTATTTTTTTAACAGCATTTATCAAAAATCCAATACCTTACACATACTAAATCTCTAGCCCTTTAGGACATAAACCCAGAATTATTACAGAACTCATCCTGAAGTTCCTGAAGTTGTTCTACTTTGGAGATTCTTTGAGGGGGGGGAGGAAATGTTTTCTCCAATTGCTTCAGTGGCCTTGAAATTGAATTCCATCAGCAGCAGGAGTTAGAATTTGGAGTCCACAGGCAATGAGCCTCCTTACCCACTACTAATTGAAAAAACTATTTAGCCAAATAAGTTGGTCTCTGAGAAGAGCCCTAGATTTCTTGGGCATCCTCAGTTCTTGTATAAATAGAGTCCCTCAGAGTCTCTCCACCTGATCCAGCCCTCCCCTTCCATGAGGCTATGATCATGCATGATACTCTACACGCTTACCTCTTGGTGTCTGGCAATGGGCAAGCATTTCGTGCATGCTTCATGTCTGTTTTTCTTACATCTAACCTTCTTTTCGTGGGAAGACCTATCTATTCAGTTCCCCTTGGTGTCCCCTAGAATGGAACCTGGAACAGAGCTAACCATAGCAAATATTGAGAATCAGTCAAAATGACCAAATGCCCAGTAAACCTCAAGAGTGGAGTGAGAAAAAAAAATTTGATTTCTCTTGCATGTAGCAACTGTTATATTCAATATACATATAATATATATACATACAAGAATAAATAATATGACTCCTCCTATGTTTTGATGATTGGATATTGGATTTTCCCACCAAGGTCAGAACTTTATTAATCCAGTGGAAGAGCCAAAATCAAGAACCTTAGGTAATACAGGAATTTTTGCTTAAAATAAGGAATGAGGCTTTAGGGCTTCCATGCAAGTTGGACAGCCCAACAGTGGTAAAGCGCTTACAACGTGTCTGGCAATAGTCACTCAGTTCAGTTATGTTTTTTTTCTCCCCGAACATTAATCCTTTTCTTCATTACTTTCTTTACACCCTCCAATATGGTTATACATGTAAATGAATTTGTGTGTCTTTGCTTCTCTTTTCTCATTTTAAATTACCTCTCCCCTTCGCCATAAATTGTATATTCGGAGTTTCATTTGTGACCAAAAATGCAATTGTTTAATTGTGCAATCTGCAATTTGTAATATAATTATGCCGACCAAATTATTTCCTGGGCGGCTCAATTACTGTGATTACATTTGTTAAGTTTACAAGACACATGCTGTTATTCTCCTTTCCCTCTGGCTGGGAAATAGTTTTATTTCGCGTTTAGTTCTTGGTTTCAGGGTTTGGAGTGGGTATCATAACGGGGAGTGGAATTCATCACTGGTTCCTGCTGCTAGAGCCCCACTTGTGTTAATGAAGATGGGGGCAGATGCTGAAAAACCTCCCGCAAGTTTTACTGTCTTGTGTCCACTCAACACTTAGCAAGAGAGATTGATGATGGCATATTGCAAATTATCTTGCAGAACATTCCATCTCAGAAAAAAGCAGCTAACATTGATTGGATGCTTTCTGCGTGCCAGACATAGGTCTCAGCACTTCAAGTACATTTACGTGGTTTTCTTCAGAACAAAGCTACGAATATCCCTGTATCTCAGGGATATTCCCCAAGAAGCCAGAGACTGTGACAAGGGCCTGAATGCAGGTAGTTTATTTGAGGAGGTGACCCCCAAGGAAAAAAGAGTGAGGCCTAGGAAGGAAGTCCCTCCAGGGGCGGGCTAGCCAGCTGATTTACCCCTCGGTGATGGGGGTTCTAATTGGCAAGGGCAGCCATAGGCAGCTGTGCAGATAATACCCCAGGGTTATGTCTGAGACTCCAAAGAGGGTCTTTTTCTTTTGGATCCTGTCCCTCTTGGCCAAGAAGTCGCCCCACAAGATGTTGACACCATAAGGTTCCCAGGCTTGCAGTGCTTGGGACCAATGAGTCCTGTGTCTGCCCTACTTGGCTGGAGCAAAGAAGCCCAGGGTGGTAAGACCAGTGAGGGGCAGTTGGGAGTAACTGCCATCAATCACTCCTAGTGATGACAGGGTTCCAAGTATACTGTTTCTTCTTTTGTGACATTACCGTTCCTTTAATTCATCAGCATTTTCAGAGCTTTATGTAGTTACAATTGAGACTTTAAAATGCACGTATTTAATACAAATTTGATGAGTTTGGACATACGCATATACTCCTGATATCATCACCACACTGGAGATAATAAACATGTCCATCACCTCCAAAAGTTTGCCTGGTTCCAGTGTGTGTGTATGTGTGTGTGTTATATTTCTTAACAAGAAATATACCCTCACAAGTTTTCAAGTGCTTAACACCCTCTTGTTAACTGCAGACACTACAGTTCAGAAGATCTCTAGAGCTTATAGAAATGTAACTTCGTACACATTAAGCAACACCTCTTCACCCCTCCCACGCCCATCCTCTGTCAACTGCCATTCTGTTTTCTATTTCTACAGTTTTGACTACTTTAGATACCACATTTAGGAGAAATCATACTTGACTGTGATGGCTTATTCCACTTGGTATAATGTCTTCAAAGATCATTTATGTTGTCACAAATGGTAGGATTTCCTTTTTCCAAAAGCTGAACAATATTTCATTATATGTGTAGACTACAGTTTCTTTCTCCATTCGTCTGCTGATGGATATTTTGGTTGTTTCAATATCTTAACTACCATGGATAATGCTCCAGTGAACATGGGCGTACAGATACATCTTCAAGATCTTGATTTCAATGCTTTTAGCTATATACCCAGGAGTAGAATTGCTGGATCATATAATAATTTTATTTTTTTAACAATCGACCATACTGTTTCACCAAGTGGATTCAAAATTTTTTATTCCCACCAACAGTGAACAATAGTTCCAATTTGTTATGATTGGTCAACAAATCTATGAAAAAATGTTCAATATCTCTAGCAATTAGAGAAATGCAAATTAAAACTACACTGAGATTTCGTCTCACTCCAGTTGGAATGGCAATTATCAAGAATACAAGCAACAATCAATATTAACAAGGATGTGGGGGTCTAAAAATTGGTACAACCACTCTGGAAAGCAGTATGGAGATTCCTCAGAAAACTTGGAATAGAACCACCATTTGATCCAGTTATCCCATTCCTCAACATATACCTAAAGGACTTGAAATCAGCCTATTACAGTGATGCAGCCACATCAATGTTTACAGCAGCTCAATTCACAACAGCTAAGCCTCAGAACCAACCAGGTGCCTTTCAGCAGATGAATAAGTAAAGAAAATGTGGTACATATACACAATGGAATATTACTCAACCATAAAGAAGAATGCAATTATGACATTTGCTTGTAAATAGGTGGAACCAGAGACTATCATGTTAAGTGAAATAAGCCAATTCCGAAAAAACCAAAGGCCAAATATTCTCTCTGGGGCTGGGGAGATAGCTCAGTTGGTAGAGTGCTTGTCTCACGTACACAAAGCCCTGGGTTCGGTTCCCAGCACCACAAAAAAAAAAAAAAAAATATTCTCTCTGATATATGGATGCTGACTCATAATAAGTGGAGTTGGGTAAAGGAAGAATAGAAGTCCACTAGATTAGACAAAGGGGAATGAAGGGAAGTGAGAAGGGATGGAAATAAAAGGGCAGGAGAATGAATTGGACATGACTTTCCTATGTTAATATTTGAATACACAACCAGTGTAACTCCAAATCATGTACAAACACAAAAATGAGAAGTCATATTCCATGTATATATCCCAAAACACATTTTACTGTTATGTCTAAGAAAAAACAAAAAAAAATTTAAAAAGAGTTCCCATTTCCACATTCTTGCCAGCATTTTTTATCTTCTTTTTTCTCTAGCTATTCCAGCAGGTGTGGGTGCTGTCTCATTGAGGTTTTGATTTTCACTTCCCTGACACACTCTCCATATATTGGTTGGCCATTTGTATGTCTTAGGAGAAACGTCTATCCAAGTTGCTCATTTTTAAATTGGGGTATTTGTTTTATTGTTGTTGAGTTATCGTGTTGCTTGTATATGTTTACTCAGCCCTTTTTTAGATATAATGGTTTGCAAATATTTTGTCCCATTCTGGGGGTTGTCTTTTCATTCCACTGATTGTTTTCTTTGCTGTGCAGAATTGTTTGGTTTGATATAGTCCCACTTTGGTGTCATATCCATGAAAACATTGCACGATACTGATGATGTGGAGATTTCCCCCCATGTTTTTCTAGGAGTTTAGCAGTTTCAGATTTCTGGTTAAGTCTTTAATCCATTCCAGCTGATCTTTATGTGAATATGTAACATGGAGGTCAAACGTCCTCCTTTTGCACAAAGATACCCAGTTTTCCCAACATTTGTGTTAAAGAGAATATCCTTTCCCTGTGGTGAATTCTTGGCACCCTCGTTGAAGACCAGTTGGCCCCATATGCATGGATTTATAGATTTATTTCTAGACTTACTCCTCTTTTTCACTGGTCTATAGTTTTCAAATGTCTATTTTAATTACTATAGCTTCATAATATATTTGAAATCAGAAAATGTGATGCTTCCAACTTTTTTCTTTCTCAAGATTGCTTTGGTGATTCTGGGGCTTTTGTTATTTCATATGACTCTTATGACTTGTTTTTTCTATTCTGTGACTAATGTCATTAGGAGTTAATTTTTTATTTTATTTTATTTTTTGATTCATCATACACAAATGGCATACAACCTTTCATTTCTCTGGTTGTACACAATGTACAGTCACACCATTCATGAAATCATACATGTACATAGGGTAATGATGTCTGTCTCATTCCATTATCTTTCCTTTCCCCCACCCCAACCCCTCCCCTCACTTTTCACTACACAATCCAATGTTCCTCCATTCTTTCCTGACTCCCACCCCAGTTATGTATCAACATTCACTTATCAGTGAAAACATTTGGCCTTTGGTTTTTTGGGATTGGCTTATTTCACTTAGCATGATATTCTCCAACTCCATCCATTTACCTGAATATATCATAATTTTATTTTTCTTCATGGCTGTATAATATTCCATTGTGCCTACATACCACAGTTTCTTTATCCATTCATCTATTTAAGGGCATCTGGGTTGGTTCCACAATCTAGCTATTGTGAATTGAGCTGCTATGAACATTGATGTGGCCACATCACTATAGTATGCTGATTTTTAAAAATTAATTAATTTCTTTTTTTTTACAGACTGCATTTTGATTCATGGCACACAAATGGGGTACATCATTTCGTTTCTGTGGTTGTACATGATGATGTAGATTCACACCATTCGTGTAATCATACGTGTACATAGGGTAATCATGTCTGTCTCAATCCACCACTTTTCATACTCTCTCTCCCTCTGATTTCCTTCTACATAATCTAAAGTTCCTCCATTCTTCTCTCACTTAGTATGCTGATTTTAAGTTCTGTGAGAATAGCATTGAACCCATTGGCGAGGACCCCTTCCGCCATGCTGCTTGATAAGGTCGGAGCAGGGGAAGGGCTGGTCGAGGGCACCGTTCCAGGAAACCGCTGCTGTCGTCTCTCCTGGGAATTGGGTGTTTTCTTGTAATTACCATTCTTACAACTATGCAACTGCAAATCATATTCCCTGGATTGTTGTGAAAAGAATTCAACCTCTGTGAGTCTGCGGAGCTTGGGGGAGGATGAGGAATGCTTTAAAAAATGTTCCAATATCACACATAATAAGTCTGAAGGTACAGAGTTTGAGGAGTTCTCCGGAAAACTACAGTTACAGGAATTGCTGGCTCCTATGCTGAGCTCACCTGCCCCAGTTAATGCTTTACCAGTAAAACAGCCTGACAAACAGAACAGGAGACTTGTCCCCACAGTGCAAGGACCGCCCTACTTAGCTTGCAAGATTGGTTGTACGTTTGTGGTCTCCACCTAGAAGGAAACAAGCAGATAAGTATGAAGACCTACCTCCCACAGATCCACCTCTTCCCTACACAGGAGTGTACAATGAAAATGGTGAATACATAATTAATATCTATGGTAAATGGACAAATGTCCAATATTTGTCCTTCCTTCAAAGGCTTGGACGTCAAGGGCCACCCTGGAAATGTAGGACTAAAGAACAAAGAAATAGCATATGCAAACAACTAGAAAAATATTATCTTAAGATCAAATGCCCTTATTGCATGTTAACTGGTTATGAGGAGTTTATACTGGCTTAGGTCTCACATGTGTATTACAATAGGTAGAGGATAAATCAACGACATAAAGAATAATAGGATAAAATTAGGTACTCACACGGATTGTTTGGCAGTAAATAACCTAACTTAGTCTTAACTGAGCTTGTTTAGGTAGACCTTTAAGGTTAAATCAAGAACATAATAATATGAGCTAAAGATTAAGTGCATGCTTTGCTTAGCAGTTCAGTGAATTTAGCTTAAAATAAAATAGAGTCATTATGCTGACAATAGGTCTGACACTAAAGGGTATACAAAGGCCAGTAGATGAAAAGAGGAAAATATCTTTCACTGTCATTTGCTTAGGTGAGTAGTTTCAAGAAAATAGAGTAAGTTGACCTTAATGTACCTGCTCTGTGTTAGACACCTGCTGGAAAGTGTGGCTAATGACAAATCTTGTGGTCATTTCCCTATAACTTGTATCTTGTTTAATCCTGCTTTACTTAATACTATAAAAGAAGAACTAAAATAAATCTGAGCAGCACTTGCTTCCAGTTGCTCCAGGGGTTGGTGTCTTTCCTCTGCGCCAACTCCAGCCCTCCTTCGGGGAACCCGGGAGTTGCTGGGGCTGGCTCCCAGCAATCCATGTATTATATTGAGTAATATGAACATTTTAAACCTTTCAGTCTATGAACATGGGATGTCTTTTCATTTGTTTATGTCTTTTTAAATATCTTTTAATCAATGTTTCAAAGTTTTTGGAATATAAGCCTTTCACCACTCTGATTACATTTATTTTTTTAAGTATTTTATTCTTCTAATGTTATTGCAAATGGGATTTTTTTAAATTTCCTTTTCAGTAGTTCATTGTTAATGTATAGAAACGTATTTGTATATTGCTATCTATAGGCTACCATGTCATTTGCGAACAGAAATCATTTTATTTCTTCCTTTCAAATTTGAGTATCTTTCCTTTCTTCTTGCCTTCTTGCCTATTTGCACCGGCGAGAGCTTACAGTACTATGTTGAACATAAGGACCTTTTTATTCCTGATCTTATGGGACAAGCTTTTAGTTTTTCACTGATGAGTATGATGTTAGCTGTGAATTTTTCATATCTGGCTTTTATTAGGGTTGATGCATGTTCCTTCTACATTCTGTTGAGTACTTTTATCATGAGAAGGTACCGAACTTTGCCAAACATTTCTTCATCTATTGAAATGATCGTGTAATTCTTTGTACCCTTCGTTCTAGTCACACGGTATATCACAGTTACTGGTTTGCATAGGTTGAAACACCCCTACCTGTCTGGAGTAAACCTCATTCGATCATTGTGTATGGTCCTTTATGTGCTTTGAATATTGTTCGTTAGAATTTTGTTGAGGATTTTTGCATCTGTTTTCATCAGTGAAATTTTCCTGTAACTTTCCTTTTGTTATTGTCTTTATCTGGCTTTGATATTTGAACTCTTTTAGATAAGAAAACTGAAACTTGGAGAAATTGTACAAAGACGTAGAGACATTTCCAAGCAGAACCTGGGGTCTTATACTCAGGTTCCAGTCGATGTTCATTTCCTAGCACTACTGTAACAAATCGCCACAAGCTGGGTCACTTAAAACAATGAGAAGTTCATTATTTTACAGTTCTGGAAGATAGAGCTCTGAATTAGAGCCCCAGCAGGACCATGCTCCCTCTAAAGACTCGAGGAAAGGATCATTTTCTAGATTCTGGTGGCTGGTGGCAATCCTTGGTGGCCTTTGACTGTGGCAGCAGCATGCCAATCTCTGCCTTTATCTTCACATGACTGTCTTTTCTTTACATCCGTATCTTCAACTTAAAATTTTCTTCTGCAGATACTAATTATATTGGACTTAGGTATCACCCTAATCTAATATGACCCAATATTAACTTGATTATATCTGCAAAGACCCTATTTCCAAATAAGGTTGTACCCTCAAATCCCAGGCAGACCTGACTTGCCAGGGGGACACTATTCAAACCAGCACATGGTCCCAGTTCCTCTGCTTTAGACATATGCTAAAAATATTTTTCCATACATATTTTTCTTTCATTAATTGAACAGTAAAGATAGTTCCCTAGAAGAATTGGGAGTTTACTATCCTCCTTTAAAGAAAGCTTTTTGTTGTCTGCCTGCAGGTTTCCCAGATGTCTCACCAAGAAGACAAGTCTACCAGCTGATCAGGAACTACTGTAACACACCATGTTTTAGTGCTCATCCAGGCCCAGCCAGAGTTCACCTTGAACCCCCAGCGGTTGCAAGAATGATTGAAATGACTACCTAGAACAGACAGGCAGGCATTGGAGAAAAGCCCAGAGTTTTACCCTGGCTGCATCAATCTGAGAAAATTATTTTTTGTCAGATTCTGGTAAGTTTGGCTGCTTTAAGAAATTGACAGGAATTCCATGGGCATCATTAGGCACGTCAGATTTGATTATGTTTATTTCAACCAAGGTTCCGTCCTGGTGGAGTGAAATAGATCTGGTGTTAAAAGTATTTTATGCAGCTCTGACTTGACCTTTGTATATGTTATATTTAATCCTCACAAGACTCCTATTATGATAGTATCATTTCTATTATAACAAGAAACTAAACTTCAAAAAGACCAGAAAGTTATACGAGGTAACAGCCAATTAGTACTAAAGCTGGGGATTAACACCAGGACTTTATGACTGTAGTACCTGTGATATTCTCCAATATCAAGCTGCTTAGGACCTGGTTCACAGACATCAAATGCCTTTATTTAAGGTTCACTTTCTTGCTTTCAATCATTTATATAAAGATGAACCAATATTGTAGTAGCTATAGCATTTAATAAGTCTCCTTCAGTGTACCAAGTACTGTATATAAATGAAGTTGGAAACATTTTCCCTAATATAAAGAAATCAAAAGTCAGAGAGTTTGTTTGCCCAAGTAGATCACAAAGGTTAACAAATGCTAGCAAGGATTCCACTCAATCCTGCTTACTCTTAACTCTTCTCTCAAATGTAGTACATACTGCTTCTCAAAATCAAAGTTTTAAATACAATAGAGGAACTCAACCTAAGGGCTCATTTTGAATATAGGCATTGGAGAAGACTGCGGGGTGACTTTGAAGTAAGTCTTAAAGCACAAGCAAGATTGTGATAGTTAATGAATGGGAAGTGGACTCCAAATATTCAAGAGAATATGTATTTTACGGAGCACATACTTTGTACCAGGCACCATGCTAGTGACTGAATGAACTTGATAGCCGTGATCTATGCCTTTATGAGACTCAAGGTCCACTGGGAAAAACAGTCAATAGTCAAACAAACATACCAGTCACTGAATTCATGAAAGATGCTTTGAGTCCTTTAAAATAAATTGTAGAAAGAGAACCCTACATCACTGGGTCAGGGAAGTCCTCGCAGAGGACATTCCATGAACCTGAGCATTCCATTTGAGAAGGAACCAAAGTTCCAAGAGCAGAAGTGTAGGGAACATTCCTCAAGCTTATCTGACAGCAATCACTGACACAATGGTCTAAGTAGGCCAAACAGTCTGGACAGAGAAACTGAGGTAATGGTAAAGACTCGCCATGGAATGAAGGTCTTTGCTGTTGCTGAGGCTGAGTTTGAGCTGAGGGGAGGCCTCGCCCTGTCATGCATCACAGAAAGCTGTGATGTGAGCTCTCCCGCGCTGCCTTGCCTCATGCTGTGTGCAGGAACCTGCCATTCCCCCAGCCCTTTGTCTCAGACCTGTTGCTGGGCAGAATTGCTTAGGCATGCTTGGTTTGTTTGCCCTACCTCGACGGTTGACGTATAGCTCACCTATAGGCTGACTCTGTTATACTTTAATAAGCATGTTAACCTGATTGGATAATGTGCCTATATATGTCCTGTGCAACCCTAAATAAAATGAGATCCGTGCCTTCAGAGCTCGGTCTCCGACGCCTAAGTAAGCGCGCTGGGTAAGGCTAGGTAGGGTAGGCATTGTTCATCCTCACCCTCAGCAAACCCATCTTTGAACATCTACACAGAAGGAAGATCATTTGAATCAGATGAATCTGGACAAAGCTCTGGAGTGAAGAAAGACGCTCTGAGTGAGGGAGTCTGGAGAATGAACTGGAGAGCAGATCAGCCAGAGCTGGGAGTCAGTGGTGGGAGAGACCTTATGGGGCCTCAGAGGCCATGTTCCAGAATTGCAATTTTTTTCACAGGACAATGGGAATCCATTAAAATATTTCAGCAGAGGACAATTTATCTTTCAAAAGATAAGTTGAAAAGAAAAAAAAATTCCTGGATGTGCCATTGTGAGGGTTGTAGAGAAGGTGAGGTGGAGAGAGAGAGAGAATTTGAGGATAGATCGTTTATGATGGCAGATTGCATATGACAGGAAACCTAAGGAGAAAGGAACGAATTCAAAGAGGTGGCTCAGATTTCTGGTTTACACAATGAAGTAGAGGAAGGTGCCATTATCTAAGATGAGATGCAATCAGGGTGGGGCAGATGGGCTGATGGGGGCAACTCAATGTTGATGGATGAGAGAAAGAGAGAGATCTGTTCCTTATGGTAAGTAATTTATGTGAACATAAAATGACATGCCAACTCTAAGTTAAAGACCAGTGAACTCCGTTGAATGAAAACAGGACATAGCAACATGTGACAAATAATGAGAAATGTGACTGAGAGAATCCCCTCCAGCCTGAACTTCCCGTGTGGCTTCCAAGACAACCCCACCCAACTCACACCTCCGTTTAGCATGCTTTCCTTGGGTGTGCATCGAGGGATCAATTCTGGCGATAAAGTTTGAAAAAAATCATACCAAATACAACTAAATCAAGTTCTGCATGGTGGACAAACATGTTTGACAGTAGGATAAAGAAGAGGAGGCAGAAATACCTTCTCAGAGGAAAGGGAATTTCCTATAGAACACATGTGCTGGCCTTTGAAATGAGTAGGCACTTGCCACAGAGAGAAGACAAAGTGCAGATAAATGACCCAACCAACACAATTGTAGTGGAAGAAAAGTTTATTTGAGGGATCACGGTTTCAGAGGTCTCAATCCATAGGTTCATTTCTTGGGGCTCAAGGTGAGACAGAACATCATGGCAGACAGAAGGTGGAGTGAAGTGGCTCATGTCATGATCAGGAAGCAGAGAGAGACTCCACTCTCCAGATACAAAATATATGCCCCATAGACACCACCCAATTCCCATCTCCTCCAGCCACACCTTACCACTTCAATTAATCCAATCAGGGGACACCTCACATCAAAACCATAAGTGACTATCTTAAAATTATGCTTACCACAGGTTTTTTTGGAATACAGTAAGGTAGTATATTAATCACTAGAATCAGAACGAGAAGACCCAGGCTTGAGGTTAGGTATTACCACGAAAGCATCAACTCCAGTCAAATCACTTAACCTCTTTGAGCTGCACTTATTTCTTCTATGTTTTGGGAACCTAACTGCAGAGTTGTGGGCATCAGATAAGAAAACCACAAAAGTATCTTAATATGCATTTTTGGCTAAGAAAGTCTGTGTGGTTCACGCTAATCTGCTTGCTGAAGATGAGTGAAATGGATTTTGACTTGAACTTGGAGAGGCATGGTTGTGGGATTCTCAGGAATGTTTTGGTTTGATTAATTGTTGCCCCAGGATTTGGAATATGAGACTAGAAACACTGATACCTCACCTTGTAAGAAGATAAAATGTATGACAACTTTGAAAGAGAAAAAAAAAGACTACGGACAGAAAATGGCAGCAGAGTGGTGTGCAACACACTCAGGGGACACCTGGCGGTTCTAGGAGAGGGTTTAGAGTAAAAGAGAGGATACGTCTGAGGTCAGGTTGTAAGAAACCAGTGAGTGTCATTCCATTCAAACTATGGGTAGTCAAAAATACCTCCCTCGCCCACTCCCACCCCATGATGTAGAACCATTCTCCATCTCTGTCTGTCCCTCTGCCTCTGGGTCTCCCTGCGTTTCTCTCCTTTGTGCATAGAGGTGTGCACACACGCGCACGCGCATAACTCTGTAATGCATTGTTTCATCCTCCTGTTGCGGATTCCTCCTCCTCTGTACCTGGCGGGGAAGAGAAGGAAGGGAGAGAAAGGTTACGCGGATAAATTGTTCCCAGACGCAGCTAAAGATAGCTCTGAACAGGCGGGTCTCCGTGAAGACAGCTTTTGCAATTCAGAGCATAATTTCTTTCCCATGTTCCTCAAGACCACCTAGCCGCCCGTCTTTATCTCTTCAAATCATCGTAACGTCACTGCCAGATTGATCTTTGGGGAGAAATTAGCTGTATGTCATATAATTTCCTGTTAAAAATCTTTCCTTAGATTTCCGAGCCCATCAAGGAGCTCCTGCTGTTCTCAATAACCACAGAGCCACAGGGTAAATTGCCATGGGGAGAACAGCCCTCCTTAAATTTTTAAAAGGCACTGGGAATATACAAGAAGGGGAATTGAGTAAATATGTTCACCCGATGTGACTGGCCCCGCATTGATAGCTAACAGGGACATGTTTGATGGTTGCCATCGTAGTGACTCGGGATGTTGGCTTGGGAGAGAATTTCCGATCAATAGTGTCATTGAATATGTGTGTTGTTTTGGAAGACGGCATGTGTGAGGAAGCCCGAGACAGGTGGCTGCACTATATTTACACTGCGCTGTTTTTGTCCCTTCGTAATCACAAGTGACACCACCAGCGATAACTGCTACCTTCTGGTGCAGGTGTGAGTGAATAGACAGATTTGGAGCCCACAGTCCCCATGCACGCTGATTGCTCATAAAGATGGGACCTTGATTTGGAACCCTTACAGCCGTTGCCACCTAGAGTAGTGCGGTCTGGTGCAACTTGCTACGGTGAAGGGGATATTCTTATCTGGGCTGTCACCATGTGAGACCATGGTTACTGAACACTTGACTTGTGGCTAGTGCAACTGAGGAACTGAATTTTCATTGTATTTAATCCTAATGAATTTATTGAATGTCCACATTTTTGAGCAGCCTAATATGAGAGCAAAGAGTATCTCCAATGCTACCATATTCTAAACCTACCAAAGTCCCCTCTCTTGGCCCCATATCTTCTGTGTGTGTGTGTGTGTGTGTGTGTGTGTGTGTGTGTGTGTGTGTTTCTGGCTGGCTCTATTAGCTTCCTGAGGCTGCCATAACAAATTACCACAAACCGGGAAGTGTTAAACCAACAAAAATGCATCCTCTCATAGTTGTGGAGGCCAGAAATCCAAAATCAAGCTGTCAGGGTTGGTTTCTTCTGGAAATAGAGGGAGAACTTTTACATGCCTGTATCCCAGCTTCTGGTGGTTGGTAGTAACCCCGGATGTTCTTTGTCTTAGAGTTGCATTTCTCCAATCTCTACCTCTACCTTCCCACTGCACACTTCTCTGTCTCTGTTTCTACTTCCCAAGTCTCCCTCTCTCTTTGCTTATAAGGACACCAACCTTAGACTTAGGGGCTACGCTACATGCTTAGTAATCTCAACTGGAGATCCTTAACTTCATTACATCTTCAAAGGCTACATCTCCAATCAAGGTCACGTTCACAGGTACTTGGATTAGAACTTAGACATGTCTTTAGGGGGCACAGTTAAACCTACCACAGTGGTTTCTCCAGCGCCTTCTTCCATAAGTATGTCCTTTTTCACATCAAAGGTAGTGCATAGCTTCAGGTTTACCCAAGACACAGTTCACCTCCCCAAACAGTGACTCACATGTTAATCACTGTGATGCCCAAAACCACACACACGCCTCTTGTCCCCAACCTAATCTCCTCTTCCTGTTAAAAACACCATACCTCAAGTCAGTCAGTTATGAACATATTTAGGTGCTTTCTAATATTAGGGGTGACTCCTGTCTTGGAACCAGACCTAATTTTTGTTCTTTAAAAAAATCATCCGCGGTAATGAAGTCTTGGAATAATATGAGAACATTCACAGAATATCTCTACTTTCCTGAGTTGTTTAATCAGAAAAAATATTAAACAATACAAAGATAGTACCCGGCCTTGTTTCAGCCATCTGCCTATGAGATTTCTTCTTTTCCCAGGTGTGGGAGACCATATGGATACTTCCTAGCACCTTTTGTGGGGAGGGGTGGCTACAGACACTGGGAGACTGTGGATCAAAGGAAGAAAGGTGCCCTTCAGTCCATTCCTAATTCCCCTGGGGTGGAAGCAGTTGATGAGGTAAGATGCAGCAGAACCCCATTATCTCATTTAAGATGGGTTTAACAGGCGTGATGGCTCTGTTCTTCGTACCAACTCTATATTTAGTGAGCTGGCACAATTTTTAGACAGAGATTTCTCACAAGAACTTGGCAAACATTCCATGTTTCCTTTACTGCAATATGTAGAATTTATATTTCTGACAAAATTGCTCACACATCTTAGCGTAACTTGCTCAGTAGTCACACTTCGTTAGTTTTATTTTTAGTGCAAGCAAAAGGAGAAACGATTAATGATAAAATGTTGGGGCAAGGGAGAGGGGAGTTTGACCATAAGGGTCCCAGAGAGCCAAGGCCTATCACATCTTCCTTTGAGTGGGTCACAGCTCCCCCATCCAGCCTCCCACCTACCCTGTATCATCACATGTTGATTTTTACCACAAAACACAACTTATAAACATCAGAGCAGGAATTTGAACCCGAGTTTGTTTAACATCAATGTCCATGTTCTTGACCTAAGCACAGAACCTGGCACAATGGTAGTGTTCAAAAATTGGTAGTTATTATTAGGTCTTACCAGGTAAGACCTGTTCTGTCTTGCTCCCTGGTTCAGAGGTCCTCTCTTGAGGACTTTAATGACCATTGCATAAACTGCACTCTTCTGAAAGCCAGTGGCAGTAGTTTCGCCTGCTAATGCTGCATAACAACTTATCCTAAGACTTAGGAGCTTAAAACACCTATTTCATTAGGCTCAAGATTTCTGTGCCAAAAATTTGGACAGGGCACAACTGGCATGGTTTGTTCCAGGGTCTTAACTGGGAAAATTCAAGACCTACTGGGCTCTCTCCATGACTGGAGAATGGAATCATCCAAAAGTGAACCTGGATGTCCAAGATGGGTTGCTAAGGAGACCACCCTGGATGAGAGCACTATTTCAGTGGAAGTCTGTACTTCTTCCTCTTCCCAGAACTCTAATATGGGTAAGGTCATCCATATGGATGCTGAAGTCACCAATGGTGATGGCAGTACTTAGAGAAAAAGGAAGCCTGTGGACCAATTGCCAAAGACTTCAGAAAAGGAATGTGAAGGCGTTACCCAGGAGGGTGGAGAACACAGCAACAACATGCAAGAGTAGAGGATGTCTGAGCCAGATGGCAGCTATTATTAGGCATAATCAGGTATAATCACAATCTGTTTCCTCTTGCCTTCTCAAAGGAGGAGGAAGGATTCTTTCTTCATAATAGTAGAGAATTAATGGCCTACCCAGGCAATCGGCATCTAGGATAATGCCATCCTTACCTCTGATCCCTGTGACATTTGGAGAATGGAGAATGACACAATTTGCTGAAAAGACTGCAGCAGAACCAGGGCCCTCTGAGGAGAGCCAGCATTTGGTTAAACAAAGAGACGAGAGTTTGAGGGCATGGCATCAGAATCATTTACAATAGAACCCAGGTTCCAAGATTCTTATAAAGTGAGTGAGAAGGGAAGACACAAATAGCAAGTTACAAAAGACAAAAGTTAGCAGTCTAGATATGAGGTGCCCCCTGAAAGCTCATGGGAGGGACAATGCAGAAGGTTTAGAGGTGAAATGATTGGGTTAGGAGAGCCTTAATGTAATCAGTGCATTAATCCTCTGACAGGAGTTACCTGCAGGCAACTGTAGGCAGGTAGGTGTGGCCGGAGGAAGTGGGTCCCTGAGGGTGTTTCTTTGGGGTATATATTTTGTCACATTCTGATTGTCATGTTCTGAGCTGCGTTCCTCCATCACACGCTTCTGCCTTGATATTCTGCTTCACCTCAGGCCAGAGCACCAGATTTGGTCAGCTATGGACAGAAACCTTTGAAACAGTGAGTGACAAACACTATTTCTCCTTTATTTTTATTATTCTTGTCAGGTTTTTTGGTCACAACACCAAAAGAGCTGACTGAAACATTAGCCATGTTTACCACTGCAAGGTAAAGATACATATGCAGATTAAAACAAAAACATGTACTGTTATCTAACAAGAAATCTTGATAAAAGTTGGTCTTGACTCCAATGTGTATATCAATCTGTCATCTATCATGTGTCATTGATGTCTCCCTTCATGGCACAGGAATGTCCATCCCAACTCAGTGTCACCTCCTCAAACATAAGCATCTACCTTTGAAATAAAGTAGACAAAGCCAAAGAGCCTTCTTCTCTTGGGCCTTTGTTTTTAACCAGAAAGGAAAACTTCCCTTGAAGCGGAAGCCATCCACTGAACTTCCTTAAATTTCCTTGTCACAGACTCATCCCTTTATCAATTATTCACAATAAATGGCTGGGATAACCAATCAGGATTCATTCATTGGGCCAAGCACAGTGTTACACAACCAGCAGAATCAGGTGAGCAAGGAGAAAGCAAAGGCTGCTGGGAAGGCACACAACAATGTCAGTCACACAAGGGGTGGAGCTTCAAATGATTCACAGACAGAAGTGCCCAGGAAAGCATGAGACTTGGGAAGGCCTCAGTTTAATACGTCTAGAAGGTCAGTCTTCTACCGTAACATTTATCACTGTCATCTATTTCTTTGTTATGGCTACTTCTCCATATTTGTCTTCTCCAACTCGCCTACTGGCACATCAATGGTGGGGCTCTTGTGTGCTTTGTCTTTCTCTTTCACATGGTCAGCAAATAAATAAGTTTGAAAGCAATGCCCAGCACTCTTAAAATCAGTGTGGTTTTCTTTCCAAGACCAGTTTGGTTTTCTCTCAGTAGCTCCCCAAAGAGAGATGAAAAAAAGAGGCCATGGTTGTTTCTCTATTGAACACCCACCGTGTGCTTCCCGCTATTGTGGAACCTGAGGAAAATGTAAGGGCCATTGGCATAAACAACTCTTAAAAAGAACAGGCCTGCACGTGGAACCCCATGCAGCATGTTTAGCCAGGAGCAGCTGTGCCTCCTCCACGGTATTCCAGAAAGATGTGTCCGGATAATGGCCTGGACGCATTGAAACAAAAATCTACCTTTTTCTCTGTGGATAGAGCTGTAAAGAGCCAGTGGGTAACTGAGAGAGGGTGATTGACAGAGTAGCACTGGAAGAAAAGGGAAGAGAGGGGAAGCTGGAAAGATTCTATTTTTGTAGCATCAAACAAACCATAAATTTAGTCATCACTTACACAGCTAAACTCTCATTATTCAAAGGAATTTTTTTAAGCTATAGACTCCATGCTTTTAAAAACCTGCTGGAGTTTCTTTCCAATTGGCCAGTTTCCTATGGGATTCAAAAGGATAGAGTAAATGCTTGTTACATAAGAGGGTACATGGTCTTTTCAATTTAACTAGTGTTTAAAACTTAGTATCACAGTTTCTGAAAACTATAAGCACATTAGGATGTAGAAACTATAGAACCCTATAGTGTTAAGGATAGAAAGGACCTTAAAGATCATCGACTCTAACCACTCTCCCAGTGTTTGTACCCCTTGTAAAATGACCTTAATATATCATTCATTGAACTTGAGTATGTCCAATGATGCAAAGTTCAGCATCTTCCAGGACAGCACATTCTATCTGTGGGGTCCCAGGATTACTAAAGAGGTCTTCTGAATATAAGTACATGATGCTATGAGGCTTCCGTCTACTTCATCTGTTAGTCTACTGAGCATGTTTAGTCTTTCTTCCTCATGACAGTGCTCAAGTTTGAGAAAATAGTAACATGGTCCTTCTGAATCTCTGTATGGTCACATCGATGTTAATGGGTTCTTTCTGTATTCCTAATGTATGGTGTTCACAAGATTATGGTTTGGGTATGAGGTGGTCCCCAAAAGGTCCTGTGTTAATGCAGTGCTATTCAGAAGTAAGATGATTGGATTGTGAAAGTCGTTACGTAATCAGTCCCATCTTAGTGTGGATGAACTGGGAGATAACTGTAAGGAGGTGGAACATGGCTGGAGGAGGTGAATCACTGAGGGTGAGCCCTGGAAGGGTTCATTCTTCCTGTTACTTCTTCCCTGCTTCCCTCTCTCTGCTTCCTGGCTTCCATGAATAGAGCAGGACTCCTCCACCAATCCCTTCCTCCATGATGTTCTGCCTCACCTTGGACCCAGAGCAATGAACTCAGTCAACCATGGACTAATCCTCTCAAACTGTGAGCCAAAATACACTTTTTCTCTTCTAAGTTATTCTTACTGGGTATTTTGATCACAGATGAAAAGGTGACTAATGTACCACAAATGGCCAAAGTTCTTATGTGAGCAAACAAGAAATTTTTTTTTTCTCTTTTCTTGCCTCTGAAATACCATGTATTTGTGCTTATTATGTTGCTGAAGTATGCTTTGTGGCACAATTAAAATGTGACACTATTTTGTCTCCCATCTTTCCTTTAAAATATGATCAGAGCAAGTAAAATTCCTCTCTCTAGAACAGACACAATGATATTTTCTCACTCTTAGGTAACAGATATTCCTAATGTCACTTTGTCACACACAAAAAATAGACTCTGTTCAGTAATTAAAATGCCCAGTTCAAGGTATTAATCAAATTGCCAATTTTACCCAACATTAGATCTCAGCTAGGGTCTGCTCAAAAAATCAGGAGGCTGAGACAGATAAAAGGTGGTAACTGCAAGTGTAAACCTGTGGAAGGTGTTGGTGAGGCTGGCTTCTCACCTGTGTCTCTGCCTGCCAGCTAAATTCTGACCTCCACAGAGTTGGCAAAGGTCTTGAATCACTCCCTGGCTTTGCTCCCTCTGGGACTGGGGGATGTTTTATACTAGCCTCACCCACTTCATGTGCCTATTCCTATGTTTTTATCAAGAATTCCAGTCCTAGAGATGTCTTTTCTGAAAAATCTCTTGCCCATAACATAACTCTCCACTTTGGCTTGTTATCTCAGCTATTGTTGTTCAAGATCCTTCCTAAACCTTAGAATTCAGGATTTTCTTACACTGTCTTGCTTCTGAAGTTGTCCGTCTCTTGGGTGGATAGATTAAAGCTAGCTCTCTGCTTGTCTCTCTGTTCCGCATGGTCCTCCCTGTCTCAGTGCTGGGTGTATCAGATGCAGCCACCTCTAGCCTCAGGTGTGAGTTGGGAATCAGGTCCCCTGACTCTCAGTGGTAGTGAACATCCACTGCTGCTTTCCAGGTGGATTCATGGAAGCTCCCCTGAAGAGGCTAGAAGGGAAGGTGACAGCTTTTTCCAAAGAAATTTCCTGCCCAAATCTCCCCTGTCTCTGCACTCCAGTTTGTAGCTATCACCTTTGTAGTTCTACATATAGCAATCTGTCGATCCTGACTTCGGTCTCTAATGTCTATGGTACTAGAGTGCAAAATGAAACTGAAGTTGCAAGAGTCACATTCTAATCTATTTTAGACTCAGAAACACATAACATGAGATCTTATTTGCTATCTTCTTCTTTCAACCCAAATCTAATCTATTCTTCACTAATACCCCTGTGGCAGACCACCAATATTCTCCAAAATCTGTCCTTCCTTCCTTTTTTTTCATATTTTTTTGTTGTTGATAAACTTCAGTTATATTGAACTTTTGTTTTATTTATTTATATGTGGTGCTGAGAATTGAACCCAGTGCCTCACACATGCTAGGCAAGCACTCTACCACTGAGCCACAACCCCAGCCCTTCCTTCCTTCTTAATAGAAGAGTTTAACTTGTCACATTACCTTCAACTAGAGGATGTATTTTCTAACCTTCCTCGCTGTTGGGTGTGACTCATCATTAAGTTCTCACCAATAGAAACAAACACAATGAAGAGTGTCACTCCATGCCTTTAAGAGGAAATCACAAGGTTCAATTCTGCTTAAGGTGGAGTAAGCACACCCCACAGTATCTCTCCCAGTTATTACAATTGAAAATCCTGGGAATAATAAACAAAGGAACTCTCAGAGTACTCTGAAAAGTGTTTACGAAGGAGAGGACTGGGTAGGGAACTCAGGACTTGAAAGCGACTCCACAGCATTTTTGTTTGTTGCTCGGTTGGTGCCTCTGAT
The DNA here is from genome assembly GCF_902686445.1 of Sciurus carolinensis. Taxonomy (NCBI): domain Eukaryota; kingdom Metazoa; phylum Chordata; class Mammalia; order Rodentia; family Sciuridae; genus Sciurus; species Sciurus carolinensis. The sequence goes on from NC_062216.1 coordinate 154,211,728, forward strand.
AAATGTCAATCTGGGTTCTGGGGTGGCCCAAAAATGGAACTCTAAAAGAAAGCTCCAAGAGAAGCCTATATTCTCCAACCAGAGAGGTAAGAGTGATGGTTACAAAAATTTATGCATTCAAAGGACGGTAGACTACAAAAAAGTTTTATTATATGAAAATTAAAAATAATTTTATAAAATGAAAAGGGAAATCACCTTTCCTAGACATTTTTCTTCCCACATTCTGGAACAGTGACATAAAACTGGGCCATTTTGACTATGCAGACAAGTCTAATATCCTGGAAGGTGGTCAAGCAATGCTCCATGGAGCACAACTGTCCCAGTGGTCTAGACTACCTCCAATGGAGCCAACATACTGGAGCAACTTCACCTCAATCTTCTCCAGTCAAACCCCCAAGGCCTTGCAATATGCTATTACTGAGCTATGTCTGTCCCACATAACGTGGGTGCAAGCAGTTGTCTAAACTTGGCCGGGAACTCAAATACTTAGTCTTACTAGGAGGAATTCTCCATCCAAATCAGCCTAGATAGTATCTGATCCAGTTTATGTCGTTCAATACATTTGCCATTTCCCTTAACCAAATGTTATCTTGAAAAGTAATATTGATAAAATCATTGGTAAAGGCATTGATTTGGACCAGGGAGAGAGTCACAGGCTACTGCAGATCACTACTGAGAGGGGGAAAGGAAAGGATGGGGAATATTTATTGAACATAGAGAACTGATTAAGACTTTTTGAGTGGAATATGTATGTAGGCTCATGGCAATCACTTTTGTTGTTAAACAAAACTTTAATCCATCTAATTATGTGAGGTCTAGCTTACTTTTCCTCATTATGCCCATAAGAAAATAATGGGAGACTTTTAATCAGTGACTTGCTAAAAGGCAAATAAACTCTGTCTGTCGCTTTTCTCTGGCATTCCACTTTTCAAAAAGGAAAATCAGAAATTAAATTTAGTCCAACACAACTTGTTCTTAGTATACTGATGGTCTACAACCTACAATGGTTCAACTTACCAGTCTTTGTACTACCATCCTGCAAAATCATACCCATACAATTCTGCTCTTCATTTTCAGCACAGTATTCAGTGACTTACATGAGATATTCAACACTTTATTATAAAACTGACTTTGTTTCGGATGATCTTGCCTAACTGAAGGCTAACACAAATGTTCTGAGCCTATTTAATGTAGGCTAAGCTAAGCTGAGACATTTGGGAGATTAGGCAAATTAAATGTACTTGGACTTACAGTATTTTCAACTTAACAATGGGTTTTTAGAAATAATTCCACCATAAGTCAAGAAATCTCTGTGCTCATATTTGGCCTTGGAGGTAAACTTTCCCTAACAGGCAGACACAGATTATAATGAACAATTCTAAAATCATGTTTTAAGCAAGTGTACCAATTTGAGTTTTTTCCAATGTATGCTTTACCTTGTCCAAAAACTCACAATATCCATCATGTTCTGGTAATTTTTTTCTTTTCTTTAATTTTTTTTTTTTTTTTTTTTTTTTTTTTTTTTTTTTTTTGCGGTGCTGGGGATTGAACCCAGGGCCTTGTGCTTGTGAGGCGAGCACTCTACCAACTGAGCTATCTCCCCAGCCCTTTTCTTTAATTCTTGAACAATAATCAATAATAGCTTAGTGATTTGAGTTATAAGTTCTCAACAACCATGGAAAACAATCTTCATTCATGCACCAAAAAAACAAAAAAGGCATTTGCAATTTCTGAGATTTCTGTCATTCAAATTCTTATCCAATGAAGGTTTCAGCTTTTTTGTATCAGAGATGATTTATTCACTATCTCTTCCCTCTATTCATTTCACATGTACTGAGAACTTCCAATGTACCAGCACTGGTGAAAATGTTGCAGATTCAACAGAAAACCAAGCAGGCCAAAATCCCTCAAGGCGTTTACATTTAATCAAACAAAAATACAATATGATAGAGTGTCAGATAGTTATCAGTTGGGTGAAGAGCAATACTTTCAGGAAGGAGAAAAATGAGCTGATACAAGTGTGGATTAAAATGTTTTAAAGGAGGGTCAGGAAGGAATTTGTTGATAATAAAAAGGCTCACTTGAGCTAAGGATTGAGGGGGCAAAGGAGTGAGCAAGCCATGCAGATGTTGGGATAAGAAGGTTTCAGGCAAAGGATCAACAAGTGCTAAAGCCCCAAGATGGGAATGTGCCTGACTTGTTTGACAAATATAAGAAAGATTGTGTTGCTCAAGTGGAATAAAAGCAAGAAAGAGAATTAGGAGATGAAAACAGAAGGTAATGAGCAAAAACCACAAAGGAGAGGGTCAGTCACTAGGAAATTCTACATGTCCCTTACCTCACTGGGAGTTTCTGAGCAACTTTAAAATATTATTAAATATTATTGACACATAATATTACTCTGCTTCCCTTTCTGAGGAGTAAGATTTTTACTTTATAGATTTATCAAATATTTTTTGAGCATCTACAAAGGTGCCATTGTAGGCACTCAATAAAGTTCTCAGAAAGCTTAGAATGTAATAGGAAATGAAGTTGCTATGCTTTGGATCTGGAACGTCCCACAAAAGCTCATGTGTTGAAGACTGGGTCTCCACTGTGTCAATGCCCGAAGGTGAGCTTTGGGGAAGTGATGGGATGATGAGAGTTCTAACTTCATCATTGGATTAATCCATTTTATCCATCATTGGAATAATCATTTGAATGGACTACTGGGAGAAGGTGGAAGTTGTAGGCAGATGGGACATTGTTGAAGGTCACTGGGAAATGCCCACCTCTCTCTCTCTCTCTCTCTCTCTCTCTGCTTCCTGGCCACCATAAACTGAGAACCTTTTCTCCATCATGCCTTTCTGTCATGATGTTTGCCTTGCCTCAGGCCCAAAGCAATGGAGTTGGCCGACCTGGACAGAAACCACATGCCAAAATAAACTGTTCCTCCTTTAAATTTTTATTATCAGATATTTCAAATCATAGTGATGAAAAGCTAATTAATGCAAAGCTTATACAGTTCATTATGGGGATTTACTTTTACTCAAATTCAAGAAAGCAATCACGGGTTTGAGCAAAGTGGTGACTTCAGCTAACTTAGGTTTTGAAAGTATCACTCTAACTGCCATGCTAAAAATAGACATAGTAGGACAGGAAGGAAAGAAGAAAACCAAACAGAAGAATATTAAAGAAACCTAGGTAAAAGACAATGCTTCAGTCAAGATAGCAATAAAGAGACATTCTGAGATTGTTGGTGTATTTTAAAAGTACAGCCCACAGAATCGATATGGGTGTTGAAAGATGGAGAAGGAATTCAGGCTGTTTCCAAAGTTCCAGGTCCCCTTATTTGCCACTGGAGAGACTGTAACAATAGAGTCCACCATTTTCTGAGCTAAAGATAACAATAGATTTTAGTGAAAAATAAATAAATAAGGAGTTTTGTTTTGGACATTTTTATATTGGGAAGTTTATTATATATCCAAGTGGAGATGATATATAGGCAAAACTTGGGAGATGTTCAAGCTGGAGGCAGAAATGTGGGAATCATAAATATATAGATGAAAGTTAAAACCATGAAGCTCTATAAAGTTAGCATGGAAGTGAGTGAGGATAGAAAAGAAAGTCCTAGGACATTGAACACTCAGAGTTGAAGGAGATGAAGAGAAACCAACAGAGAGCCCTGAAAAGAGCAGCCAGGGCAAAAGGAGAGGAGGAGGGTGGGGAAGAAAGAAAAAGAGAGTGAGGAAGAGAGAAAGGAAGGTATCAGAAGCCAAGTGGACAAGTGCATCATGGACAACAGAGAGTTATCAGAGCTACTGCAAGGAAAAGTCAGAAGAGACTAGAGATTAGCTAAGTAAAGGTCACATGTGGCCATGGCAACAGTGTTGGCAGTGGGTCAGGGGTGATGGTGGTGAGATCATGTTTGGAGGGAGTTACAGAAAGGAATTGCAGCAGCAAGAATAAGCAAAGTTTGCTCTAAAAGAAAGTAGAACAATAGTGAGAGGGAGACATGGGGTTGGGTTAAGATTTTATTTCTTTATTTTCAATTTTTTTAAAGACAGAGGAAGGAAAACTGATCGCCAACTGCCAGTGGAGCACCAGCTGCCTGCTGTTGCCTGGAAGTTCACTGTTACAGTACCTGCAGGTTTGATTACATGTGGCTGCCGCCATTTTGAGACAATAGTCAGGCCCCATAGGACCCGTGGCCAGACTGAGCCCCGTCTCCAGGATCCCTCAGCCCGACCGATCACTCCCTGCCTCTGGGACCCTCACATGGACTGACTGCTCCCTGCCGCCTGGACCCCTAGACCAACTTACTGCACCCTATCACCAGGACCCCAGACCAACTGCACCCAGCCTCCAGGATCCCGCAACCACACCAAACACACCCAAAATCCAGGACCCCTGCCTGACCAACCGCACCCTGCCTCCAGGACCTCCAGCTGACCACCGCCACACCCTGAGCTACAGCTCCTCATTTGCCAACACATTTCAAAGCCAGAGTGGCCATCTTGGATAATCCTGGAAGCTGGAACTTTGATCTTTAGGTGGGGCAAATCCCATCCTGAGATGCCTGCTGGAGTCTTGAAGCTCAATGTCAGTTACCTCTCATGCATCAGGCTACTGATCACTGGGAGGTTTCATTACTATATGACTGTTATACTGTAGATTTTCTTTTTTCTCCTTATTGAAAAATTTTCAGTTTTTATTTCTTTACTTTTCTTGCTCTCTTTTCCTTTTGTTTACCTGTTCCCTCAGAGTCTCTTTCTCCCTTTTTTGCATGCTAACATCCAATTTCTTTTGATTACACTCTCACCCTTTCTATTATCTAGAACTTCTGTATATTCTTTTCTTTTCCCATTAACAGCCACATTCTATATCCCTCTGCATCCTCTTTGTCCTCCATTATAAACTGCAGACCTTATTGAAAATCTGTTTTACTAAAGATAATATTTGAACTCATTCCGTTTATTATGACAATTTTGTTATTGTCCTCATAGGGGCTATTTGGTCTAGGATTGCATAGTGTCTGAATTGGGCATTGCTAATATTGATCTGCCCTTAAAGAAAAGGTTCTGGAAACCTATAGGGCCACTATAAGCCTATAGGGGGAAATCTGCAATACCCCAGATTTGCACTGCTAGAGGGGAAGATACATGAACAACATGAAAAAACAAGGGAAGAAAATGATCCAAACAAATCTAGATTCTATATCAATAGAATCCAATGACAGTATGGTAGAATAAATGTCAGAAAAGGACTTCAGATTATACATGATTAAGATGATTTGTGAAGCAAAGAATGAGATAAGAGAGCAAATGCAGGCAATGAATGATAATACCAATAAGCTGACAGAGCAACTGCAGGAAGCAAAAGATCATTTCAACAAAGAGATAGAGATTCTCAAAAAAAACCAAACGGAAATTCTTGAAATGAAGGAAACAATAAACCAAATAAAAAACTCAATGGAAATCATCAACAAAACACTAGACCACTTGAAAGACAGAACCTCAGACAATGAAGACAAAATATTTAATCTTGAAAATAAAGTTGCCCAAACAGAGAAGATGGTAAGAAATCATGAACAGAATCTCCAAGAACTATGGGACACCATGAAAAGACCAAATTTAAGAATTATTGGGATTGAGGAAGGCACAGAGATACAAACCAAAGGAATGAACAACCTATTCAATGAAATAATATCAGAAAATTTCCCAAACCTGAAGAATGAAATGGAAAATCAAATACAAGAGGCTTACAGAACACCAAATGCACAAAATCACAACAGATCCACACCAAGGCACATTATAATGAAAATGCCTAACATTCAAAATAAAGATAGGATTTTGAAGGCCACAGGAGAAAAGTATCAGATTACATACAGGGGGAGACCAATACAGATAGCAGCCAACTTCTCAACCCAGACTCTAAAATCTAGAAGGGCCTGGAACAACATATTTCAAGCTCTGAAAGAACATGGTTGCCAACCAAGAATCCTATACCCAGCAAAACTAACCTTCAGATTTGAAGATGAAATAAAATCCTTCCATGATAAACAAAAATTAAAAGAATTTACAAATAGAAAGCCTGCATTACAGAATGTTCTCGACAAAATATTCCATGAGGAGGAAATGAAAAACAACAATGTAGGTCAGCAAAGGGAGGAACTACCTTAGAGAAAAAACCACTCAAAGGAGAAACCAAGCCAACTTAAAAACCAAAAATAAGCCCAAATGACTGGGAATATGAATCATATCTCAATAATAACCCTGAATGTTAATGGCCTAAACTCATCAATCAAAAGACATAGACTGGAAGAATGGATTAAAAAGAAAGACCCAACAATATGCTGCCTGCAAGAGACTCATCTCATAGAAAAAGACATCCACAGACTAAAGGTGAAAGGATGGGAAAAAACCTACCATGCACATGGACTCAGTAAAAAAGCAGGGATTTCATCCTTATATCAGATAAAGTGGACTTTGAGACAAAGTTAGTCAGAAGGGATAAAGAAGGACATTTCATACTGCTTAAGGGAACCATAAATCAGGAAGACATAATGATAGTAAATATTTATGCCCCAAACAATGGCCCCTGTACATCAAATCCTTCTCAATTTCAGGAATCACATAGACCACAACACAATAATCCTGGGTGACTTTAATACACTGCTGTCACCTCTAGATAGATCTGCCAAACAAAAACCAACCAAAGAAACCATAGAACTCAATAACACAATCAATAACCTAGACTTAATAGACATATATAGAATAGTCCATCCATCAATGAGCAGATTCGCTTTCTTCTAAGCAGCACATGGAACCTTCTCGAAAATAGACCATATGTTATGCCACAAAGCAGCCCTTAGGAAATGCAAAAAATAGAGATACTGCCTTGTGTTCTATCAGATCATAATGGACTGAGAGTAGAAATCAATGACAAAATAAAATACAGAAATTACTCCAAAACCTGGAGACTAAATAATACGCTATTGAATGAAACATGGATAACAGCAAATATCAGGGAGGACATAAAAAAATTCTTAGAGATCAATGAGAATGACGATACCACATATCAAAATCTCTGGGACACTATGAAAGTGGTACTAAGAGGAAAATTCATTGCATGGAGCGCATTCCAGAAAAGAATGAAAAGTCAACAACTGAACAACCTAACATTACATCTCAAAGCCCTAGAAAAAGAAGAACAGAATAACAGCAAAAGTAGTAGAAGACAGGAAATAATTAAAATCAGAGCTGAAATCAATGAAATTGAAACAAAAGAAAAAATTCAAAAAATTGACAAAACAAAAACTTGGTTCTTTGAAAAAGTAAACAAAATAGACAAACCCTTAGCCACACTAACAAAGAGAAGGAGAGAGAAAACTCAAATTACTGAAATTTGTGATGAAAAAGGAAATATCACGACAGACACCACTGAGATACATAACATAATGAGAAGTTACTTCAAAAATCTGTATTCCAACAAAAGAGAAACTACCGAAGACATTGACAAATTTCTAGAGACATATGCTCCTCCCAAACTGAACCAGGAGGACATACACAATTTAAACAGATCAATATCAAGCAATGAAATAGAAGAACCCATTAAAAACCTACCATCCAAGAAAAGCCCAGGACCAGACGGATTCTCAGCCAAGTTCTACAAGACCTTCAAAGAAGAACTCATTCCAATACTTCTCAAAGTATTCCAGGAAATAGAAAAGGAGGGTACCCTACCGAACTCATTCTATGAAGCTAATATCACCCTCATACCCAAACCAGGAAAAGATACATCAAGGAAAGAAAATTTTAGACCAATGTCCTTGGTGAATATAGATGCAAAGATCCTTAACAAAATATTGGCAAACCATATCCAAAAACATATTAAGAAAATCATGCACCATGATCAAGTGGGATTCATCCCTGGAATGCAAGGATGGTTTAACATCCATAAATCAATAAACATAATCCATCATGTCAATAGACTTAAGGATAAGAATCAAATGGTTATATCAATTGACACAGAAAAAGCGTTCAACAAAATATAACACCCCTTCATGCTCAAAACACTAGAAAAAATAGGGATAGTAGGAATATACCTGAACATTGTAAAGGCTATTTATGCTAAGCCCATGGCCAACATCATTCTTAATGGAGAAAAACTGAAACCATTTCCTTTAAAAACGGGAACAAGACAGGGATATTCTCTTTCACCACTTCTATTCAACATTGTCCTCGAAACTCTAGCCAGAGCAATTAGGCAGACTAAAGAAATTAAAGGGATACAAATAGGAAAAGAGCAACTTAAACTGTCACTATTTGCTGATGAAATGATTCTATATTTAGAGGATCCAAAAAACTCCTCCAAAAAACTTCTAGACCTCATCAATGAATTCAGCAAAATAACAGACTATAAAATCAACATGCTTAAATCTAAAGCATTTTTATATGCAAGTGATGAAACATGTGAAAGGGAAATGAGGAAAACAACTCCATTTGCAAAAGCCTCAAAAAAAATAAAATACTTGGGAATCAATCTAACCAAAGAGGTAAAAAATCTCTACAAAGAAAACTACAAAACATTGAAGAAAGAAATTGAGGAAAACCTTAGACAATGGAAAGATCTCCCATGTTCTTGGATAGGCAGAATTAATATTGTCAAAATGGCCATACTACCAAAAGTGCTATACAGATTAAATGCGAATCCAATTAAAATCCCAATGATGTACCTTACAGAAATAGAGCAAGCAATCATGAAATTCATCTGGAAGAATAAGAAACCCAGAATAGCTAAAGCAATCCTTAGCAGGAAGAATGAAACAGGGGGTATCACAATACCAGAAATTCAACTATACTACAAAGCAATAGTAACAAAAACGGCATGGTATTGGCACCAAAATAGAGGAATAGAGGACATGGACACAAACCCAAATAAATACAATTTTCTCATACTAGACAAAGGTGCCAAAAATGCAATGGAGAAAAGATAGCCTCTTCAACAAATGGTGCTGGGAAAACTGGAAATCCATATGCAACAGAATGAAACTAAATCCCTATCCCTCACCCTGCACAAAAATCAACTCACAATGGATCAAGGACTTTGAAATCAGACCAGAGACCCTGCATCTTATAGAAGAAAAAGTAGGTCCAAATCTTCAACTTGTTGGTGTAGGATCAGACTTCCTTAACAGGACTCCCATAGCACAAGAAATAAAAGCAAGAATCAATAACTGGGACAGATTCAAACTAAAAAGCTTTCTCTCAACAAAGGAAACTATCAGCAATGCAAAAAGAGAGCCTACAGAGTGAGAGAATATCTTTGCCACTCATACTTCAGATAGAGCACTAATTTCTAGAATATATAAAGAACTCAAAAAACTCTACACGAAGAATTCAAATAACCCAATCAACAAATGGGCTAAGGATATGAACAGATGCTTCACAGAAGAAGATCTACAAGCAATCAACAAACATATGAAAAAATGTTCACCATCTTTAGTAATAAGAGAAATGCAAATCAAAACTACCCTAAGTTTCCATCTCACCCCAATTAGAATGGCGATTATCAAGAATACAAGCAACAATAGGTGTTGGAGAGGATGTGGGGAAAAGGTACACTCATACATTGCTGGTGGGGATGCAAATTAGTGCAGCCACTCTGGAAAGCAGTGTGGAGATTCCTTAGAAAACTTGGAATGGACCCACCTTTTGACCCAGCTATCCCACTCCTTGGCCTATACCCAAAAGACTTAAAATCAGCATACTACAGAGATACAGCTACATCAATGTTCATAGCTGCTCAATTCACAAGAGCTGGATTGTGGAACCAAACTAGATGTCCTTCAATTGATAAATGGATAAAGAAACTGTGGTATATAGATATACAATGGAATATTACTCAGCTATAAAGAATAATAAAATTATGGCATTTGTAGGCACATGGATGAAATTGGAGAATATCATGCTAAGTGAGATAAGTCAATCTCAAAAAACCAAAGGACAAATGATCTTGCTGATAAGCGGATGATGACACATAATGGGGGGTGGGGGGGAAGAAAGGAGGAAGGAAGGACTGTATAGAGGGAAAAGAAGGGTGGGAGGGGTGGGGAGGAGGAAAAAATAACAGAATGAATCAAATATCATTACCCTATGTAAATGTATGATTATGCAAATGGTATGCTGTTATTCCATGTACAAGCAGAAACAACATGTATCCCATTTGTTTACAATAAAAATAAATTTAAAAAAAAAGACAGAGGAAGAATCACAACCTCTTTTCATAATACCTGGAATGATCTAGTAGCAGATGAAAACAGTATGATTTTTGGAGGGAAAGAGGACCTGGAAAGCAGTCCTTGCACAGGTCAGACAATGGTAACTCATAACGGAAGGGTTTGACTATGTGAGCCTAGAGGCTGAGTGAACTCTCTTCAGCCCTCATTTTTTCTAAGTAAACCACCAGGTCCCTCTTGAGTTTTCATTATTCTTTTATGTCATATATGTTGCTGCTACCTATAAACAACATTCAAAATCCACCCCAGCCCCCTCACCCCTGCCTCCTGTCGACGTGGTAAGGTCAAACTATTGAATAATTTGTATACATTCATATTTATTAAGCATTTTCATTGTTCAGTACTATACTAAGAATGAAAAAAAAAAGGCAAAATGGCAAAACAAACCCAAAAAATCGTGTACTCTGTCCATCTAAATAATAGTCAGAGAGGGATTCTCCAAAGAATACGGTATTTATTTGGGGAAAGCAGAGCATTGCAATGGAATATGCCTGCCATAGTAAACTTCAGGCATATTCAAGGAGATTGAGGCAAGGGAAAGTTTCTATTTAGCAAAACAGGAGAACTTTGCCTGATTAGATATAAAGTTCAGGTCTCAGAGACCCCAGATAGGAGTTGGCGTTAGCTCATCTGTGGAGGTACTGAACAGGATCAGGTCCAGAGCACCTTGTCTGAACTGTTGCAGTCTTAAAGAACCTTGCAGATAAACGGTTACAGAAACCGGCGTGCCTGTGGGGCAGGCAAAGCATAAGGTGCTTGCCAAAGGAAGGAGAAGGAATTGCTGGTAGGGTTTTAGGAAGTCCTTGAGACAGTATTTGTTTTACCCAGGAGGTATGGCTTCTCCCACTTTGTGACTTCCCAGCTCTAATCTGACCAGAACAATTTTGCCTGGGTGTCAGTCACTTTCACAACTCAGAGCGTGCAGTGAGACGGTGGACTCTGGGGATAGTCAGAGTGCCAGCTGACTTGTTCCCGGGGAGGACAGTTTCAGATGGTGGTGAGTCCAATGACAGGACTACCTTGCAGTTAGGGCCTGGGGGCTCGTTGGGCACGGGGAGCTGAGGAGTCAAGAAAGCCTGAAACTCTTGAACTGCAATCAGAATTTTTTTCCCATTCTGGGAATGGAACCCAGGGCCTTGAGCACTGTAGGCAAGCGCTCTACCACTGAGCCCAGGTGTAGCGGGCAGTGAATAAGAGAGGAATCAGGTTTGGTTCCAACAAGTGGATTTTATTTATGCAATGCACACTCAACATTCCTAATAATAGCAAGTCACAAGTACATTGAAGATTCACTCCCTTGTTCACCTAGAGTCCAATCCCCATGGACTTACTCAGTGCAACGTCTCTTAGCCAAGAAGTCAGTCAACAAGACTGAGGGGATTCTTCTCAGCCGTAGCTTCTCTCAGCTCCTCGGACGTCTTTGGATGTCCTCAGGTGTCCCATAAGCCGGAGGCTAGGTGGCAGTCATCGCCACGGGAGAGGTGGTCAGTCATCTGGCCTCGGTGACAATGGTCCATCAGCAATCAGCGATAGAGTGGACAGCAGCCGGGGCAGTCAAGAGACAGAGCGACGTGGAGTCCTCTGGTCACGGTGCTGCTGACAGTTTGCTCCAAGTGTCCAGGGGTTTAAGTATAGCCCAGTCATGCTCTGGTCTTCACTGATAAAGACCAGAACACGACTAGACTAGGAGCCACCACTCAAATCACAGATAAAAGTTCATTGTTCAGGAGTGTCATCCTGCCACACAGCAAGTTCGTCACCAGGCGCCTTTCATAATTTTAGTTTTACAAGTCCAGGCAAATAGCAAATACAGCTCATTATTACTGCATAACACACAACTATAGCAATTCCTATCATTTCCTTGTCTCATTACACCAGGCAACCTGAATTTTCAGGAGTCCATTGTGTGCAGGTGGACAGAGATGGGGGAGTGGAGAGAAAGGTGATGCAGGGGGAACAGATGGAAGAACAATGGAATGGAATGTAGGGAGTGAGCATGGGAGAGGGAAGTGCTGGCAGAGGTCAGAGAGCCAGACCCTGGCGGAGGGGATTCCAGGTCATGCTGAGTGCTCCAGGTCATGCTGAGTGCACTGGCTGTGAGTCCTTGCTGAGCCATAAACCCAACCCCTATTTGCATTTGAAATGATCATCTCGGGCTTTGCAGGGAAAAGGGATCCTATAAAAGAGAGTGGAAGGAAAAGAGCAATGAGACAGGAAGGGCTTGCTGGAGAACAGCCCGCCAGGGTGGGATCAGTCCTGGGTTTGTTTTCTGTTTTAGACATTAGACCAGAATGACTAGTTGATGAATTGGATGTGAAGTTCAAGAGACAAGGGGGAATCAACAGGGATCCTTAAGCTTTTGGCCTGAGTCATTAGGTCAAGTTGCTGTGACAAAGACGGATAAACAGCACAGGGGACATTAGCTGAGGGGAACAGCAAACCTACAATTCCATTTTGGACTTAATTTGGAAATTACCATTACACATCAAAATGTAAAGAGTTACTGGCAATTAACTATAATAACTAACGAAGGGTGACACTTCTGTGTCTTTTACTATGAGCCAAGCATGGCGCTAAAAACATTACAGATGTCATGTCAGCCTAGATTACCTTTAAATAGGGCTGGGTGGGCTTGCATATGGCGGGGGGAACAGAGAAGGAAGCTCAGGAATAAATCCTTAGCACACCAGCATTTACGGGTCAGATACATGCCTTTCTGCCCCAGATCCCTAGGTAAAAGTCTCAGGTTATAGGCTTTTACAAAAGAGATCCGAATTCCAAATCCTATTTGTTGACATCTGTGCAGGCAGCTGCTTACCTCCTATCTCTTGGTCTGTCTTCGAAAGTCCCAGGCAGCAGTGAGAAGAATTCATGAAAATGACAGTTGTATACATGAGCCTGTCTGTTTTTTATATATTAAAAAAAAAATTATTTCTCTACGGATGCTTCCCTTGTCTTGAGTTGCTGATTACCTGTATTTGAACCGTCATCAAAACTCTACTTTCTAGTAAGTAACCTGCTCAATTGAGAACCAGTAAATAATTCATGTTTTCTCCACTTGGGAAATAAGGGTAGGAAGTTATGAATCCCCCCAGAAACTATAGCCAACACCATGAGTCCCAAGGGAGACTGAGGAAGTCAGGGTTAGTGGTGAGCTCAGGGCTACCGTCACTGCTCCTGGGAAAACAAGCCTAGAGTTTATTACTGATGGATCAGCAGCTGTATCTATATAGAAAAACATCTCTTGCTTCACCAATTCTATGCACAGCATTCTTAGGACTAATTTCACAGCACTTACTTGAACTGTTCTTAATGATGTGACCCAAGTGCTTAAATGGTAGAATGCATTATCTTTTTTCCCACTATTTTATTATTTGGAGAGATCAGACTTGGATTCTATTTATGATAAGCTCCAAGAGACTTAAAAAGGGCTTTGATTCCAAAGTATACACAGAAATCGTGAAATTATTTTTTTTCGTTTTTGGAGATGATGAAAGGCCAATATATTTCTTTTATGTTCCAACACTTAATAGAAGTCCTTCTGAAAATTTTAAAATACCAGTTCTTATTAATTACAAGTGAAGGCTTAAATTGGGTTTAAATAAGAGGAACCAAACGATCAGATTGGTGGCAACGTAGAGTTTCTTAGAGGGTATTGTGCTGGCTTGCATCGCATGTGAAACTGTCATCTGTCTGTCTCTCTCGCTCATCTCTCCCTCACCATCCCTCTCCCTTTTTTATCCTTTCCAATTTCCAGCCCTTGTCCCATGACATTTCTCCCTGTGATAGCATCGTTTTCTGAGCTCTTCCCTGGAGTTTTCTCGCTGGCTTCTCACTACGGCATCCACCATGTACCCAATGGGGAAATCACACTAAAAATGAATCTGAAAGCAAGCCTTTAGTTCATCAAGGAGATAATACAAGTCAGAAAATGTCTCATATAATTCTCTGGATTCTGTCTTACAATCTGCCATAAAATAGTGAATCTCTGATTTTAAATCAGAACCTGAAATGAATCCAAGTTGTAGATATTTAAATGGAACTCTCTAGGGAATTTCCCTCCCCTATAAAATTAATCTCTTGATTTTTCTGCCCGTTTGGTATATGGATTTCAGATATGCTGATGAATTGATTTTTTTTTAAAAAGGACTGTAGAAATAAACTACTGTGATATGTCTTTATTTAGGGAAACAGCTTCTAATTAGAAAACTGCTTCATTATTATTTATAACATGTATTATAAATTAGGTTTCTTCTCCAGTCTCTTATCCTAAACATTTTACAAATCCTTCTCTATATTTTAAGGTGGAAGTATAATACGCAGAACTACAACATTTTATATAAAAAAAAAGCAACTGATTTCCCCATATAAAGAATCTTAAGTAAATGTGAATATTTAAAACAGATTCAGAGGGAGAGGCTAGCATAGTCTTATACTGGTAGAAAACCCTCAAGGGCATGACTCCTTTGGAAGGAATGATCTAGAATTTGGGAATAACTAGAGGCAAAAATCCCAGGGGATGAATGTGGAATATACTTTCAGCAATCCTAAATCCTGTAGGTCAGGTCTGCTCTAGAGCAGAACCAATGGGACTTTACATAAATGGAGGGGTTTCCACATCTCTAGCAAGGAAGGAAACTCCTATAGTGAAAACTAAGAAACTTAATCATATTTTCTCATTTAACCTATTTCATCAATTCCATTTTCCTAATGGTCTGACAGAGAATTTCTGAAACCCATGAGGTGTTTTGTTCCTTAAAAAGAAAAAAAGAAAAGAAATTTGACATAAAAATAGTTCTGATAATGATACCACCA
Organism: Sciurus carolinensis; assembly: GCF_902686445.1. Taxonomy (NCBI): domain Eukaryota; kingdom Metazoa; phylum Chordata; class Mammalia; order Rodentia; family Sciuridae; genus Sciurus; species Sciurus carolinensis. The sequence goes on from NC_062216.1 coordinate 154,226,822, forward strand.
TTTACCAGTGACGAGTTCTGCTTCCTCAGATGTTGAAGTATAACATCAGAGACGCTCGCCAAGGCAAGCATATGAAGCAGGTTTTATTTAAAGGTAGTAATACTGACTTCTCCTGGGAGAAGTTCTAGAGTCCCAAGAAGTGAGCGCATCCTACGTCTTATATAGGTTAAGGTCTCTTTTGTTCTCCAGTTTTCTCCCCTTTTATCTCTCCTTCCTGCCTAGTGACTAGGCCTGGTTTTGCAGGTGAAATGCATAAGGTGAGGAGAGAATGGGCAGGGGGAGGGCCAAAGTGATTCAACCAGGTAAGGGCCCAGGGGACATTAATTAGCAGCTCCTTGACTGCAGTCCTTGATAAGGGCAGGTAAATTTGGTAATCAATGGGCTCCAGAGATCCTTGACATTCCATTCTCCCAGGGGCAGTCTCCAACTTCCAGAGGCAGATGGCTTTCATGGCCTCCATTTCCTCGATTTGACCTGATCCCCTATTTCTACACTAATTGCCTGTCTCCAGTTCTGGCTTCAATAACCTGTTCTAATTCTCCTAAGAAAAATACTGGCATCCATCCTCTGCAGACCTAAAGGGAAGAGGCAAAGAGCGGCCACGAGGTCATGGTGACCCCAGAGGTCTTCCAGCTCCCCAGCCCTCTGTGCATGGAGCCTCTTGTCTTCGTCTCTCCCAGCACCCTGACGTCCCCCGTCGCACACTCCCAACCAACTCATCTTCTGACTTCCTGTTCAATGTGTACCTTCTACTCACTCACGTGCTCCAGGAGTCCAGGGGCCAGGTCTATCGTTCATCTCTCTAATGTGAGGATGCTGTATGGCACTTCCCAGTTCCCAGAACTACCTGCTGAATGAGAAAATGAACATGCTCCCAAATAGACACAGGCCCTGAAGAATCTGAGAAGCCGAGAATGGAGCCACGTGAGAACGACAATACAATTACATCCTCAACATGGTAATACCAGCAGCCTCCTATTAAATGCTTGTTCTGAGCCTTATTACCTAACAAGGAAGAGCATACCTCTGTGGTTCAGCTGCCTGCGTCTGAAATAGTTTCTACCTTCTTCTTCAGACTTTGTGATCTTGAGCATGATGTTCCAGCTCACTCTCTCTTTCTCTCTCTCTCTCCGACTGCTGTGTGTGTATGTGTGTGTGTGTGTGTGTGTGTGTGTGTGTGTGTGTGTGTGCATGTGTGTGTGCACACAGTCCCCTATCTACGAGGAGTCTAACGGGGGAATCTTCTTGGGACAATTGATAAGATTAACTGAAGGAATAGCTGAGAAGAGTTAAGCAAGCATCAGGCCTCCATGGGTGTGAAGTATGAGCTTAGAGCTCAGAGAGCTCCTTGCAGGAATCCAGAAAAGCAGGTACTGCTACCCCCACTTTGCAAATCCCAGTCTCTTAAAGCTCAGCAGGCCCCGTCTCATGTCCTAGGTCTCCCAGGAGTAACTCATGTGCTGTAGTTTTGATACGGTTTAAATGTGACCCCAAAGGTTACGTATGTGAGGAGCTTGGTCTCTGCTGTGGTGGTCTGAGATGGTGTGGAACCTTTAAAAGTTGGAGCCTAGTGGGAGGTCCTAGATTACCGGTGGCATGTCCTCAGAAAGGATTAAAGTTGTTCTCATGGGACTCCTGAGTGGGTTTTCACAGAGTATTTGTTATAAGAAAACAAGCCTGACTATTCTGTAGCCTCTGGCTTCTGTATGGTGATGTGGTCTCTTTCTCATCTCTCTCTCTCTCTCTCTCTCACACACACACACACACACACACACACACACACACACACACACAGGTACTTCTGCAATTATAGCTCCACCTGACATGGAGTGATAAAAACAAAAGGGCTCTTTAGAGCCAGCACTCTGCTGCTGTTCAGACTTTCAGGTTTCAAAACTATGAACAAAATAACCTCTTTTCTTTATAAGTACCCAGAAATACCCAGTCTCAGGTAGTCTGTTGTAGAAATTTTTTTTAAAAATGCACTAATACATCACAGACATGGGTTGCCTGTATCTCCAAATGTGGCCTTTCTGCTGTGCCTCAGTGGTCTCACAGGCAGATTCTTACAAACCACTATGACCATAGTTTAGATGCACTGAATAGACAGAACAAAACCCCCAGATGGTGAAAGTGAGGTACAGCCATACTGTGGGAAATGAATCCAATGTCAAAAGGCAAAATCTGTCATGGAGCTCCTGCTTGCTGATGTGCTGATGATTGCTGCTGTGGTAGTCAGTAACTCCACCCTGCCAAGGAACATTCTAACAAAAGATTTCCTCCTCCAGTGTTTAGAATTGACTAGGGACCAATTAATTACACTATCAACAAGGTACCAGTTAACTAATAAACCAGTAAAGAATCAACAAGCCTTGGTTGTATGTTATGGTTTGGATGTGAGGTGTTCCCCAAAAGTTCATGTGTGAGACAATGTAAGAAGGTTCAGAGGAGAAATGATTGGGTTTTGAGAGTCTTAACCTGATCAGTGAATTCATCCCTGATGGGATTAACTGAGTGGTAACTAGAGGCGGGTAGGGTGTGGCTGGAGGAGCTGGGAATTGGGGTGTGGCTTTGGGATATATGTATATTTCTATCTGGTGAGTGGAATCTCTCTCTCTCTGCTTCCTGATCACCAAGATGTAAGCTGCTTCCCTCCACCACCCTCTTCCGCCATGATGTTCAACCTCACCTTGAGCCCCAAGGAATGGAGTCGACCTTCTATTGACTAAGACATCTGAAATCCTGAACCCTCAAATAAACTTTTCCTCCTTTACAGTTGTGCTGGTTGGATCATTTAGTCACAGCAGCGAAATAACTGACTAAAATATTGTATTAATTAAAATAAGAGCAGAAAAGTCTGAAAGGCAGTTATCTCCCACCCAATTAGGAAAAAGACTGGAGGGAATTAGCGAAATTTTTGAAATATAGAAATATATTCATATGCAGCTGAATCATTAAGCAACATGCCTGATAGTTCAAACTAAGAGCGTGGTTGTTTCTGTTCTTAGTCAATGTGACATTTCTCCTCCATTTGAGTCATTTCCTCTCCCAAAGTTATTATTTTGGACTGAAGGTGCAAGTACTGAGTACTTAGTGACCCAGTTCTGTGTCCAGTGGGAAGATGGTGATGTTCCTTATGGAAAATTCCATGGCAATGGAGATGGTCAGCCAGGAGTGGGTTCCTGTTCTCACTCTGCATTGACTAGCATGGAAAGGGTTCTCAATCTCTCTGAGTGTCAATTTTCAAAATAATGAAGATATGACTTTATAGTGACATGAGGGAGATTAAATTAGATGATGCATGTAATACCTAATACAAAGCAACAAGCTTTCCCTGTCGATATACTTAGTATTTTCAGGCATCTTATCTACCAGTAATCATTACCGTGAACCTATATGAAGCAAATCAACAACTTGATTTATAAATGCGTGTATTAGTCAAGATATATATATATATATATATGGTTGTAATAAATATATATGTGATTGAAAAATATATATATATGATTATAAAAAGAGGACTTATTATATTGGTTTATAGAATTAGAAACTGGATAGTCCCACAATGGTCATCTGCAGACTGGAAAGCCAGAAGAACCAGTAGCTACTCAGTCCCAGAAACTGGAGCCTCAGAGGAAGAGAAACCAATGCTTTCGCACCTAGAAACTCCCTGGAGAATCCCTGGTCAGAGTCTGCTTTGGTAGAGTGGAGAAGCTAGAGTCCAATGTCCTCAGGCAATCAAAGCACTGCTCAAGAAGAATCCAGCTTGCATCTCACCAGCTTCCTCTTTTTCCTGCCTTTTGTTCTATCCAGGGCCCCCCACCCACTGGACTGTGTCTCTTGTATTCAGGGTGGGTATCCCCTTCAGTTTGCTGTTGCACATGCCAATCACTTCTGGAAACACCCTCATCAACATACCCAGAAGTCTCTGCACCTTAGGCATCTCTTAATTGCGTCAAGTTGACAATCCAGATTAAATTCAGACAAGGTTTGCAAATTACCAAAATTCGCCTGCCTCTAAAAGTGGAAGAGCCAGGATTTGAACTCAAGACTTACTAACTTCACAGTACTCCCAAGTCAATGGCCCTAGGAGCAAGGAAAGTAGCATTTCCTCATAACAGAGAGAGGAACTACCTAAATGCTTATCACACAAAGCCCCTATGTCCTTCCAACAAGGATCCCTTTGTGGTTTGATTGCTCTTCCTTTCCTTGAAGAATAGCTGGGTGGGCCTCCCTAGCAAGGCCATCACAGGAAAGCATGGCTCATGTCAAATGAATCCTTCAGTCCTTCAGCAAGCCTTTTAGTAAGGATTTACCCCACATCAGCTTTCTTTCTAACTGGGGAGAGAGCAATGACGGAGCAAGTTCCCTGCCTCGTAATGCTTGTGTTCTAAGCAAACAAACAAATACATAATATGATGTGTGTATCAGTCAGGATCTGGTAGGAAACAGATGGCATATTCAAAGGATTTGACCAGAAAGAGCTTAATGAACGGATAACTGACAAATGTCAACTGAACATGACAAACTCGGGGACAGCAACAGCAAGACGTTATCTCCAAGTACCCCAACCTTGGCTGAAGCAGCAGGGGGAGGAAACACACACAAAACCCAAAAGACACGAAGAAAGAACACACAATAGGAGCTTGTAGAGGAACCCAGGCACTACCAAACCCACAGCAGTGCAGGCAAGGGGGGCAATATCTGGATCTCTCTAACCTCCCCCTCTTCAACCTCCTGCATTGCCTCCCATTCCCCTAAATCCAGTCAGAAGCCAAAGGCCAAAGGAGACCTAGCAGCACAATCTCTAGAGGTCAACTTCTACCAAGAAAGGTTAAGAATGGATCCAGAGTCCATTTCAAGTTTTCTGAGGATTCTCCACACTACTTTCCAGAGTGGTTGCACCAATTTACAACTCCACCAGCAATGTAAAAGTGTGCCTTTTCCCCTACACATGCCAACATCTGTTATTGTTTGTGTTCTTGATATTAGTCATTCTAAGTGGAGTAAGATGAAATCTTAGAGTTGTTTTAATTTGCATTTCTCTAATTACTAGAGATGTTGAACACTTTTTCATATATTTATTAATCATCTATGTATCTTCTTCTGTAAAGGGTCTGTCCAGTTCCTTATCCATCTATTGATTGGGTTCTTTGCATTTTTGCTGTAAAGTTTTATATGTTCTTTATAAATTTTGGAGATTAGCGCTCTATCTGAAGTGCATGTGGAAAAGATTCTCTCCCACTCTGTAGGCTCTCTTTTCACATTATTGATTGTATCCTTTGCTGAAAAAAAGTTTTTTAGTTTGAATTTCTTCCCATTTATTGATTCTTGCTTTGATTTCTTGTGCTTTGGGAGTCTTGTATCCCACTCCTTGGTTTATACCCAAAGGACTTAAAATCAGCATACTACAGTAATGCAGCCACATCAATGTTTATAGCTGCTCAATTCACAATAGCTATATTGTGGAACCAACCTAGAAGCCCTTCAACAGATGAATGGATAAAGAAACTGTGATATATATATATATATATATATATATATATATATATATACACATATATATAATATATATAATAATAATAAATGAAATATTATTCAGTCATCAAGAAGAATAATGTTATGTCATGTGCAGACAAATGGATGGAATTGGAGAATATCATGCTAAGTGAAGCAAGCCAATCCCAAAAAACCAAAGGCAAATGTTTTTCCTGATAAGTGGATGATGATATATAATGGGGGTGGGAAGTGGGGGTTGAGAGAAAAATGGAGGAACTTTAGATTACATAGAGGGAAATGAGAGAGAGGAGGGGTATGAAAAATGGTGGAATGAGACATCATTACGCTATGTACGTGATGATTACATGAATGGTGTGAATCTACATCGTGCACAACCATAGAAATGAAATGATGTTCCCCATTTGTGTACAATGAGCCAAAATGCAGTCTGTAAAAATAAAAAAAAAATTAAAATTAAAAAGAGAATGGATTCAGGGGTGAGATGAGACTCAGAGAATGATCAGCAGTTTTGGTGATATGCATTAGAGAAAATAAAACAGAATACATAGAAGAGGGAATGCTGATCCAGGGGAGGAGGGAAGCTGTCATTCTACAGAGGTGATAAGGAAGGGCTCCAATGACAATGTGGCCTGATGAAAAGGAGCAAGTTGATGGGAAGATCCTTGAGGCAGAAGCACGTCTGGTGTGTCTGCTGAACAGCAAGGAGTCTGGTGAGGCAGAAGCAGGGTGTTCAGAAGAGAAAATATGGGAGACAAGGTCAGAGAGGGAGCAGGAGACCAGAGCATCAGGTGCTTACAGGACATTATGCTTTTCCAATAAAAATTGGGAATTGGGAAGTTTGGGATAGTTTCAAACAGAGAAGCGATTTGATTTGCGGATCAGATCACTAGGGCTGCAGCCTTAACTTTAGACAGTGAGAAGGTAAAGCAGAAGAAAGGAGACAGGTAAGAAGAGAGTGTTGTAATCCAAGTGAGAAGTAGCGGTGGCATGGAACAGGTGAGAAGTGGGATGTATTTGAAGTTGAGTACAAGATTTGGGAGAATTGGCTATAGAGTGATCCAGAGAAGAGCAACAGACGAATATGAGATTTCTGACAAAGCAACGGAAGAATGGCATTACTGTAATGATGGAGTGCTGTGGTTTCAATAGGGGGTGTCCTCCAAATGCTCACATGTGAGACACTGCAAGAAAGCTGAGAGGTGAAACGATCGGGTTAGGAGAGCCTTAACCTAATCAGTGCATCAACACCCTGATAGGGATTAACTGAGTGGTGGCTGCAGGAAGGTGGGGTGTGGCTGGAGGAGGTGGGTCACTGGGGGCCTGCCTTTTGGATTTATATTTTATCCATGATGAGCAGAGCTCTCTCTCTCTCTCTCTCTCTCTCTCTCTCTCTCTCTCTCTCTCTCTCTCTCCTTTCTGATTGTCCTGTCCTGAGTCACTTTCCTCCACCACACTCTTCTGCCATGATGTTCTGCTATACCTGGGGCCCTAAGGAATGGAGTCAGCCATCTATGGACTGAGACCTCTAGAATCATGAACCCAAAAATGAGCTTTCCTTCCTCTAAAATTATTCTTTTGGTTATAGTAACAAAAAAATCTGACTAAAACATGGGGTAATGAAAAACAGGGGTTCAGTTTTGAACAGGTTAAGTTTGAGCAACCTAACAGGAAGTCAGTTGGAGATGTTACATAAGTAGTTATATAAAAGGGAGCCTCCTGGAGTTTGGGGGAAAGTCTAACTAGAAATACAAATCTTGAAGTGATGAGAGAATGATGATGGGAAAGAGTGCAAAGGATGGCCACAGAGTCTGCATCATCTCCTATTAATGGGTGGGGTTTACTTTCCTACACTTTGAGCAGGACTTGTGACTTGCTCTGATCAACAGAATGAAGTAGAATAGAATGGAAGTTTTAGGCAAGTTCCAAGCCCATCCTTCAAGAGGACTTGATAATTCTATTCCTGAGGTGGTAATTCATCTAACACCATGTTAACAGGCCTGGGTTAGCCTGCTGGAGAGTGAAAATCTGGTGGAGAGGACCCCAAATACTCAATGTCCTAGCTGGGGCTCAGGACCTGTGAGAAAGTCCAGTTGAGAGGAGCTAATCTTGGACTGACCTGGAGATCCACCAGCTGAGCTCAGCCCAAACTGCAACTCACAGAATCAATCATAGCTAAATAACACCACAGTTACTTTAGGCCACTAAGTGTGGGAATGGTTTGTTAACAGCAATAGATAACAGATAAGCAGTATATAAAATCTTAGTTCTGAATAAAATACACGAGATAAGTGGTTCTCCATCTTGTATACCATGTAAACTTTTTAATGTTGTACACAAAATTTCACAAATTTGCTGGTTTAAAACAGCACATACATATTAAGTCACAGTGAGTCAGAAATTCAGCTGCAGTTAAGCTAGGTCCTCTGCTGAGTCTCATGGGGCTACATTTTGGGTGTCAGATGGACTGTGTTCTCATCTGGAGGTTCAACTGGGAAAGAATCCACTTTTAACCTCATCAGGCTATTGGTAGAACTTGTTTCCTTGTAGCTGCATGACCACAGACTTTGACTTTTTGCTGCCTGTTGGCTGGAGGCTGCTCTCAGGTCTTCAAGGTTGCTCACACTATCTAGGAACCACCCACAGTTCCTAGAGATCACATGTGCTAGACCGTTTTCCATTGCCATGACAAATATGTCAGATAAATAACCCAAAAGGAGGAAAAGGTTTATTTAGGCTCAGAGTTTCAGAGATTTCAGTCCATGGCTGATTGCATCCATTGTCTCTAGACCTGTGGAAAGGCAGAACATCAGAGTGGGGAGCGTGTGGAGGGGCAAAGCTGCTCGCTTCATAGCAACCAGGAGGTAAATAGAGAGAGGAAGGGGGTAGGGCCCAAATATACCCTTCAAGGATGTACCCCCAATGGCCTAACTTCCTTCCCATGGGCTTCACTTCCTAAAGGTTCCATGGTCTCTGAATAGGAACACAGGCTGCTAACCAAGCCTTTAACACATGGGCCTTTAGACAGCCAAACCATAACACCACTCCATGGGGTTCCCTCAACATGGGCACTTACTTTATCAAGCCCACAAGGGAAGCTTCTCACTCTAGTGTGCAAAAAATGTGTCACAGGCAATATAATGTAACCTCAGGAAGGACATCCTGCCACTCTCAGCATGTAATACAACCTAATCATGGCAGTGCTATCTTACCATCTTTGCCATATTCTATGTGTAGAAGTTACAGGCACCTCATGCTCTCAGGGAAAAGGTGTAATAAATAAGGATGTGGATGCCAAGAGGGGTATTCATGGGGACTACTATATAGTCTGTCATGGTTCCATCTTGGAATCAACTGGGGAATTTTTAAACATCTTAATATCTAGATTCTACTCCCTCAAGATTCTTCTATAATTGGTTTTGGATTGAGTCCCAGATATCATGATATTTAAAAGCCCCCCAGGAGATTCTGATATGCAGCTAAGGCTAGGAATTAATGGTATGTGTCAGTCAATGTGTATATGAATCACCTGAAGGGATCTTGTTAAAATTCAAACTCTGTTTCAAAAGATTTAAGGTGGGACCTGAGAGACTGTGTTTGTAACAGGCTTCCAACTGATGCTGGTACTGCTGGTTCCCTAGGCTGCCCTTGGAGTAGCAAGATAGTAGATATGAACTAGACATCCATGGACTGAGTTGGAGGGCACAACCGTGTTAAGAGGCTGTAGAAATGAGGGAGACAGAAAAGGAGACTGAAGAGAGGTGGTTAGTAAAACAGTTATAAAAGCATCAGAGTGAAGTCCTGAAACCTAAATGAAGAAAATGTTTCTTAAGTTGTCCAATGATGCTGATGGTCAAGTAAGATGAGAGCTGGAGAAATAACCCCTGAACTTAGAACTAGAGTGGTCACTGGTCACTAATGATTCTGAAGGCAAAGTAATTATAGTGGAGTGGCTGAAGCAAAGTCTGGTAGAATTAGGATCAAAAGGGAATGTAAAGATAGAAATTGGAAAAGAGCGTGTAATTATTTTTTTTTCAAGAAATTGTGGTTTGAAAGGGAACAGAGAAATAGTGGTAGCTGGAGGGTAAGCAGACTCAAGGGAGGATTTTGTTTTGTTTTGATTTCTTGGGCTTTTTCTTCAATGTTAAATAAAACAGATGATTTGTATGCTAGAGGAAATTATCTAGGAGCAATGAGAAAATGATAATATTGAGAGGAAGCAGGTTATGGCTGGAGCCATGAACTTCAGTGGCAATAGAGGATGTGATTTTGACATGGGAGGAAGGGGTGGACTTAGCAGAGAGACATACCATTCAACTACTATAACCAGAAGGAAGCACAGTGTCTGGATGCAGACATAGGTGGGAGGAAGTTTTAACGGTGGAAGCATGCACAAGGTATCTTCTGAATGTTTCTTTTCCTCAGTGTAATGGTAAGCAAGTCTCAGGAGAGAATGAAGGAAAGAAGAGGGTGTAGTAGTGTAAGGAAGAAGTGAAAGCATGGTATGAAAGGGGCTTCTCAAACTCTAGTGTGCATACAATTCACCTACGAATGGTAAATGGATAGAGTTGGAGAATATCATGCCAAGTGAAACAAGTCAACCCAAAAAAACCAAAGGCCAAATGTTTCCTCTGATATGCAGATGCTAATTCACAATAAGTGAAGCGGAGCTAGGGAAGAATAGAGTTACTTTATATTAGGTAGAGGGGAGTGAAACGAGGGAAAGGGGTATGGGGATAGGAAGGATAGTAGAGTGAAACAGACATTATGACCTCATGTACATACATGACTGCATGACCAATGTGATCCTACAATATGTACAGTCATAAAAATGATAAATTACACCCATTTATGTATGATCTAGCAAAAGGTATAAGTGTATTCTACTGTCAAGTACAACGAATTAGAACAAATAAAAAATTAATTTAAAAAATCATGTTAAAATACAGATTCTGCAGCAAGACTCTAAAACAGGGTTTCTCAACTCTGACACTCTTGATATGTTGAACCAGATAATTGTCTATTGTGTGAGAGACTGACTTGCATATGGCAGGATGTTCAGCAGTATCCCGGCTTCTGCCCATCTGAAGTCAGTAGCACCCCTTTTCTACTTTTGACAATCCTAAATGTCTCCCACATTGTCAAATAACTCCCAGTGGAACATAATAAGCTTTGGGATAACGACTTCTTAAGAAAAATAGGAAATTAAATGGATAAAGGAAATGTAGTATTAGTGACTTCATAAGAAAAGGAGGAGAGGCCTGAGTTAGCATACATTCTCTCACTGTGTGTTGCCTCTCCATCATGATTGTATGGCCTTGAAATTCCAAGCCTCCAGAACAAGGAGCTAAATAAACCTCTATTCTTTATAAATTAAGTAGACAAAGGTGTTTTTTATAGCAGCAGCACACAAATTAATGTGATCTCCAAGCCTAGGAGTTGAGCCTTGTGTCAAAGATACTCCTTCTCTGAAGAGAAACTACCTACCACCATCTTTCTACCACCATTTCATAACCTTTGTCCAACCCTAGGTGTAAAGTTTGGAGAGGAGCATCTGAGGCCAGGCCATTAACAGTCTTGTAGCCTAGTTCAAAGTTCGTGATCTTTATCTAAGAAAGCCACTGAAATATTTTAAGCTGAGACAAGGTGGAGGGTCCATTTGATGTCATGTTGTCAGTTTGAATTTCAAAAAGACTGATGTAGATACTAGCAAATAATTATCAGTGGGGAGGTCCAAAATGGATAGTGTGGTGTTGGTTAGGAGGTTATTATAATAGTAAAGGTAAGGGGTAGCCTTGGCATGGGCTAGAGTATTGAAAGTGGCAGAAATGGTAAGAAACAACAAAATTCAAGTGACATCAAGGCGTAAACTCAGCAAGAGATGGCAGCGTAAAAAGAATGAAAGAGCAGGAAGTGTCAGGGATAGAGTAGTTTTGGAATATGTGATGTTCATGGAAATGGGCAACCCTGGAAGAAGACACAGGCTGGGGTAGGGTCGGATAGAGCAGGAATTTGACTTTGGATATATTTTGTTGACCTTGTTTTGATGTGAACTATTTGTCCTATGGAGTAGGCAATTGACGAAACTGATCAGGAGCATAACAGAGAGGCCAGGAATGAAGGTAGAACACAGTGAGTCATATGCAAGCGACTATATTTTCTGAAGTCTCCATGCAAAACAGTTATTTATTTACTGACTATTCAGGACAGATACTCCTTCCTAATTGCACATTGATCTGTTTTTTGCTGTTGTTGTTTGTTTTTTTGTTTGTTTTACCATGTTGAGACTTCCACTATGCAAACCAAAGGGCTTGGCCAAAGTTGCCCTCAGCTCAGCTGCTGTGGGATCCACCTTGGGACAGACTAGGACTTAAGCTCAGCCGTGGGATGCTCTTTGTCAGAGCTCACCTGCAGTCTGAGGTTGTGGATGGGACCAGGTGGAGGTACTCAGCTCAGCAGAGGCCCAGCCAGTCTCGAGTCCAGCCTCCCCCTACTTCGCAGCCTTTGCAGTGGATCCTGGTGCTCAGCTCTTGGCTCCTCCCACTGAGTCTAGGAACCTCATGTAATTCCTCTTTTTTTCATGTAATTGTTTTTAATTGAGCAGAATTTGTTTCTTAAAATTAAAAACCCTGACAGATGTCTTTCCTGTTGACTTCCTCCTTATCTTTCTTTCTCTTTCTCAAATTTCCTCCCTTTCCTATGCCCCGCCCTTCATGGGACAGGCTGTCTCACTACCACCACCATCATCTCTGCAGCTCATCTTTGCCTTCGCCTTCCCTCCACGGGTCTTTTCTCTACCTCCCTGCTAGCTCGCAGTCTCAAAGCATGGGTGCAAGTCTGGGAGACAGTGAAAATGCCAACTTCATGAATCCAGAGTCCAAGGTCTGTGACCAGCTAGCACAAGTGGTTGAAACTGATGGAACGGAATTTAATTTAAAAAGATATGAATTCCTACCCCAAACAGATACTCCTTCCTAACTGAACCCTGATCTGTTTTTGAGAACACTGTGGAGTTTTCCACGATGGCTTAACCAAAGGACTTGACCACTGTTGCCTTCAACCCTACACTGCTGTGGCACCTGTTGTGGGTTTGGACAGGACTTCATTCCTGAGCTTAGTTCCTAAAATGAAGTATGGAAGATGAACAAGTAAGGGTTTAATAGCAAAATCCATTAAAAAACAAAATAACAGTAAGTAGGATTGCCAGATTAAATGCATGGACATACTTATACTAAACAGTCATTGTTTATCTAGAACTTAAGTTTAATGGGTTTTTCTATATTTTATTAATAAGTCTGGCAGCTCTACCCTATAGGTTGTGGTTGGCTGAAAGCTCAATATAGACCTTAAGACATGGGTGCTCTGAAAGCTAATTGATTTTGTAGTACAGAAATGGAAATGTTCAACATCTCTAGTAATAAGAGAAATGCAAATCAAAACTACCCTAAGTTTCCATCTCACCCCAATTAGAATGGTGATTATCAAGAATACAAGCAACAATAGGTGTTGAAGAGGATGTGGGGGAAAAGGCACACTCATACATTGCTGGTGGGGTTGCAAATTAGTGCAACCACTCTGAAAAGCAGTGTGGAGATTCCTTAGAAAACTTGGAATGGACCCACCATTTGATCCAGCTATCCCACTCCTTGGCCTATACCCAAAGGACTTAAAATCAGCATACTTCAGAGATACAGCCACATCAATGTTCATAGCTGCTCAATTCACAAGAGCCAGACTGTGGAACCAACCTAGATGCCCTTCAGTTGATGAATGGATAAAGAAACTGTGGTATATATATACAATGGAATATTACTCAGCAATAAAGAATAATAAAATTATGGCATTTGCAGGCAAATGGATGAAATTGGAGAATATCATGCTAAGTGAGATAAGCCAATCTCAAAAAACCAAAGGACGAATGACCTCGCTGATAAGCGGATGGTAATACATAATGGTGGGTGGGAGGGAGGCAAGAATGGAGGAAGACGGAACTGTACAGAGGGAAAAGAGAGGTGGGAGGGGTGGGAAAAAATAACAGAATGAATCAAACACCATTATCCTACATAAATGTATGAGTACACAAATGGTATGCCTCTACTTCATGTACAAACAGAGAAACAATTGTACCCCATTTGTTTACAAAAAAAAAAAAAAGGAAAGATGGGGAATAAAGAAAAAAAAAATCCCAGGATTCACTGGGCTCAGTAAGGGAAGGGATGTTCTGATGGCTTTGTGCCTTTCCAAGCCCCACTTTTGGAGAGATTCTGCCAACTCTGTCACTCTCCACAGTGGACAGTGAGAATGGAAACCTCATCTTACCAGGAAGAGCCGAGAAAGCCTGGGAAAGGAAGCCCTTGGTGGAGCACGCTGCTCAGCACCCAGGAACACCCTGATTCCTGTCTTTTCTGCCGAGCCTTGTCCTCCAGGCCTCTTTCCAATTCTGTGAGCAGCCAACTAGCTCACCAAGAAATTCCCTTTCTTCTTAGATTCACCAGAGTCAATTTTCGCTGCTTGCATCCAAAGATCTCAGTGATACGATTTCTTTGTCAGTATCTGAAGGGATCTTTTGCTGAAGAGAATTTTGTCATCTTTAGACGGTAAAGCTAAGACCTCGGAATGAAAATCAGATTTTTCAGCCAACATGGATAGATCTTTCTAATACTGTGAACGAGCCTGGATTGTAAAGGACTGGATGAATGACAGCCCCATGTCTGAAAAGGTTCATGAAGGAGCAGAGTGACCAACAGACAGGACAAGAGTCCCCTCTAGCTTGGAAAACATGCTAGATCAGATACCTTATAATGCCTTTTCAAAATCTTACTTTGTTGAAATAAAATTTTTAAAAGTAAAAACAAAGTATCTTGAAAATTGAGCATATATGATGGTTACAGATGGAGAACAAACAACCCAGCTTGTCCTTACCCTAAATTCACAGGTGTTCTAAAATGAAACCCAGGACTCGTCAACATATACTTTAAACCTCAATGGACTAAAATAGCTAACATTTACTGGGCCCTTTCAAAGTCTCAGACACTGCCAAGCATTTTTTTATGTATTTATCTTATTTAGTCCTTTCCAAAACTTCTAAGAAGGCAGTACTATTATTAGCCCCATTTAACAGATGAAGAGAATGGAAGCACAGAGAGAGTAATTAACTTATTCAAGGTCACACAGCAAGAAGATGGAACGCGGAAGATTCAAATTACAGGTGTTTTGACTACTGACCCTAAACCATTAGGCAATACCGATTTTAAGATTTTGGGACTGAAAGAAGTTTGATTTTTCAGTTCTGATCATTCCTATGGAGTTCTGTGCACCATCATTTATTTATTATGGGGCTAGTTTAAGCTTTTCTGGACTTTTGTACAATAGCATGAAATCAAATGAGTTTTATTTGGTTTTGGTGACCCTCTGTTCACAGCTTCCCCTTTAGCAGGCTTTCCTGGGTTAGGATTTTTGAAAACACGTTTCACCTTCCTCCCTAAACTAGAGGTTTCAGGTGTGAGCTGGAAGGCTTAAAATCCTGTCATTTACTGGGACCAGCCTTCCTTCTCTCAGTTTTCCGGAGCAAAACAAAGCGGGGGCAGGAGGCTGTTCGTTTGCAAGGCTCCATCCGACCAGAGGAAGACGGAGGTTTCTCTCCTGCCGCACCCGGGGCCCAGGCAGCCCTGGAGACAGCAGGGACGGTCCGTTAATTGTCTTGGTGTTCGCGGTGACCTTTCTTGCCTCCTGTCACGGAGCGTCAGACAGGTAGGTCTGAGCCAGCAGGAGCAGTCTGACCTAATCAAGAGCTGTCCCGACCATTCCAAGGAAAGTCACCAGCTGCGCGGGCGGGGTCAGTGGCCGGTGTGAGCCCCTGGCTGTCACCCACCCAGCCCTTGAATCTAGCATGCTGTCAACTCCTTGCCACTGTTCCCTGTCCCCACATAAGAAAGCGGGTTCCTAGAGGCACAGGCCTCTAGGACCAGCCTCAGTGTTGGGGACCTAGTTCAAAATACGGGGTTTCAGAGGGGCAACCCCCTGCTCTCAAGGATGCTTAGTGCCTCCCCAGACAGGCGGGCCCACCGTGCGCTGGAAATTCTCCCTGATCCATCCGGACACCCCGCCACCCTCTCAGCTTTCTCTTTGCGAGGTGCCCAGGAACACTGTTTGCCTAACATCCCCTGTGAACTCCCGAGGCGTGGGCGGCTCTTTCATATTTTATAAAGGGCTGTGTAAGTTCAGCACTCTATAAATATAAGATGGTGAATAGCAAATTTCCCCCAGACTGAAGCCATTTCATTTTCTTCAGCGAAACAGCTCCTTTTACTTCCACGCAGAAAACCCAAAGAGGAAAATTTTCTTCGTTGCTCAGACAGCTACAAAATGTGATCACATTTTTCCCCACAGCTAATGTGCTCTTATGTATAAAATTTAAATTTGAAAGTCTGAGCAGATGGCCTATAAAGCTCTTGTTTTCCCTCTGAATTTAATTTCTTCCTGCTTATCGTAGGGTTTTTTTCTTAAATCACTTGAAAAGGAACAGTAAAATATTTCTATAAATCGTAATAATCATCTTCATGATTGTTCTCTTCAAAAGGTGTCCGGGAGGAAGACTGGTCTCATCTGTGATCTTCCTTGTCCCCTCGTGTTCACAAATGACAATCAATCCCTCTGAGCCTTGCCAATTGGGACCTTGTTTGGGAACTGGTGATCATTCTTCTCTCGGTTAGGCTAGTTCTTCGAAAGGTCAGGGGATGAGATGACCTAAGCAGATCATCTGTATGCAGGATTACAGATGAAGCATGAGGCCCTTTTAGAAAATATTTTCAAGTACTTGAAGAGCTTTTCTTTTCATTTCATTTGGAGCCATTAATGGGCTAATTATCTTTTTACTAAAGGAGGCCCACAGGACTTCAACTTAGTGATACTTAGTTGAACATCAGTTTTGTGATTACATGTAATGAAATTATGTTGTTGTTCAACCTACTCTCTAATTCAGATTCTTCCCTGATTTACTAGCATTTCCCAACCCTGAAAAGATGAAGACGGATTCAATGTGGTTTTTGATTTAATAAGGAAAGTACCCCTGGCAGGACATCTATAGATTGGTCATCCCTCTTTACTTTCTTTTTCCTGTTATTTTCTGCATTTAAGGTATCTATCTATAGTGGGTTAAACAGGTGAATAAAATATAGGTATTGATACCACCAACACTATTTTTCAAGTTGAATTAATTGATATCAGCCTGTCCGTAACATATGCAAAAGGGTACAAATGAAAGCCCACCTATGATATCTCCATATTTTAAAAAATGTATGCCTACTTTGAAAAATAGACCTTATTGTATAGCCCTGCTTTGGTCTAGAAAATTGAAGGCCAGGTTCAAATTTAGAACCCTTGGCTCGTGAGAGAACTACTCCCGACTGGCTGCACAGGGCCCACCGGCACTAACCTGCTACACACCCACCTTCCTTCCCACCCGCTCCCTCCCACACCGTGGCGGGCAGGGCGCCTGCATCCCCAGCTCACATTTCCGAGCACCAGCTCTCCCTCTTCCCTCCCCTTTCTGCAAACAGCCACCCCTTGGCCACCCTGAGAGTCTAAGGATACAACAACTGGCAGTGCAATATTTCCTTGGAACAACAGACAGAAGGGCCTTCCCTTGGAAGCACATTCAGGATCTACTTCTAGATCCTGATAGGAAATGTCAGGGCCACAGATCTGACCTGGAAGATACAGAGCAGGTAAAATCTCTGCAATGTATCATGTCATGTTCAGAGTCACCTATGGATTTAGTGAACCTTGGGACGCTCTCCCCAGTAGTAAGTCTATGGCCACAGGAGAGAGGACAGCGTCCCTCTGAAGGCAGGACAGCCTCTTGTCACAGCATTATGAACCAGGCCAGCTGAACCTGTTACAAACACTTACTAGGCACTGATGAGCTGCATACGCGAAGAATCCTATTACGTGTCTTAAGGAAGATATGCATCCGTAGACTGGTTCTCTGTCCTTAAGGAGCTTACAGTCTGGTTAGAAAAACCATAAACAGAAAATTAATTGTGCTACACAGGTAAAATCCTAGGGGCAAAGAGGAGATAAAAGTCTAATCAATAGTTCTCAGAATCAATTAAGCACTAAGAAGTATTCAGTAAGCAAGTCTTCCTCAACCACTTGGATAAAATGTTCTGCTCCCTTTCTGCACCAGCCTTCCTGACTCCTTGAAAGAAGGCTGGCGTTATCCTAGGGAACACTCTGGAAATGAACGGGTTAAGACTTTGGCTTCCATCCCTGAACAAATCTGATGCAGGCAGGATTAGGAGCAGAAAGGTTTAGCTCCCAGTTCAGCACATTGTGTGCCAACCCATCTGCCCACATCAATGTCTATTTAAAAGTGAAGCCAGTCACACTAGCCCCGTCTTCACCTGTCCTGCTGATCAACCATAGCAAGGGAGGGACAGAGAGCCCACAAGTCGGTCTGGAAAATCGAGCCTCTGTGTGGTTTCCAGTCGTGTGTCTGCTTGGAGGCATGCAGCCAGCAAAGCCATCAATCTGGCAGTTTTTTAACACTGACCCAGGATCTATTTGCTAGGCCATTTGCACCATCTGCCATGCAAATGTCCGTTAAGGAAACAGCATAAAGTTGTGGGAATAGCGGGGTTAAAATGCCATTTAGCAGGAATGCACCAGTTCCAACAGCAATTGTCCGCGGGAGAACAAAGAGGAGGGTGAGCCAAGGGCAGTAAGAAGACAACAGAGGCGGAGTAGACCAGGGCACCCAGCCCTGCTGTCTCTTCCACCGAGGCTCATTTCTCCATGACACCTGCAGAGCCTTGGGTCTCACTGACAAACACACTCTGCATGTGTCCATTGAGTTAAAATGCATCATATTATATATATGTATGTGTGTGTGTGTGTATATATATATATATATGAAGCCATATAATAAACATATAGGTAGCTAGAGGAGCTCTGTTAAAGGGATAGAATTATATTTGTTTTACATATATGTATATGCATATGTACACATATGTGCATATGTATGCTGATATATATATATATATAAAAGCCCATAATATATATATTATGACATATAAATGTACTTTTTAAAGCAAGAAAAGCAATACCCATTATTCCATCCCCTTATATAGATCCTTACCTTTCTGAATATCACCCTCTGGTTTTGTTCTTTGGATTAGCAATCTTGGAATCTTCTATTGAACCCTTACGATACAGGTGGCTACATGAGCTGCTGATTATAAAATCCCTAATGCTTACATCACCACTACAAATTTGTTATTTTCTTCTGATTTTATATCTGCCATGGATAGGGCTCAGAGAAATAATATTTCGATAGCCCATGGACTAGCTTGTAAATGAGGGACCCAGATTCCAATCAGTTCATCCTGTTCTAATATCCATGGCCTGAGATCGTGGCCACTCCCCAAGAGTAGGCACACTTGGTTATCATCGTTAACATCAAAGAATATAAACTATTTTGTGCTTAGCTTTGTTCAGTTAACAAAACATCATAATTTTTTCAGACTTTTATAACCTTTGTGTTTATCACTTTTAATAGCTGAATAATTAGCTAATGGTTTATATGAGTTTATTAATTTGTACTTGAACTGTCTTTCATGTTCTTTCTCATTAGGAGTTAATACTCTAATGAACATGTAGGCAAATGTAGTTTTGCCTCTCTTGTATTATTTCCTTAAGATACATTTCCAGGAGTGGACTGTTGGGTCACAAAGTATTACCATTTTTATGGGACTTGGTATAGACTGTCGTACTGTTTTTCAAAAGTATTCCATTGGAAGAATATGCATGTTTCAATATATAAAACTAACCGTTACTGAATGTTTCATTAAATTTTCTTCTTGATAGTTTATTAAACTTTAAATGGCATCTCAGATTTGCTTTGGCTTGTGTTTTTATTCCACAGCAGCAATGGGTGGTCCCCACTTCTACTTGGTTGCTGCTGTCTCTCCTGAGCCCATCTATCCCAAGATGCTTGTGTAAATATGCTTGTGCTCTTTATGCGGATTAACCCTTTGCCTTGTTTTCTTTATTCTTGAGGAGATGTCTGCAAAGAAAATGTTAACTTGACATAGAAAATGTCAGTGACAAACTCTTCTCTGGGGTGATACCTAAAACTGAAATAATCAGGAGACAACAGCATGAGCAAGTTATTTGGAAGTTTGTGTGTAAATAACAAGAGGAACAGCTGAAAAGACTTTAAGGAGGTAGTTTCTAGGGGGCATGCATGGTGGGGGACAGGGCAGAGAGATGTTCTTTTTCACCAATCTTGCATAACTCTGACTTTTTATGTGGCAATTACAACGGATGGAAAAGATAAAATTAAATTTCTAAATTCTTCTCGACAAATGAATTGGAGGCTAACATAATGCTCTGTGCCCCTGCTTGAGAAAATCTTCCAATTAAGCTTTCTTTTCTCAAAATTAATTTATGTTTTGCATCTCCTTCCCATTGCTCATGGCTATAGGACACTAAAAGGAAGGAGCACACTCTGGACAAATTGTGTGCAAGGTTGCTATCAGAATCATGTCTTTCTGAATCCCAGATTCTCATTATTTCCTTTTCTAAGTATTTTGCATAGATTTAATTAGAGCTCCTACATTGCAGTGGGGATCCATAACAGGAGGGAGTCTCTCTCCAGAGAAAAATTGATGCTCATTAACAAAGAAAAAATGGATTAATTTTATTTTAGAAACCAAAGATTCAAATTCGTGTGAGCAGTGACCTGTCATTCTCCTGCCTCTCCTACAGGAGCAAAAGAAATGACCTAAGAATTCCCCTAAGGTCAGGCAGACTTTTTACTCTGAGGCTACCTGAGCTGAATCCTTCACTTGGCCACCTTTCAGGTGTATGACCTTGGGAAAACGATTTAAACTTTGTCTCACTTTTCTTACCTGTAAAATGGATATAACAATAACACTGACTTCTTATAATTTTTATGAGAATTTCATGAGTAAATACATTTAAAAGGCTTGGAACAATGCCTGTCACAAAGAGGAGTCCATATGTTTTTTTTTGTTTTTTGATTTTTTGTTTTGTTTTGTTTTTTTGATGAGCATTACCTTTATTTTTGTTCTCATTTTAACAGTTTATTCTAGTGCATAGGAATCTTTATACCACAATCATGCAGCAGGGCAAACTATGCATAGAGATGTGCATGAAGTTAGAAATCAGACACAGTTAGATGCTAACTGTGGCTCTGCTATTTATCTGCTGTGTGACTCTACCCAAGACACAAGTTTTCTCATTTGTATATAGGATCCCGATACCGAGTTCTTCAGATCGATTGAAAAGATCAAAGAAGATGACACGCCTAAAATCTGCCCTTCTCGGTTTTCCCATGGATTTGTTGTTCAAAAGATGCAAAGAAAGCAGGGGTACAGGAAGAATTCAAGCAGTTACCTGAGATGGTTGAATCCAAGCCATCTTGTCTTGTCCCAGTGGTACCAATTGTAGGTGATGGGTGGCAGAGGAGTGGCAGAGAGGGCCACTGAATACAAGTTCACTACTTAACATACAATCATTGTTGAACCAGATGCTGTGCTGGGAGAGAAATCAGGTCACTACCCTCAAGTTGCTGAGTGCAGAGCTGCGAACAAAGACAAACATAATTAGAATACTGTGTTCTAAGTGCAAGAATAGAGCTCCGCGGATGGTTTTACAGGAGAGGTGCCTACCACATGGGGAAGGGAGGTGTATTGGTAATCCATTGCCGCGTAACAAATTACCCCTAAAACTTGGTGGCTGAAACAGCCCTCACAAACTATTGCTTTGTCAAATAGCTACACTGAGTCCTGTATTGTATGGTTTCTTGCATTTCTGCAACCAAGGTGTTACCCATGTACTTAGTCTCATCTGAAAGTTCTGCTGGGAACATTTCCACTTTACAAGCTTTTTGAAAGAATTCACTTCTTGCCGTGCTGCAGGGCTGAGGTCCCAATTCCTCACTGTTGGCCAAAGGCAGTTCTCTGTCCCTCGCTTTGTGGACTTCTCCAACATGGAAGCTTCATCAAGTCCTACAAGCTGACAGGGCAAAGGGCAGCCTGCTCATGAGACAGTTATCACAACTATGTGTAGCCTTGCTGTGGAGGTGATGTCTGTCATTTTTGCCGGTGCTTGGAAAACCTGTCTGTTCAGCCTGATCGCGAGGGGAAAGGACTATGTAAAAGCATGAGTGCTAAGAGTTAGGCACCATTAGGGATCGTCTTCAAAGTCAGCCTACCCCAAAATGTCTCCTGAGCGATTCTTGAAGCAGGAGCAGGTAGCATCAGTCTACTCAGGTGGAAAGTAGAGAGTCATTGAGAACACAGAGCATAAAAATAAGGGAAAAAAGATAAATAAGTTATTCTACTTTGTAAGGTGTGTTAGGGAAAGAATAGGGGGAAAGATGGGCTTCAAATAATGGGAGGAAATGAGACCATTGGAATAGATCAGGGAAGAACACAGGTGAATTTTGAAGGGGAAACAAAGACGGTTAGCTTTGCCCCTGGAGTGGTCTGAGAGACACGCCACTGATGAGGGCTATTTTCTTAAATTTATTTTGAATTGGTGAGTAGATGAGAGGTCAGAGTGACAGAAGTAGACAGCGCTCATGGGGTGAGGACTGGAGTCCTCGTGGCAAACGCAGTCTGTTTCCCTGGCTTTGGATTTTTAATTTATTTATTTGACAAAGAGACCCGTTCCCCTGGACTACACTGCGTGATGTCCATTTAATTAATTAAACTGAATGTCAATTGCTATCCTTTCCTGTTCTTTTTGATTCTTATTTTACCTTATGTTCTCATGTCCTTATTGTTTTCCTGACATGGTTATAAAGAAAATGATTGCAACAAATCACTGCCATCGTGTTGAATGTATCCACCTACAATCTGCCATTTGTACGGGTCCCCCCACCTCTTACTCAGGCACATAAGTCAACACTCTAAAGATATTTGAGGCCATTCTAATGAAGGAGAAATATTAATACATCTCTCACCTGAGCTTTGCGATTCAATTTGGTCGTTCTCTACCTCTATGTTCCCAGTTATAAAATGGGAATAACAGGACCGGCCACCTTTATCTTTTCCACTTGACATCATTATCAAAGGAGGTAATGTTGGTAAAAGCAGTTAGAAAAGTATGAATTATACCATAAAAATAGAAAGTGATTCATTCCAAACACAGTTATTGAGGACACTGAACAAGACACAGTGAAAATGTCTAACTAGAACCCAGTCCCTATGCTCTAGGGACTCAGGAGTAGGGAGAGAAGACCCATCCTTAAAATACAGTTTCCTAAAAGTGATAATGGGCATTCATACAAAGGCCATTGACACTAAATTTATCACATTATAAGTGAAGTCACATAATACCATTTAAATATATTATTAAGTTCCTTTTTTAGTGTTTTTGAGTTGAGGGTCTCACTATATTGCCCAGGCTAGCCTTGTATTTGACATCCTCCTGCCTCAGCCTCCCAAATAACAGGGATTAGGCATGAACCCAGCTAGTACCTTTTTTGGTTTATTTTAATGTGTCATATTAGTTGACTAAGTACATGAACTCTGGAGAGAGTTCAAATCCTTACTCTAATACTAGCAGTCTGAGCTCGGGCAAGTGACTTTATCATTCTTTGCCTCCGTTACCCCTTTTATAAAACACATAGTACAGTAGTACCCACCTCATAGGAGTGTCACAAGGATCAAAACAGCTAACATAAGTGAATTCTTTGAATGTGTGTGGCATACAGTAAACAAAAATACAAGCGTCTGCTTTCTTTTTTGATTTTAATTTTTAAATTAACCCACTGTAATTATACATATGTATGGGGTATACTGTGATGTTTTTAATACATGTGTACATTGCCTAATGATCAAATCTGGGTAATGAGCACATCCGTCACCTTGTACCCTTATCATTTCTCTGTGGGGAGAGCATTCTAAAACCTCTTCTATTTTGAAATATACATTATTGTTCACGATAGTCATCCCACTGTGTGATAGAATAAGGCAGACCCAGAAAGGCAAATATCATGCGATCTCACTCATATGTGGAGCCCAAAACAACCTCTTGGAAGCTGAGAGTAGAAGAGTAAATCCTGGAGACAGGGGGCAGGAAGGAGAGAGGTTGGGTACAGTTACAAGCACATGGGGACGAGTTCTAGAGTTTGCTTTGGTAGCTATGAGCAAGGCCCTGTGCCAGGCCCAGAGGATGCAGCCATGAGCACAGGGTGGCCCTTGCCCTCCAGTGACTGGGAGCTTAAAGATGAGTCTCCTGCTCCAATACTTACCGTGGAGACCAGGGACCTGGGAGCTGTCCTCCAGACATCCCTCTTCTTCTCTTCCACCACGACTCAGCCCTCACAGTCACTAGTTCTGATTACACACATTTTTAAATATCTCGTGCCCGCTCCCTTCTCCCCAACTCCTCAGCCCCTGAACTCACCCAGCAACTCCTCTTCTCTCATCTACACCAGTGTCCTTGGGCCTGGGCACTCTCCATGCTGCTGGCAGAGTGTCAGCCTGAGGTTCAGGCCCCTCTAGTGCTTCTTCACTGCCTCCATATTCAAATCCCTTCAAAAGACCCTTTGTAATCTGCTCTTTGAAGACCTCGGTTCTTCCCAGGGACGCTATGGCATAACAGACTCAGAAGCCAGGCAACTTGAATCCAGATCCACCATTTATAAACAAGTTACCTGTGCTGAACTATTTTTCTTCATCTATTCATGGCGGTAATGTCCACCCCATGGGGATTTTATAAGAATTAAACGATTTAGTACAGAGTACTCTGGAGTCAGCATGGTATAAATATTATTAACTGCCCAGTCTTGTCTTGAATTCATCTTTCTTTACTCCCCCATCTCATTCCAGCAACATGGAACCCTTGCTTATTCCTTACATGTTCTCTTATCTATTTGCTTCCTACTCCTATTCTTCTTAACATTTCACGTGGCGGACAGACCTCAGGGTGAACTCCAATGGATCCTTCACCCTTTTGCTCCTTCTCTGTGTAATTCTCTCCCTGTGGGTCCAGACAAGAACTGTAATTTACTTCTAATCAACAGAATATGTCAAAGGTGATATCACTTTATATTTTGTTATGTTGACTAAGTCTCCATGTTGGTAGACTGGAGACTCTCCTTGCTGACTCCATAAAGTCAAAGACCATGGAGATCACATGGGTTAAAATCTATGGACAGCTTCTAGGACCCAAGGACAGCCTCACCTGAGAGCCAGCAAAAGTCTGCAGTCCTTAGGCATACAACCACAAGAAAGCAAAAGCCATCAACAACCTGAATGAGTGTGGAAGTAGATTTTTCCCTAGTCAGACCTCCAGATGAGAATGCAGCCCTCTTGACATGTGGTGTGTGCCCTCGTGTGATCTGGAACACAGAGTCCTGCTAGCCCATGCCCAGACTCGTGACTCATGGAAACCATGAGATAATAAATGCTGATTGTGTTAAACCACTAAATTTGTGATAATTTGATGCATAAAGAAAATTAATCTTTTCTTTATGATCCTGATCACCTGGAAGCTCAGTCCATCTTCTGTTACTATAATTGAATACCCATGATTGGATAATTATAAGAGAATGCTTGGCTGATGGTTCAAGCTCAGGCAGCTTGTCTAATGAGGGTCTAGTGCAGCAGCCTAACCCAATGGAAAAGCAGGAGGGCAAGGAGGTCCAGGTGGAAGAGGAAAAACACTCTGCTAGGACTGTACTGGCTTTGTGACAACCCATTTTCATGATAAGGGAGAAAGAGAGAGGGGGGCATTAATCTCTCTTAACAACTTGTCACCTCTTAAAGGCTCCACTTCCCAACACCACAGTGGCCATCAATTTCAATGTGAATTTTCGGGGGACATATTCACAGGACAGAGGAGGTTCTATGAAGCCTACCCTAAAGCTCCAGTGCACAGCTGGGCTCTTTGCCCCATGCCTCCACTGTACCTCCTGTACCCTTCCGTAAAGAACTAGTGACACACTATTGCTAGCACTTATTAACTTCTAAATCCATAAAGATGGGGCTGTATTTTATTCATCTTGAATTCTCAGTTTCTGAAGTACCAGTGGCTATTTTGAGAGAAAGAGGAAAGAAGAGAATAAAAAATAAATTGTAGAATAGCACGGCAACTAAGTACTCAATAAATGTTTGTTGATAAGTGACTGAATGAATAGTATTTTGATTATTTTCTTCTCCGGTCTATTGAATTCTACAGAAATGTTTTCATTTCACTCTGATAGGCATCTCAAATATTGAGGCTATCATCATAATAGAAGATTGAATTATCACTAACTCGGGTTGCAAGCAAAATATAAAAATAGCTTTGAGGAAAGGACTCGCCAATAAAAATATTTATATTTACTTTTATTGTTAAAAGAAAACCATAGCAGAATAAAGTTCACCTATTAGATGAATAAATGTTGAGGGTGATTTTTTTTCAGTATGCCAAGTACTTGAAATGCATGTTGAAACAGATCAAATGATAGAAAACATGGGTAAAACACAACCAGTTCAGAAAAGATGCCATTTAACTTTAGTCAACAGAAAATAATATATATTGGCAAATTCTCAATTTCGACAACTTTATGATTTAAAAAATATTTAATTTCTTTAATAGAAGAGTGAAATGATTAATCATTCTTCTTTCTGTGGACTATTTGTTACTTTGGAGGGCATAGGGTTAGTCCAGTAGATAGCCTGTTTGTTATTTTGTTCTTGTTGTCATACTTAATAGTTACTTGGTGTGTGTGCATGTGTGTGTGTGTGTGTGTTACGTTTCACTGAAGAAGAAATAAAAGCAGAAGAGGTACATTTAAGTAAAAGAGTATTAAATCTGACCAAAGAATAATTTAAATACAGGTAAAGTCTAAATTTTTCCTAGTGTCTGATTTCTGCAGGTCAGGCTGCCGCAAGAAGGCAAATAATGACTGATTCGGACACAGAGATGGCATGATGCACGGCTGTATGGACAGGCATGGGCTGACAACGTTCGGTGACAGGCACTGCCCTGTAGGGTTAGGTTAGTTGCTGAGAAAAATAAGGTATTAACTTGTCACAAGAACAGCAATTTCACACTGTATGTGTGTCCCACAGTCTCTCAGTTAATCCATCCACTGGGTTGCTTGAGGAGATATTCCAAATGGCAAACTTGGAATGCCCAGTGGCCAGCACATAGTAGGGATGCATTAGAGTTAGTTGAATTCAATCTGAATGACTGCTCTAAAATGATTCCGTACCTTTGGGAACTGAATGCTTGCCATTAGTAATGGCATTACCTATCACAAAATAATTTCAATGGCATTCTGACCCAATAGGCTGAACATTGCAAGTTTAATGGTGAGAATGAGAGGGAATGTTAAATAAAATAAAAACATATTCCTGCACCGTGATGATAAGGAAAAACAAAGCATGTTAATGGTCTTTTGGACTCAAGCAAAAAAGGGGGTGGGGAGAATAAACAGGTCAATGAGTTAGGGGGAAAAAGCAACTAACTCAATTACTGTTGGCCCTCAAACAATATGAATTTGAACTGCAAGTGTTCACTTTTATGTGGATTTTTATCTATTTATTTTTTTGGAGATGAGACAATTTGGCAAAAAACAAATGAATCGTGTAACTTAAAACTGTCAAAAAATTTAAGAAAACGTATGTCAAGAATGCATAAAATATATGTATATAATAATCTTTTGCATCCTTTTGAATTAAAAAAATTATACAAACCTGTTAGAAAATGTTAAAACTTATCAATGCTTATGCATACAAACACAGACCCAGATCATACCTGGTGCCATTGGCACTTAAGAAATATAGAAACCAAAGCAAACATGCAGTATTAAATTGTAACTGCACAGAATTAACTGTAGTGCATCCCATACTGCTATGAAAATATTCAGCCACCTCCTGTTGCTATTGCTGTGAACTTGAGTTTGTGAGTAGCCACTTGAAATGCCATGTAACATTGATCATCTTCATGTGGGCAGTTCAACTCTCCAGTAAATTACAAGTGGCAGTAAAAAGTGACCTCTTGAGAGTCTCAAATACTTTCCAGTTTTATACATATAACATACAAAATGTGTTAGTCAACTCTTGTGTTATGAGTAAGACTTCTGGCCAATAGCAGGCCATTGAGTTTGGAGAGAGACAAGTTATATTCAGATTTTCAACAGTGCGTATAGGGGGTCAGTGACCCTAACCCCCTGCATTGTCCAAGAGTCAACTTCAGTTGACTTGATCAGAGCAGGTACTGTTCTATATTGCTCCAAACTCTGCCATCTCAGAGTCTTTATCATCTTGTATCTACTACAGAACGAGAAGGATTTTATTAGTTTCCTGTTGTTGCCGTGACAAATTATCACAAGCTTAGAGATTCAAAACAAAACACATTTGTTCCCTCAAATTCTGGAGGAACTCTTAAGAACTCCCAGATCTGTCTCACTTGGGTAAAGTCAGGGTATTAGCAGGGCTGGTTCCTTCTGCCAGTTCTGAGGCAAGAATTCAGTTCTTTGCCGGGTCAGCTTCTAATGGCCACTGGTATTCCTTGGCTTCTGGCCCCTTCTTCCATCTCCCCAGCACATCTCGGACTCTTGGCTGTCCTCCTTGCACTGCTTCTACTCTGATCCAGGCCCTCGTGATTTTATCAGAACAACTGCCTAACCCGGGATCATCTCTCTCCATCAAAGTACTTCATCCCAGCTGCAGTCTCTGTTGTCATGTAAACTACACCTACATGTTCCCAAGTGCACATAAACCTCTTGGGAAACCACTCTCTGGACTTCCACTAAGATTTATCCGTAAGTCTAGCTGACAGATGATGCGGAGTTAAATAAAACAGTGCAAATTCAGGATCAAAAGCAAATGCAGGACTAAGAAAATGCCCTTTCAAGTATAAATAGGCATGTTGCTTCCATGTTGTCAGCCGGCAGTTTCTCCTTCTATTTTCCTCCCCAGGACTAGGTAGAATGCCTACATTTCTTACCCATAAATATTGCTTCCTCCCCGTCTCCATGGTGTTCCATTGCTGGGAACATAGTTTTTCGTCGGTTAGGGGTCCACAAAGTGACCAGGGATTAGTCATTTACTGTCTTTTGCTATGAGGATGCTTTCCTGGTCCCCTAGTGATGGGATTTTATTTCTGATCGTGCTCAACAAACTCAGAGGGAACTTACCTTTATCAGCATAAAAACGTCCCCACGTCTGCTTTCTTCTGACTGGCTTCATTTCCTCTCTCAAGCTCCGAAAACACAAAGTACAATCAACCCCTGGATTTTATATCCTGTGACTTGTGCACATTGGGCCTTATTGTTGTCAGTAGGTGGGTGAAAATTGGGAGCCAGGGAATACTGGGTTGGGCTGGGCATGACTCATTCCCTTTGGTTTATTTGGCTCCTAGGGTCATCAGAGACACCTATTATCTCTCCGATATTAGACTGGACAGAGTTGCCAGCTGGAGCGGCTTGCCCTCCACCCCTGGAATGAAGTCAAGTAAGTCCGACTCTCCCCGCATCTTGTGCCCCATCAGAATATCCAAGGGCCCAGATTTTCTCTACTAAATTAGAATCTGTTTGAGTGAGCTCATTAGGCCCTGGGAGCCCAAAGATGCTCCTACACAGCAGTTTTCTCTCTCTCTCCCTCTTCTTCTGGCTTGGCACAGCCTTGTCAACAGGTGTGATCAACAGTAAAGAAGCATGCAGTGCCAGGGCTCCCATTCTGGTCCAGAATGAGAACCCACGACTGAAAAGATGGCACTCACAGCCTTAGGCAGGCTGCCATGAAATCGTTGTTCCTTGGCACTGGTGCCCGTGGCGAGCGTCTAGGCAACTTTTGATTGGGCACCATGCCCTCCAAACAGATGGGCATGAATGTAGGCAGGCAAGAGACCATTTATTTATATCAACTGTATTTGCTGAGGGCAGGGTTCCCAGCTGGGAACATCAAAACAGCTCTTTGTCCTGGCTGTCTGCAGCTCTTTGGAGATGGTGCAGCCTTGCAAATTCAGCTAGATTAATTTTGAAAAATAAGAACAATGTTTCTATGGACACCAGGGGACATTTTTGGCTCCTATCAATGGTTCAGAGCACAGAGCAGGCTGGGCCCAAGTCATTTTAATAAAATCTTCCATCCCTGTTTGGATTTGGTGGGAAAAAGCCAAGAAAGCTTTCCAAATCGGGCCAAAATTAGGTGAACAGAGTTAGCCCCACATGGAAGCCAGCTTTGTGAGTCCTTTAACACACAATGACAAGTGGCTTCCAAAGAAAATTCAGCTGAAGTCACCCAGACTGGGGAGCTAGGAAAGCATTGTGATTGAGCTCCACACTGCACTGTTTTCCTAAGCATCCATTAACCTTCCTGTTGTCCCTCCTGTAAGTGATGAATGGGATCGTGTGTGAGCTGCAGTGCAAGGTAGACATTAGGGTTGACTTCAATAGGAGCGTCAGTTGGATTTAATGATAAACAGATGAATAAAAAAAGAATTATTGCTTGTGTTTAAACATGAGAGCAACCACTGAGGTCTCTAAAGAGAACGACTTTAATATTAACATTAGTATTAACTCTAAAATATATTGTTTGCTTGCAGAGCATCTGGAATCTGTCTGAAACACTTGATGTGCAATCTTTTGATTGATTTTCATAATAGTTATGGGAAGGTATATGCTATTAGCATCATTACACAGGTGAGTAAAGTTTAAAGGTACATACAGTCAATTACTTCACTAACAAAAGACTTGAGGCAGGCTAACTTTATTAAGAAAAGAGGTTTATGTAGCTCACAGTTTTGGAGGTTCACGGGCATGGTACTGGCACTAGCTCAGCCCTGGTGAGGGCCCTTGGCTACCTCACATCATGATGGGAGTTTGTGCATAAGGAAGAGAGCACATGATGAAACTGGAAGCCAGAGAGTTTAGATTCCCACAACCCCCTTCAAGGACACACCCAGTGACCTAAGGGTGTTTCACCTCCCACTGCCACATGAGGACCAAGCTCTCAACATATGAACCTTTAGGGAAAAAATGTCAAACCATAGCAAGAGATGTATCTAAAGTCCCACAGCTAATAACTGGGACTAGCAGGGTACAAACCCAAGACTGCCTGACAGCAAAGCCCACTGTGACATCCCACTTCCTCTAGGAACACTGGAAGCTGCCATTTCTATTAATGATTGGCTTGCCCAACTCGAGAAAGTTTCATACATCCGTAGCCGGTGCTTCTCAAATTTTAATGTGCTTACAAATCATCTGGGGAGGAGGTTGCCAAAATGCAGATTCTGATTCAGTAGACCGAGGAGAAGGGATCCGAGGTTTCTGCCTTTCTAACAAGCCCATGATGCTGGCAGCCAGCTGCATGAGATGCTAAGAGTAGCAAGCTTTCCTGGGGAGCCCTGAGTCTCAACCTGAGCTGCACATTGAAATGATTTGGGGAGATTTTGAAAAAATACCAATGCCCACCTCGTACCCCCAGAAAGTATGATTTATTTGTTTCACAATCATAGCGTTAGCAATCCCTTGCTTACCAGCATTCTGCCACTTGCTTCATATGGGAATACTGAATGTTAAAAGATGTCATTGATTACATTCCACGCAGATGGAAAATGGGACAGTGGATGAAGATGTGCTGGTGAAGGGTCTTCCCAGTTTTCAGTCAGTTCATTTTCTTGACGCTGATTATTTATAACCATGCTGGAGGCAGGCTATAGGATGGGCCTGCTACTCACACAGTCGTCTTTAACAGGAACAGCTGGAAGCAAGAACAGACTGAGATCAGCAGCACTGTTACAATCCTGTAATGTATGTTGACGGAGGTGATGAGAAATTACAATCAGAAACATCATCTTTCTACGGCATGGTTCTGATTATCATTTTTTGGTTGAGAGGATGTGAATAGAGAAACCTGGGGCCATTCGAATCTCAACCGCGTCAAACCTTTAATCAATTACACGTAACAAGCAATAGTATGGATCAGGTGTTCAATGATTGCATTTATTAGAGGAGAGCAATTGATTCCGTGTTGGCAGGTATGTGGTCATGGTTCTTTGTAGGGTTTCCTGCTAAGTGTGATCAAACCAAACGGACTACAGATTATTAAATCCAAATCAATATTTTTGCAGGCAAAAGCAAAGCATTCGGTGAGGGGGGGAAAAGAAGTGTCCGCTTTTCAGAAGATCTCTGCCTCATGTATTATTGATGCAAAGATGATCAGATAAAAACTGGAACTTGGCAAGCTGTCAAATAAAAAATGCAGAGTGAATCAAAAATTTATAAAACAGTATTGAGTTATTACAATTCTATTACAGATACCAGTAATCATTTTTACTGAAACAAACCCCTTATATGTCTGAACAGCAGGATGTTAGGGTGCAAGGACTTAGAACTCAACTTCATTTTGAAGGAAAGATACGACAAAATTAAAAATTAAATGTAAAAAGTAAATGATTTAGTCACAGTTCAGTAGCAGATTGAATAAAAACAATAGAGTTTCTTTCTTTTTTTTTTTTTTTTTGGATAATGACAGCATTTTCCTTCTCAGGCCACATTTTGCTGACTTCCTTGAAAAATTACTGGCATTAGATTCAGGGCAGGATGAATTGCTTTACAGAATCTGTAAACCTAATTTGTGCATGTGCCAAGCACACGCACCATACAAGACATTGGGGAGGAAAAATGACTTGCTGAGATTTTTTGTCACTTATGGATTTTCTTTTGTAGGAAAAAAAATTCCAACTCTACAGTTTTATTAGCTATCTCATCTTCTATAAGGCCTGTCTCCCACCTCTGCTGGGATGGAATCTCTGACAATGCCAGAAATATATTCAAAAATGGAGAGATGGCTGTCACCATTCCTAAATGTTCAGAAGATAATTGCCAACCAAAGTTAGAGCATCTTGACATAGCACGTCCCTTATCTCCCAAGCCGATTTGCCCATCCGAGATCAAATAAATAGCTACAATTATAAAATCAGAAAAGCCCTGAGACAGAGTCAGCATCAGAAAAATGACACCAAGAGAGTTTGACAAAGAGGTCTGTTTTTTATGTCCTTGGCTTTTGTTGTTGTTGTTGTTGTTGCCTAGGCAGAAAATAAAGAGGATCTCCTGGAGCTGAAAACAACTCCCAAGTTAGGTAAGTAGGGAGAACACCCAGAAATACCTGTCCTGGTCCCTAGTTTGCAAGAAACAGAACTGATTTCACTTAAATGGGTTTTAACCAAGAGCAGAAAGTGGGGAAAGCTTTGCTTGATCAGATCCTGAGGCAAAGTACCTGGTGCCATGGCCAGCTAGGATGGGTGGCAGCCTTCAATCAAACTTTGATAGACAACACTTTTGCATGAATTGCATATCACCAATTAGCTTTAATATTACACACTGAATATTTCACCCGAAAACGACAAAGCCAAGAAAACCTGCAGGATTCACCAGTTCCCACATGAAATAGCACAAAAACTCAGAATCTCTGCAACAACCAACAAATTATGTTGAGTCATTATTGCTTGACTTGATGCCTCTCTCAGGTCACTGTGGTTTGTTTTCAGGAACACAGGGAAAATGGAAATGCAAGGGGAATTTTAATTTCCCACCTGGAACCAACTCTAAGAGGGTCCCACAACACTTGTCACAGACGAATCTCAGGTAACTGGTTATTGTACTCATCTTCTTAAGACATTGGCTAATGATGCATGGTTGGTCCACCCAGTTACTAAGCAAGGGACCTCAGCAGGGGCCATATTAGGGGTGCAAGTGAGTGGACTGTGACATGTCAAGTAGGAGCAGTTTGAAATAAGCCTGTTGTATGCCCTACCTCCATTAGAGTCAAGTTCAATATATATAATTATTGGAACCATATATAGGAACCAATAATTATAGGAACCACACTGAGAATTTCACGCAGAAGGGATTTAGTACAAGGAGTTAGCTATATAAGCATAAACAGGGGCAGAAGCCCTTTGAAACAAAGTACAGCCCTGGTCTCTTAACTGCAAGATGCATTCTGGGAAATGTGACATTAGGTGAGTTCATCTTTGTGTGAACATTGTAGAGTGCCCTTACACAAGCCCAGACGGCATAGGTCAATCACTCTCTCTGGCCTCTTGATGCAATCAGGAGACACAGTAAACTCAAGATGGATGAGGCTGCTGCCGCCATAACAAGGTGTACTGTTTCACAATAAACTTTTTTTTATAAGTAGGACTGCACTCTAACAATAGAAAGTGGAGTACAGTAAATACCAAACCAGCAACATAGTCAATTATTATCAAGTATTTTGCACTGCATGCAATTGTATGAGCTATGCTTCTATGTAATTGGAAACTCGTAGGTTTGTTTAACCTGCATACCACAAACCTGTAATGTGTTGTGCTACAATGTTACAATGGTGAGGTCACTAGATGGGAGGAGTTTTTCAGCTTCACTCTAATATACATGTGGTCCATGATCCATCACTGAAGGAAATGTTATGTGATGCATAACTGTATGCAAAACTCTCTAGAGTGAAATGCTCTCCAACTACATGCAGGAATTTGATAGGCTTAGCCAAGCACCCTGGTTCAAACTTCATTCCAGCCATTTGGATCTGCTGACTTACTTGTGTTAGGAAGTATAAAACCTCTTCGTTTCCTATCATCAGTTGAGGTGTACAATGGCTGAGAGTTGTGCGTGTAATGACTGTTTCACCACCTGGGTGCACTGGGCCATAAGGGGCCCTTTGGGATTTGCAGTAGTTCTGCCAGCATTTCCCTTTTTGGCTGATCCTGGTACAAATGGCCAATGATTTTGAGAATGTGGTGCCTCTGCTCACTGAAGGAGCATTTCGGTTCTTGCAAAAACATCATTTGCTCTTGGACATGTGTAGTGATGGTGGGAGTGGAGGGGTGGTGGGAGCAGCAGAGGAGCCAAGGGACAGAAGGGATGACTGACCCTACCCTCTTCGGTACCACCGGCATGTGCTGCTGACTGTACCTCCTAATTATTGTTCAAGTCCATCGCCTTCTCTATTCCCACAGCCGCTGTGTTCCTCCAGGTCACTTTATCCCTCACCTTCTAACTGGTTCCTCTCCCTTCTACCTGAGGCCCTTCCTATCCAGAAGTCTCCACAGCAGCGGTTTAACTGGGAGTTCACTGCCTCAACTGCACCCTTCCCCTCTGCTCACTAGCAGACACTTAGAAATGTGTGAGAGGGCATGTGGGTGGTCACAATAACTAGGTGGAAGTGGGGGGTGTTGGCACGAAGGGGAAGGAATCAGAGATATTGACATGCCTAAGTCCTATTGCCATGCTAACAAAGTGTCACAAATTTCAGAGCTTAAAACCACATTCACTTACTATCTCAGTTCTGTGGGTCAGAAGTCTGACAACGCTCTAACTGGGCTAAAATCCAGGTTTCAGAGGGCT
The DNA here is from genome assembly GCF_902686445.1 of Sciurus carolinensis. Classification (NCBI taxonomy): domain Eukaryota; kingdom Metazoa; phylum Chordata; class Mammalia; order Rodentia; family Sciuridae; genus Sciurus; species Sciurus carolinensis. The sequence goes on from NC_062216.1 coordinate 154,261,716, forward strand.
GCTCTCCTTAACTGGAGTCCCAGGGGGAAAATCCCTGTGTAAGCACATTCCGGTCGTTGGCAGAATCCGGAGCTGTGTAACTGCAGAACTGAGGTTTCCGTTCCCCGGTTGGCAGTGAGCAGGGGTCATTCTCAACCTCTAGGGACCTCCTTTGCTTCCTGCTTCAGGCCTCCCTTCACCTTCAAGGTAGTTAAGGGTTGACAGATTTCTTCTCAGGCCTTGTGTCTCCTGACTTCTCTTTTTTCACTTCTTTTTCTGACTCTTCTGTCTTCCTCTCCCCCACATGATTAGACTGGGCACACTGGATCAGGGTAAGCCAGAAAATCTCCCTAATATAAGGTAAGTAACTTTAGTTCTGTCTTCGAAGTCCCTTTTGCCACAAAAGTCCCTTCAGTTTTACGGGTGCCAGGAATTAGGACATGGATGTCTTGGGGGTGGGGGGAAGATATATTCAGCCTAACATATCTAAAATAATCAATCTCCTCAATAAAGAAATGTTCCAACTAAAATGCTAATAGCATCTTGCTGAGAAATACTGAGTGGGCAATCTTTCTAAAATGCAAATCCGATTGTCTCTCTCTCTTTCCTTACCATCCTTCAGGGAATTCCCATTGGCCTCAAGATAAAATCCAGGGAAAAGCCTTACTGTGCTTACAAGATTCTCTTCACAGGCTGGGGATATAGCTCAGGTGGTAGAGTGCTTGCCTTGCAAGCACAAGGCCCTGGGTTCAATCCCTAGCATCGGAGGGGCAGGGGAATCTCTTTACCTCTCTAGTTCACACCTGGCTACTCTGTCTCTACCTCCTGGTTCTTGGCATACTGAACGATTATCCTAATTGTTCTCTTACCTCCTATTCCCTACCAAGGCTCTTCCTTCCACCTAGGGGAAACTTTTCCCAAACTTTCTCCCACCTCCCTTAACCTAAATAATTCCAACTCAACTTTCAGGTCTCACTTAAGATCTTAGTCCCTCATGAAAGCCTGCTGCAACCCCAAAGTCTGGGTTAAGAATCATTCCTAGAGGCTCCCAGAGCACCTACATGTCTCTCCACACTATTTATCACACTGTAATTTCTTGCCTTGTCAGTTAATTTCCCCCATAAGCTCTAAGAAGGCAAGGATATTGTCTGTCTTGTTTGCCATTGTATCCACAACACAGCTCACAACTGATATATCCTTAGCCTCCATAAATGTTCATTCATTACATAAATTACTTAGTCATGTTAACTTTGATACATAGGATACATAAATTTGGTACCAACTCCTCTACAATAGACAAATCATAACAATAGTCATGTATGTTAAGAAAGTAATCTAAAGATGTTTGCATGAATTCTGAATAATTATTACTGAACCAACCAAAGTTGATAAATAACTACTCAAAAAAGCACAGAACTGCAGAGGCCAAAATGAGGACCCAAGTCTTGTTGCTGATTCCCAAGACAATACCATGATACCTTTCTGAATCAACAAATAGTGACTTATATAAGTGCTCCTTAACTTATGGTAGGATTACATCCCAACAGAGGCATCATAAGTTGAAAATATCATAAGTCAAAAATGCACTTAATACACCCAGACTACCAAATGTCATAGTTCAGTAACATGGAACACTGTAGAATTTGGGTCATTTGGCTTTATGATCAGGTGGCTCACTGAGATCCATGGCTTACTGTGGCTTCCCAGCATCACAAGGGTATAGTACAACATTGGGCCAGCCCAGGAAAAGATCAAAAATCAAAATCGAAGAACAGTTTCTACTGAAAAAGCATTGCTTTCACAACCATTATAAAATCGAAAACTTGTTAAGTTGAAGCATCCTAAATCAGGGACTGCCTTTAGTTTATAAAACATCGCTCTATAGAGTTCTCACACCCTCACTATAAGATAAAAGTGTTGAACCCTTTTTTTAAAACATGAAGATGGAGACTCATCAAGGTTAAGTGACATGACTGACATCACACAATTAGTATGTAGCAAACTATATCTAAATGCCAGATATTTTAATGCCATTACTCCTCTTCCAAATCTACCTGAACCGAGAAGAAGTCAGAACTTGGAGAGTTGAAGAAACTATTTTGGCAATTTATTTTTGGCTACTTTATGTCATCATCTCCTATCCCCTTCTACATGTACCCAATTAGTAAAGAACCTAAACCAATAATAAATTTATTTAGGCAAAAAGGGAATTTATCCACTCATGAATTCACAATACACAATGGCAAGGAGAGAAAAATGTGAATGTAAATTCCAAAATGATAAGTGATAAATAATGGCAGTTAGCTTGAGAACAAATGTCGATTATCATTGTGATGGGAATACCTATATGATGTAAAGCGTTGAGGAGCAGAGATCTTTCACCACAGTGTACCAGTCAGGACTCCATTGGCTCCATTGTTGCTAGCTTCCAAGATGGCCTCCGGGAGTCTTCACCACTTGGCATTCACACCCTGCGTATGCACCTCCAGCATTAAATCAGCATTGATCTGTATGAACAATAGAATATTGAAGATGCAATGGTGTGTCGCTTTCAAGCCTGGATCATAAGACACATTTGCATCTTCCACCTTGTTCTCCTCGACCCTTTAATCTAGTGAGAGTCCTCCACCATGTTGAGAGGGCACAAGCAGCTCCAAGAAGGTCTTGGGGTGGGAGGGCCACTGAAGACCCTTACCATTAGCCAGTCCCAACTCATTCCCATGTGTCCAAGCCACCTTGAAATCAGATCCCACATCCCTGGCTAATCCTTCAGGCGGCTGGAGTTCCAATCAATATCAAAATGAATATCATTAGAAATCCCAAGTCAATGTCACCTAGTCAAGTGGCTCCTGAATTCCTGAGTCAAAGAAGCTGAGATAATAATTGTGCATTGTCATCCCAAGTCACTAAGTTTTGTGGTAGTTTATTATACAACAATAGATAACAATACTGACTCCAAGTGACACAACTCCTATTGAACTAGCTTTCGAAAAAGAGGTACTTATGAACCTATTTAACGACAGGAAGGTCTGGGTGCACTTGGCTTCAGTGAGAGTGGAATCAGGCATGACAGAGCTGTCCATCCCCTTCTTCTTTATCTCTTATCTCTGCTTCTCCCTGCACATGCTGAATTTTGTCATTCTTCCTCCAACTGTCAGGAAATATGGCCACCAACATGATCAGGCATTTATTTCACTTTCTCCCATCCCAAGTTTCATGAGTCTGGAAAACGCTACCATGGGCCTAAACAGACTCCTTACCCTATACCAATCATTGGGGGTCATGACTATAGGAACGTCTATAGACATGATGAAAGCTGTCTGTTTCCATCCACACCATCTGATTAAAATGGGTGGACAGAGTTATCCTGGAAGGAACACAAGAGGTCCACTATCCACTGTATGTTTGTGTGAAAGCATGAGGGCTCATTTACATACAAGCTCAAGGGGTTGTTCTGTGCTGATCCTATGGGGACACTTGGCATCATTGTTTTCATGGATCATTTCAGCATCTGGCCCTAAAAACAAGACTCACTCCATGCAGGAGATCACATCAATGAGCAGTAAAATCAAAGAGGAAAAAAAAAAAGAAAAAAAAGAACTAGCCTAAAGCAGCTCAAAATTAGAAAGTAACTTTGAAAATTGCTTTCCCAAAAACCTCAGTGATGAGAGAGAGGAATTATAATAATAATTCATGATAATAGATACCTATGCATCAAGCACAAGTCAGGCACATGAGGCCTCTGGGTGCCACATAATTTGCCTCATATCACACAGCTCCCAAGATAAGGCAAACCACAGCACAGGCAGACCACTCTGAGGAAGAAGAAGCTAAGACTAAGACCTGAGAAGCCTGGGAAGCCCTAAGGACAGCAGAAGGGAGACGGTGAGTCCCACAGAACCCTTAAAGCACAAGAGACCAGAGCACACCATGTCTTTCCTGTGCCAAGCTCCTCTTGTAAACTCCCTGCAGGGTAGATCAAGCTGCCTGTTTTCTGAGCCATGCAGCATAAAGTACCTAAAATCAAGAGGGAGCCTGAACAAGCTAAAAAAAAAAAAAAAAAAAAAAAAAACCTGCGTTTTTACTCCCAAGAAGTCTGCAAAGGCTTCATGGAGATCATGTATTCCAATTTGTTTTGTAAAGAGAAAAGTATGAGACTGAGAAAAGCCCATCAGCATGTCCCTTACCTTGTCATGAATTTCTGGTGAAAGCACCACATTGGCACAGCTGAGCTTTCTACATCTAGCAAAGTGATAACCCTTATCAAAGAAGCAGAGTCTGAAGCAAAGAATGTCTTGCAGCCCCGATAAGCGCCAGGGCGCTGGGCCAGGGTAATGGACCATAGGAGATGGAGTGGGGGGGGGTCTGCCAGGCTCAGTAATTCGGCATTGTGGCTGCATTGGAAAATGTTTTAATTTACATTTTCAAGCGCAAAATATTTTCCCCTCATGCTTTGGCTAAATTAGGTAGTTAAAGTCTGTGAAGTGGCAGTAATTGGAAACAATGGATTTTATATTTGACATTTATTATTTTAGCAGAATCTGTTTTACATTTACATCAAACATCCAAGGACCCCTGCAGAAGTTTCTTTTGCTATTGCATTACCATTTAGCTCTAATAATGCCTTTGAATCCCCAATTCTCAATTATAATTATATCATTTCAGATGGAGTAAGAGGAGATGGGGTAGCGATAAACCTTCACTGGAAATCGTGCCCAGTGCTTTCCTCCCCTGTGTTGAACTTTCATAAGTTGATAATTTGCTTAATATATTTTCACTCTAATTCTTTACGGTTTCCTATTCTTCTCTAATTACTTTATATATTTTGATGTTACTTCACCAAAATTCTACTTAAGGGCAAAGGTCATGTTTTTTACCCCCATGGCTCTTGCTTTGAATCCACACACATAATGAGATTCAGGAAGTGTCTGGTTGACTCTCCGGAACTGTTTAGTGTCGTCTTCTAGGAAATGGGAGCAGAACCCAGAGGAGAGAGATGGAAGAACAGAGGTAGAAAATGGCGAGTTCTCTGACCCCAGAAAAGGGGTCTGACCTTGACCCCCTTTTCAAAAAGGACCTCAAGGACTACTTGGGAGTAAAGGAAATGGGCCAGGATAAAAAGATTTGGAATCAGAAAGAACTGGGTTTGACTCCTAATCCTATACTTTAGAACAGAGTGATCAGGGGTAAGTTATTGAACGTCTCTGAGTCTTGTTTCCTCATCTGGTAATAGGATGAAAAATCTACCTGTTACAAAAATTCTGAAAATGTGTTCACATAGTGGACCAGCTATGCTGAAGAACCCCCAGGATATAGATAGTCTCCCCCTGAAAGACAGTTCACTTCTTTCATTATGGAAGAAGGTCACAACATACCATGCTTGGCTTCAATGATTCAGTAAATGGAAACAGAGTAGAACTTTAAAATAAAACTCAAAGATGGCCACCAGAACTAAAAAGAGAATGGGTACCTTAGAAATCACAGGACAAACTGAAAGTGAGAGAGAACAGAAGGGAAAAAGGAATCCTAAGGTCACAGGAACTATAAAGTAAAATAACATGACAATCTATGTTTATTCTTGCAAATTAAAGTATTGGTGCCAGAAGCTGTTTGCATTTTTACATATATGAGCTCATGTAGTTCTGACAGTGTCCTAGAGTTTAGCGTTATTAGGATGTCTATTTTACAGGTGAGAAAACTGAGGTTTGGGACAGTAGAAGTTTCTTGAAATTAACCTAAGATAGTAAATTATTTTGTGGGGTGGGTATTGGGGATTGAACCCAGGGCCTTGTGCATGCAAGGCAAGCACTCTACCAACTGAGCTATATCCCCAGACCCTAAGGTAGTAAATTTGAGCCCACAGTCCAACTGCAGAGCAAATACTAACCATTATACCCCCACAGCACAAGAAGGGGATATATATCTATATGTCAAGTATGCTTCCATATGTATTTATACTGGTACAAAAGAATTAGTCATAAATCACCAAAGATGTTCACCTGTTTATCTCTCAGTAATGAAATTATGAGTCATCTTAATTTTCTTTTTATAGTTTTCTGCCTTTTTCAAATTTTCTGCAATAAGCATATCTTTTATGGTCAAGGAAAAGCAGTAAAATTTATAGTAGATTGCCTTTCTTCTGTTATATCAAGAAGCTTAAGTTCTGATATAAAATTCTCAAGATTTTCATGGGATTTATGCTTCCTGAGGGAAAATGTTTCCAAAGTATTCTCATCATTTCCTCCAGTAGAGCTGGCAGTGAAATGAATGGATGAAGCTGTTTGTTTTGTTGTGTCTAGAGCTTCCTGTACAGATAAAACCAAACCAAAACCAAACAAACAAACAAAAAAACAGGATTTAAAAAATTCTTTTTAGTTGTTGATGGACCTTTATGTTATTCATTTATTTATTCATGTATTTATTTATATGTGGTGCTAAGACTTGAACCCAGTGCCTCACACATGCTAGGCAAGTGCTGTACCACTGAACCACCACATTTTTTTGCCAGAAGAAAATTTAAATAATTCCTCATCCAACGCTCTAATTTGACTCAAAGTACAAATTTTAAAGAGCAGTTGCTGGAAAGTTCAGTAGATAAGTTGGAGCTGTGCCTCAGCAGGGTGATGAATGTCCTGTGAGAGGAATCTGACAGATCTCCCAAATCCATAAAAAGACCCCCACTCCCAAACGTCCAGATGCAAGCGTCCCATCTGCACACACTGGCTTGGTAAGTGCCACTCATATGCTCACACAGTGACACGCTGTCTCCCTAAATATTTTCATTCTATCAAACCACAGAAATTGCAAAAGGGGTCCATAACGTTTGCTTCAGCCCTTCTCTTTGCAGATGAGGAAACCGAGACCCTGAAATGCTCCTATTTCCACCATCACCTCGGTAGACCAAGCTACGGCTCCTCCACTCACCTGGATCCCTGCACGCTCCTCCCGGCTGACCAACTTGTACCCACTCCAGTCCCCTGCTGGTCACGATGCTGATCCCCCATGCACCCACTCAGGGCTTCTTATTGTTCTTAAAATAAAAAAAAACAATGTTCTTATCATGTCTTACAGGATCCCGCATAATCTGACCCGGTCCCTCCCACATCACCTAAATTCCTCTCTTCTTTCTTTCCCTCCGCTCCGGCTGCACTGTTCTGCTTTTCAAACTTGCCATTTTCCCTCCCACCCAAGAATCTTTGCACATATGTTCCGCCCCTCGGCTTGCCATTCACCTGGATCATTTTCACTCAGAAGTTTTCCCAAGTCATACCCCTCCCATCCCGCAAATCCGTCTTTCCTGACACTCCACACCAGTGACGGCTTTGTTTCTGTGCCTGTGTTCCCCACGGGATTACAAATTCTCAGAGGAAGGGATGCGTGCATTTCATCTAGCCATGAATGCCATTGCCAGCACCCGCCCAGTGCCTGACCCATCATAGGGCTCCACCAGCTGACTAATCAAGTGAGTCACAGTGCGTCAATGACAGAGCAGCGTCCCGGCTTCACCCCATACTATTTCTTGCACTCTGGGGGAGAAGAAAGGAATACTTGGTCTCCAACTCTGCTGTGTCTAAAATTGCGACCCGTCCCCATCTTAGAAACACGCTGTTTTAGACTCAGTTGTGGCATTCGATGTCATCTAATCCAAGCTTCTTGTTTTAAAATCAAAGAAACCAGGGTCTAGGAGGTGATGCGGTTCTCATAAGGTCACCCAGCCAGGTACTGACGGAGCGAAGGCTCCAGACCCGGGCTCCAGCGCTGCCGGTTCCACACGGGGCTGCTGCCTTCGTCTGTCACTTGTAACTCAGTCCCCAGCACTCATTTTTCTCCCAGTTTTAAATTGTCAGATCTGGTCCCTCTGACTCCTCTCAAAGTCTCCCTTCTCCACCTTCCACCCTGAGTCCCCACTGATTTCCTTCGTCTTACTTAGTTTCAAAATTACTTGCTTGTGTTTGTCTCAACATGTTTCCCTGACATTGTGAACTCTCAATAAATCAACCAGTGACAAAAACACTCGCCATCCTTCCTGCGTTCTCAGAACTAACCCGGGCGCTACCGGGAATAGAAGGTGATACAAATGTCCTTTTCACCCTTAAGAAACAACACAAAAAAATCTATTTGAGGAAATAGAGATTACATACCTAATACCACTAGAGAAGAAGACACAGTAACAATACTGATCAAGCTTGTAGAACCCCATCTCTGAGCACTGCAGAAATTTGGCCAAAGAAAGATGAGGAAGGTTATAGATGGAAGGTGGATGTTGATCTGGAACCTGAGGGAAGTGAAGAATGTGGACTGGTAGAGAGGAGAGAGGGAAGAAAAATTAAAACATCTCCCGACCAGGAAATCTATCTCAGGAAACATCATCAATATGTTTTATAAAACACCAACTCAAATGGAGAACAGACCAGGTATGGGGATGTAAAGAAAAATGAAGGTATAAAGAATAGTGATAGCCAAGTTAGGGAAGTTAAAGGACAAGGTGACCTTCAAATCCCACTCTGGCCTGTTCAGAAGTCAATAGTCAGTAGTGAAGTTAACCCTTATTGAACTGTCTTCTGGGCATTGTTGGGGTGCTTGGCACATACTATCTCATTTATTTTCACTTAATCCTCTCAATATTCTTATAAGAGCAGGTAGCATTATTACTCTTACCTTATCATGAGGAAACTGAGATTTCGGCACAATAAATAACTTACCAAAGAAGATTCCATAGTTGGATTACATAGTGCCAGAATCTCAGTCCAAAGTCTCTGACTTTGGAGGAAAAATAAGAATGACTCAGAAGTTTCCGGTGTTGATTTTTAAACTACATTATAACCCAGAATATAGACTCAGAAGTCCATCCACTCTGCCTGTTGTGAATAATCTTCTGGAATTCTACTGACTTGTGCAGGAACAGAGAAAGGCAAAGGGGTCAGTTTCTTGCAACTACACAGTATTAAAATTTCATTAGTTTGGAACCATTACTTCCAAAAGGAAATAAAATGAAGTTCTTTTTTCAAGTGTAAGTAGGTGGGTGACCCCAAGAGCGATACAAATCACCCTCCATTCTTCACCCCTGAACTTGTCTTTGCAACGTCAATGATCACGTTTTCACAAACCCGTTACCTGGGACAGACGCAGGGCATGTAAATTGCAGCAAGGGAGGGAACGAGGAGGGAGGGAGGGGAAACCAGAAATCTTTTCTCCTTTTGCTGTCTGAGGATGCCGGGTCAGCACCTCTCAGGGCCCCTCCATCTCGGGCACTGTGTGTTGACAACAGTGACACCTCCTGGCCAAAGCAAACTCGACCTCCTGCAGGATTTCATTTTGCTCACTCACCGCAAATTACTCTTGACTCTTCCTGTCGCCTCCAGGTGCAATTTTCTCTTCCTGTTCTGGAAGAACGTACGCTAACAGGGCCCATCCTCGACCTGAGAAACTCAATAACCCTGCGCTGACCTGACGGCGGAAGCTGTGCTATGCAAAGCCCCAGAGTTTCATCCTAAACACGTCAGCATGATTAGCCCAGAGACCCAGTTCACAGTCCTCCTACTTGCAGCTACATTAAATATAAATAAAGCAAACTAAATACCAGCTACTGAGAAATAGTTCAATTAAATCCTACAATGAGAGCGCCTCTTGATTTTAATGTGTTTAATCCCCTGGGATACATAGTTGGCGCATACCCTTTTTGTGGATTTTTTTTTTTTTTTTTTTTGGTTTCAGACTTGTGTACATCATAAAGCCACCCGGAGGCTAAAAGCTGTTCCTATTATTGATAACCAAAACAGGAAATAAAAAGTTTTACTTCATCTCATTTGCCAAACATCCCGGGCCATAACCGCCATGGTACTTGCTTTGAGAACAAGATATTGAAAACCATAGTAAGGTGTTTTGTCTTAATTTGGAAAGCACTGCAGCATTTTATTTATTAAACCAAATTGCTAAAGAAGCACAATTAAAAGAGAAAGTTAGAGGACCATTCGCGGTATAGGATACAGCACCCAGGCCAGGTGTCACTTTCCTGATCTCCAATTTTTTAAATAACTAAGGGTTTTGTGTTCCCCTCTAGACAGTAAGTATTCAATGGTTCAGAGAATGAAGAATTTACCTTTGAAAACAGTCCCATCCATAATCTGCACAAGGAAACACCTTCATTTGGCCAAGGGAAGCTTATAGGTTCACAGATTGGAAATGTCCATAAACTCTCCTCCGGTTGCACTTTTATTTTGAAGTTTCCTATGAGATGACTACACCTTTATTCTCAGATGAACATGCATCCCAAATTAATAAAAATTCAAACCCTGGATCTTATCCACATCTAATGATTCTTTGGGCAAATAAACCTTGGAGATTAGATCATGTCTTTGCTAGGCAAGAACAGAAAACATTTGTATTCGAGAGGACAGAAGTCTTTCAAGCTGAACCGAAAAGGGAAAAGGAAGTCAAGTCGTGGAAGTTATATTCTTGCTCCTGTTTTGTTTTACGTTGAAAATTGTGGTTGGAATTTACACTCTATTCTGACACGGTGAGATTCCAAACATGGGCACTTTGAGACATTTGTGCAAAGGCCAATAATGGTGGTAGAGGCAGTCAATATCTAAGATCTCTGCTAAAAAACACACAGGAGAGATAGACAATGGAACTTACAGAACGTGCTTCATGATTAGAATAGTATCAAAACGATAGAGCAGAAACACGACAGCACACAACATGCAAATAACGAACATGCATGTGCACTGTGTCACACGGTGTGTTCATTTACTCAACAATGAGTAAGGTGTGTGGGGTGTCAGGAAGGAAGGGTGATCCTGCCCTCCAGGGAGGCAAGGATAAGGCGCTTAGCCATACTTACCCTGAAAATTATTCCTTGTTTTCCTGAAATTCATATTGATGTGGGTGTCCTCTATTTATTGAATCTGGCAACCCTAGGAAGAGGTAAATAAGCAATTTCCATATTATGTGAAGTAGTGAGTGTGATTCTGAGAGCTAAGTGCATAAGGACACCTCTCCAAGATACTGATTTCCATTCCTCAGGACATGTACACAGAAATAGGATTTGCAGAATCCTAAACACAGTTGCTCTATGTTCAATTTTTGTAGCAGCCTCTATACTAGTTTCCACAATGACTCTACCATTGTACACCCCAAAGGTGTGCCAGGATTCCTTTGGGTCACACCCTGATGACCCGTGTGAGGTAATATCTCATTGGAGTTTTTGTTGAGTTTTCCTGATGATTCACCTGTGGAGCACATTTTCACCTAGCTGGTGACCATTAATATATACTCTTTGGCAAAATGTCTATTAAGGTCCTTTGCCCCATCTTAAATCAGGTTATTTATTTAGTTGTTGCTACATTGTTATGTTATATATTTTAGATATTATTCCCTTATCATCTATATGATTTGTAAATATTTTCTTCCATTCCATGTTCTTTTCCTTTTGTAGATTGTTTCCTTTGCTGTGCAGAGCTTTTTAGTTTGATGTAGTCTCACTTGTTTGTTTTTGCTTTTGTTGCCTGTGCTGAGAAAGAAAGAGAGAGACAGAGAGAAAGAGGGAATGTTCATTGTTGTATTAGTCACAATAGCTAAATATGGAAATAACCTAAATGTCCATCAACAGATGAATGGATAAATAAGCTGTGGTATATACATAGAATCAAGCATCATTCAGAAGATAATCTTGCCATTTACAACACCACAGATGAATCTGGAGAACATTATACTAAGTGAAATAAGCCAAGCAGGGGAAGAAAATTCTGTGTGCTGTGACTTATAGGTGGAATCTCAAAAACTCAAACTCACAGAAGCTGAGAGTATAACAGTAGTTGTCCCAGACTGGGAGGTTGGGAAAACGAGATGTTGATCAAAAGTTATGCTGTGGTTTGAATAATGTTTTCCCCATCAAACTTCAGGTTGAGCCTTAATTTCTCAATATGGCAGTGTTTGGAGGTGGGGGGGCCTATTGAGAAGTGTTTGGGTCATGGGGTAGAGTTCTTAAGAATGGATAAATTGCCACTCACTCCAGTGAGTGAATTCTCACTCTCATAGGACTCTATTAATTAGCTCAGGAGTAGTTTGTTACAACTAACCTAGGACTTTCCAGCCTTCAGAACTGTGGCCCCAAATAAACATATTTTCTTTACAAATTATTCAATCTCAGGTGTTATGTTATAGCAACAGAAAATAGATTAAGACAGGGTACCAACTTTCAGTTATAAGATGAATAAGTTCTGAGGATCTAATGTACAGCATCATGACTATAGTTAATAATGCTGTATTGTTTATTCAGAATTTAAGACAGGAGACATTCACTGTCTTAACACCCCCCCACACACACATACACACACACACATGACAAAATGATAACTATATGTGGTAACAGATTACTGATTGATTTGATTGTGGCAGTCTTTGCATAATGTATATCAAATCATCACATTGAACATCTTGGATATATATACTTTTTCTTTATGAATTATACCTCAATAAAAGTGGGAGAGACATAAGGAGAAACTGGTAACCCACACTTGGAAACCATACTCTGAAAGATGAATTAGAGTTAAGAAAAGAGAAAGAAAGAAAGAAAAGATTCCAAGAGGAACCACAAAAGCAAAGAAAATTAGGAAAAAAAGAGATTGGTATGTGCCTTCTTATTGGTGTTCAGCATGAATGTGTGTAGGGTGATAAGGCAGAACAAAATAGCAGAAACCATACCATAGCAACCCTCTAAAGACATACAGGTACCACACTGAGGATCATGGAAAATTTTGAAGGTTTCTAGGTAGAGATGTTGCATGGTCAGGTATAGGAAGGAAGACTATTTTGAGTAAATGGAGGGAAATGGATGGATAGTTGACAAGCTGGGACACAAGGAAACAAATTAAAATCGTTGGCCTAAGAAGACATGAAAGGAACTAAAAGCTTATCATGGAGATGTAAGAAATGGGTAAATTAGAAAGGTGCTTGTCGTACACATGGGTTAAGAGACCAACACTGCCTTACCTGCTGGCCCCTGGATCAGCCACTCTGGTGACCTTCAAGTATGCCCCCCATTGCTGTCCTTTTGAACAACAATTTTATGAAAAGTAAGCATTTATTAAACTCTGGGATGCACTTTTGAAAGGAGGTTCACAGAGCCAGTGTCAATCTTTGGTTCCCATTTTTCTCATTTTTTTTTTCCTTTTTATTAGAGACGATAAGACATTTTCTTCAAGAAAAAAAAATTTCCACCTGTAATAATTTGATGAAATAAACAACCAGCAGTAATAATGAATTTTAAAGTCAGCATTTCCTGTATCCCAGGTCTTTTGGAACCACTTTCACTTTTACCATAAGTTTTATATCACCGCTGCTAATTTACTTAGTATTTTATTTTAAATCAACTGTTGCTCATGAACCTGAATTTTTATTTGAAAAGAGAACTGTATAGTATCACTAAAAATGAAAACTAAAAGTACTTTAGTAAACACATAACTCTATCAATTAAAAAAAATCAATCAACAGGTGAATGAAGTTTTAGTTGAAATGCAGCATTGAAAACCTGATCTCACGTGAATATGTAGTTGGGAAAGAGAAGGCCATTTTTTAGTGTTTTCAGATAATTGTACTTCTTCTTTTTATTGCATCCAAACTTAACAGTTTTTAAATGTGGCATATGCAATCATCAATAAAACTTCCCTGGCATTTTCAACTCTTCATTAAACCCTTAGGATTTTTTTTTAACATTTGCAACAGTTATTTGGAAAATATTGACCCACACAGATATGTTAGGTATTCCAAATACTTATAGTCTATTTTACAACATCAAAAAAAATCACATTTTATTATGATATAGTATCACAGTTGATCTCTCTCTTTTTATTTCTTCTAATTAGTTATACCCGACAGTAGAATGCACTTCCACACATCATACATAAATGGAGAATCACCCCTCCCCAGCCTCTGGGCACCGCTTTTCTGCTCTCTACTTCTATGAGATCAACTATTTAAGATTCCACTTGGAGTGAGGTCATGCCGTATTTGTCTTTCCATACCTGACTTATTTCACTTAGAATCATCCAGGTTGTTTCAAATGACTTTCATTTTTTTGTGGCTAAATAGTATCCGTTATAGAAATGATAAAGGTTGAAAGTGATAGATATGTGAATTACCCTGATTTGATCATTACACACTATATCCATGTATGGGCTCCCTGAAACATGAATAATTATTGTGGGTCAATTGAAAATAAAACTTAAAAAAAACTTTCACAACAGATTGAATGTGGAGAAGATATGAGAATCCAGTTGTCTTATATTATTCAAGACACTGAAGATTTGTAAAATTATAAGGCAATGCTGTTCTCACTATTCTTTTGAAGATAGAGTTTTTTATGAAAATATTTTTCTCTTGAAAAAAATATTTTTATTAAGACATTTTGTGTTAACCTGAGCCCATTATTGTTATTTAAATGAATTAATAAATATATTACATTTTCATAAAAAAAAGAACCAATCAAGAGGAGCTTATCAAGTTCACCTTATGTGCCTCTAAAAGAAGGAATGTTCTAAGACTTAAATGATACTCTCTCCCTCCCAGGCACACTGTACCAGTGGTTCTGAGTCTTTCTCTCATCTTCCTTTTTAATAAAATTCCTGCTTGCATGCAAAAAAAAAGAGAGAGATGGACAAAAGAAGATTTGGTGCTCAAGTGAGTACTGGCATGGACTTACTGGAAAGGAAGGAATAAAGTGTAATAAAAATAACATTAATTTTTATTATGTATTGTATCATTGCTTATTATGTCACTACTCTGTGAGCCTCCTTTTAAAAATCAACTGTTGCTCATGAACCTGAATTTTTATTCGAAAAAGAACTGTGTAGCATCACTAAAAATGAAAACTAAAAATACTTTAGTAAACACATAAACTCTATCAATTAAAAAAATCAATCAACAAGTGAATGAAGTTTTAGTTGAAATGCAGCATACATACGTAATACATACATGCATAACAAAAATATGTAACAAACTACATACATACATAAATATAAAGTACTAAGAGGTCTATGAAATAGACATTATGATTCTTATTTTTTATTATTATTATTTTTATTTAGTTTTTAATTTTTACAGACTGCATTTTGATTTGGGGTACATAATTTCGTTTCTATGGTTGTGCACGATGTAGATTCATACCATTCGTGTAATCATACATGTACAGAGGGTAATGATGTCTGTCTCAGTCCACCATTTTTCATACCCCACCTCCCTCTCATTTCCTTCTACATATTCTAAAGTTCCCCCATTATTCTGATTCTTATTTTATAAGTTAGGAAAATAAGATTTAGAGAGAAAAATAATTAGCTTATCAAGTTAGTAATTCCTGTGTAAAGAAGATATTCAAGTTTGGAGGAAGGCCCAGAAGCTGCACTATGATGTCCCAAAAGGAGTGGAGATATGGAAGGGGTCCACATCTGTGGGAAAGGTGCTGAGTTCCGTTTTAGACTTAAGGAGTCTCAGATGTCTCTGGATGGTGTCTGAGGATAACCGAAAAGACATGTCAAGCTCTCAGCAAGAGGAATTGGTTTGAAGATAAGGGAGAAGGAGTCATTAGCCTAACAATCATCACTGAAGCTTGAGAGCATAGATTAGATGGCATAGAAAAGGTGCACAGAGTGAGGCCAGAAAGGACATAGGGAAGAATCCTGAGAAATCAGCACTTAAGGATCAGAGAAGGAGGAGCAGAACCGGAGAATGTGGTGTCGAAGAAGGTAAGTACATTTGTCCAAATGTCTGTATTCCTCTAAAATTCTGTGTTGTCATTCTAACCCTCAAAGTGATGGTATCAGGAGATAAAGCCTTTTCATGAAGGTGTGTTCCTCATGAATGGGATCGACACTCTTATAAAAGAGATATCAGAGAGTTACCCTGCCCCTTTCAACACGTGAGAACACAGTGAGGAAATAAATCATCATCTATGAGAAAGAGGACCCTTAACAGACGCTGAATTTATAGGAGTTTGATCTTACACTTTGCATCCTCAGGAGCCATTAGAATAAGTGTCTGATGTTTATAAGCCACCCAGTTTATGATATTTTGTTACAACAGCCCAAATGGACTGAGAAGTGGCAGTGCTGCTATGCACACATTCCAAAATGTGGCATAGATTTAGACCTGGTTGGATGAGTTTTGGTATGCCTGCTGGAAAAGTTGATATTGCCATAAGCAGGCTGTTAAATGACAATCCTAGAGAGGGCTCAGAAGAAAAGAGCTGCAGAGAGAGCAACAGTCTCCTTAGAGACTACCTAAGCAGTCGTGCCCAAAATGATAAGAGAAATATGGAGATTGGAAGTCATTCTGATGAGGTCTCAAACAGAAGTGAGAGCAGTATTGGAAACTGGAGAAAAGGCAATCTACACTATGAAGTGCCAGAGAACTTGGCTGAATTGTCTTCATGTCCCAGTGCTTTGTGGAAGATAGAACTTATGAGCAATGAAACTGAATATTTGAGGAAATACCTAAGCAAAGTGTTGAAGGAGCAACTTGGCTTCTCTTGAATTCTTATAGTAATACAAGAAAAGAGAACGAATTTAAGGATGGGATTTTTAATCAAAAGGAAGCAGAACTCAAAGATTTTGAAAAGTCTCTTCCCTTCTATATTACAAGGAATGAAAAGATGTGTTTGGGAGAAAAAAATGAAAGAAGTAACCAAGTGACCTTCTGATAGGGGGATTAATATAGATGGGTAGAAGCCAGACGGTATTCATCAAAATAATGGAAGAATGACCCTGAAAGTATTGAAAGATTTTAGGGAATGTCCCCATTCCATCACAGAGACAGAGTGCCATGTCCTTGGAAGCAGAATGATTTCAAGGCTCCACTCCACCCATCCTGGCATGGTGATCCTTGGCAGCTGGTCCAGGTACAGCATGCACTAAGGTGGCGGTCCCTTTTAAAGGAACAAATGATAAACATTGGTGGCAACCCTGCAGTACCATCTCCACTCGCCTGCAGAATGCACCAACTGTGGGGTATGACTACTTCCTCCTAGATTGCAAAGGATGAAGACACCCAGAACCTTGGGAATGCAACCCAGGTAGAGGGTTACCTCAATGGAAGACTCACCAGAGCGTCATCTCTAGAGCAATACCTAGTACATCCATGGGGGTAGGACCACCCCTGTGACCTCATATCAACGGAGTTGCCAGCCTGCTTTTCCAACCTAGGGGAGTCACCGGCATGAAACTCCAACCTATGAGAGTTGTAGCCGGGGTTGCACTGAGCCAGGCTATGGGAGCAGAGGCACCCAGAGAAAAGGGACTCTAAACTCCACCCCATGTATACAGAGGACAGGATATCAAGTCAAAAAATATTATTCTGGAGACTTAGGATGATGTTTTGTTTGCCAAGTTGGATTTTGGACTTGCTTGCAAACTCACTCCTTTCTTTCCTGTTTCTCCCTTTTGGAATAGGAATGTCTATCCTTAACCTGCCCCACTCTTGTATTTTGGAAGCACATAACCTGCTTGATTTCATAGGTTCACACCTAGAGAACAACTTTCCTAAGAATGTATCCTACCTTGAGACTCAGTCATATCTGGTTTAGGTGATATTTAGATGAGACTCTGGAATTTAGACTTTTGAGTTACTGCTGAAACAAATTAAAATTTGAGGCCTATTAAAATGTGATGAATTCATTTTGGACATGAAAAGGACATGACTTGTGAGTGGGGGATGCACAGGCAGAAAGTTATGGTTTGAATGTTTGTCCTCAAAATTCCTATGTTGAAAATAACCCACTCAATAAGTGGACCAAGGAACTGAACAGACACTTCACAGAAGATATACAATTGATCAACAAATACATGAAAAAATGTTCAACATCTCTAGCAATTAGAGAAATGCAAATCAAAACTACTCTAAGATTTTGTCTTACTCCATTTGGAATGACTATTATCAGGAATACAAGAAACAGTAAGTGTTGACGAGGATGTGGAAAAAGGAACACTCATACATTGCTGGTGGGAATGCAAATTGGTGCAACCATTATGGAAAGTAATTCCTCAGAAAACTTATAGTGGAACCACCATTTGACCCAGCTATCCCACTCCTCGGTTTATACCCAAAGGACTTAAAATCAGCATTCTACAGTGATGTAGTCACATCAAGGTTTATAGCAGCTCAATTCACCATAGCTAAACTGTGGAACCAACCTAGATGCCCTTCAACCAATGAATAGATAAAGAAAATGTGGTATTTCTACACAATGGAATATTACTCAACCTTAGAGAAGAATGAGATTATGGCATTTGCAAGTAAATGGATGGAGCTGAAGAATATCATGCTAAGTGAAAAGAGCCAATCCCAAAAAACCAAAGGCCAAATGTTTCCTCTGATATGTGGATGCTAATTCACAATAAAAGGCGAGGATCTAGGGAAGAATAGAGGTACTTTGGATTAGGTAGAGGGGTGGGAGGGAACATGGAGGTAGTAAGGATAGCAAAATGAATGGGACATTATTACCCTATGTGCATATATGACTACACAACCAATGTGATTCTATACCATGCAACCAGAAGGATGAGAAGTTATACTCCATATATATATATGATATATATATATGATATATATATATATATATGATGTGTCAAAGTGCATTCTACTGTCAAGTATAACTAAGGAACAAATAAAATAAAAAACAGAATCAAGCACACAGCAGTGAGAGAGATATCCATTTCAAATAGAGCAATGAAATTATTTAGATGAAGATAATGTTTAGCAATAAAGAGGCCATTGGTGATCTTGAGTTTAGGGGTGGATGTTATTCATTTTACATCTGGAATTACAGAACTATGACTATACATACACATACAGATACATAAATAACTGATATTAATTCTAAAATTGGTGACAGGGTAGGCTATAAATAACGATTGCAAAAATGTATTAATGAAATTTCCAAATCCATTTATAAACAGGTAATAGATGAAAAATCAAGTTTCAAAAGATTTTCACAATTGATAAATATCCATTTTAAATATTTTTAGGCAGCAGCATTAAAGTAGACACCATCGATTTTTCAAAAAAAAAAAAATTCATAGGTTGAAATCCTAATCCCCAAGGCAGAGTATTAGGAGACAGAGCCTGTGGGAGGAGATCAGATCACAAGGGTGGAGCCCTCAGGCGTGGAATCCGTGTACTCATGGGAGATGTCCCCAGAGCTATGCTGCCCCGTTAACATGTGAGAACACTGCGAGAGGAGGCTTCTATGAACAAGTGGGCCAGGCGTTGAATCTGCTGCTGCCTTGATCTTGGACTTCCCATCCTGAAGAACTGCCAGAAGTAAATTTCTGTTATTCATAAGCTACTTGGTTTATGGTATTTTGTTCTTAATAGCCTGAATAGGCTAAGGCAAGAAAAGGAACGCCCCAAGATGTGGGTGGCATCGGCATGAGTGACGTAAGGCGTGCTGGTGGGAGAGGAAATTCAGAAAGTGGTGTATTAGAAAAGCTTCCATACTAGCTAGTTGAGGTGAAAGAGTTAAATTAGTACGTTTGGGGTAAAGTATGCAAGCACATGAGGCGAGACAGATAAAACAGGATGAAGATAAGGGTGACGGTGTGATCGACTCGGCTCGCTGGGTTCTCACTGGCCCAGCAGTGCCATGAGCCAAGGACGCAGGGGCACTTTGATCTCATGGGGTTAAGGTTAATTCCAATTAAAGCAACTAAACAGTATTTTATTCTATTTTTTATTAAAGCAACTAAACCATATGCTTTAATAAACTTTAAAAAAGACCAAACTCACCCTAATTGACCTAGTCATGGAGCCGGGAAACTCCACCCAGGCTGTTGTTATTATGAAAGACAAACGTGGACATGGAGCCACTCTTGGTCAAGCTTGTTGTACCTTAAAGGAAAGTCTGGGGAGATTTGGGGATAGGGAGGAGAAGGCTGCTTGCTTCAGACAAAAGAGGTGCCATGGTTAGGGAAAGAGCGTGAGCTCTCGTAGAATTAAATTGAGCCCAACTGCTGGAGAACTGGTAGCACTAACCTGTTGTTCTTCTATTGTATTTGAAAAAATCATGAGCCCTTCTTCAAAGTCCTCTTAACAGAAGAAAGGCACCCCTGCATAAAGGGGGAGACAGAAGAACGATACCCTCTGCATCAGGGGAAATGGGAATCCAGTACCCAGCACTGAAAGGGACGATGGAAGAGGTGCCTCTGCTTTGGCACTAAGTGAGGAAGAAACTAAAAAGTTTCTTCTGAGCTACATGAGCCACAACACAAACTTTGGTCTGAATTCACACCATCAGGTGGCCTTGAGAAACCTCAAGCAGAGAGTTTGTTTTAAAGCAGTTTCAGGTTAATAAGCCCAAGCAATCTGCACAAAGAAGGAAACTTCAATCTTTCAGGGAAGGTGTTTGTGTCAATCCAGGCTAACAGTGATCTGAAATGGCAGGAATTGTAAAAGATGCAAGGCTATGAGAAAAATGAACTCCAGATTCTATGGAATAAAGTCATTTTTTGTTTTGTTTTGTTTTGTTTTTGTTTCTTAACCCTACTGCCAGAGGACCTGCAAAGGAACTGTGAACTTGCCCTGGTGACATGTGAGGTAGGCTTGAGATCAGAATTGAGATGGGTTACCCTGGGACCAGAGCTTAGACTGTTCTCACTGTTGTATTCCCATCCAGCAACACAGGCCTGCTACTGAGAGGAGGCCAGGAAGTTGGTAGCAGGGTGATGGCAGCCTTCGGACCTGAGTTGTTCCCGTCCAGTAGAGTTCTTCTCAGGGCAGACATCTCCCTGCGCCCCTGGGTTCCCTGCAGAGACCGATCACACACTTCTTCCAAAAGTCAATACAAAAGGGGCTAAAAGAGTCCAGTGGGCTTAACGACTACCTCACTGCTCCTTTGTCCAAGAAAAATTTTGATGGAGCCAGGGAAAAACCAGAAAAATTGTATTGGGTCAAAGATGGAAAAGAGGAGAATAATCAGGATGCCTGTAGAAACGAGCTAATAATAAGCCCAGTTCTCAATGGGAGGACGGAGATTTTAACTCCCAAACATGGTGTTTCTTGATGACTGAAGGTCAAAATAATATGTCCCTAAAAAACCTTTTTAGGATTTCACTGGTGAAGGAACCGATTCCAAAATCAGTAGCTCTATTGACCCACAGGCTCTTAAAATAAATGACTTCTTCATGAGGATTATGCTAGGTTTTTTAAATTAGACCACTGAAAGTGCATAATAAACTCTTGCATGTTAAATGAGTTTATCTTTTGGGTCCAGTGTGAAAGAATGTTGAAATTTATTTAACTGGCTTTGATCCACTAACCAACAGCCACTTATAGCTTACTATCTCGTTTCTATGCTGCCCAGATAATACTTTGGTTTAAAGATACCTAGAATATGTCTTAAAGTTCTGTTTGTAATCTCCAAGTGAAGAAGTAAAATAGATGTTGTCCCTGCTGTAAGGGCTATCCAACAAAATATCCTATGTTCCTAACCAGAGCAATTAGGGAAAAAAGAAAAGATAAAACAAACCCAAATCAGAAAGAAGTGAAACTATCTTTGTTCATAGATGACATGAACTTATGCATAACCCAAATTCTTTACACACACACACTTTTAGAAATAAACTCATTCGGTTAGGTTTCAGGATTCACAATCAACATACCCAAATCAGTTGTGTTTCTAGACAATAAACTATCTGAAACAGAAATCAAGAAAACAATCCCATTTACGATAGCTACAGAGAATCAAACACTTAAGGATAAATTTAACCCAGAAAGTAAAAGATTTGTACATGAAGAAATTGAAGAAGACATTAAAAAGAAAAAGATGTCCTGTGTTCATGTATTAGAGGAACTAATGTTAAAATGTCCGTACCTCTCAATCTACAGATGCAGTGCATTCTCTATCAAAATCCCAATGATATTTTTCACAAAATAGAAAAACAATTCTGAAATTTGTTTTAAATCACAAAAGACTCAAAATAGCCAAAACAATTTTGAGGAAAATGTACCAATCTGGAGTCATCGCACTACCTAATTTCAAAATGTACTACAAAACTATAGATTCTAAACTTCATGGTAATAGCATGAAAACAAGCACATAGATCAAATGGAACAGAACAGAGTCCAGAAATAGATTCAGACCTTTATGGTCAATTGATTGTAGACAACAATGCGAGGAACATACAGAGGAAAACAAGAGTCTCTTCAATAAATGTTAGTTGCAAAACTGGATATCCCCATGCAGAATAATTAATTGGACTTTTATCTCACAACCTATACAAAAATCTACTTTAAAGAAATTTAAACTTATAGGTAAAACCCTGAACTGTAAAACTTCTAGAAGAAAACATAGGGAATAAGTTTCCTGACATTGAGTCTGGGGAAGGATTCTTTTGAAGATGATCCCAAAGTACAGGTAACAAAAGCAAAAATGGACAAGCAGGATTCCATCAAATAACAAAGCTTCCACATAGCAAAGGAAACAATCAACAGAGTGAAGACAGAATCTGTGAATTGGGAGAAGATATTTGCAAATCATGCATCTGATAAAAGGTTAATATCCAAAACACACAAGAAACTCAATAGCAAGAAAAGGGTTCTTTTAAAAAATGGGAAAAGCACCTAAATTACATTTTTCCAAATAAGACATGCACATAGCCAACAGGTATTTGAAAAGAAAATATTCATTACTAATCCTTAGGGAAATACAAATTAAAATCATAATGAGACATCATCTTACCCTTATTAGAAAGGCAAAAAATAAGTGTCAATAAGGATATGGAGAAAAGAGTCCTTGTGTAATTTTTGTGGGAATGTAAATTGATACAATCATTATGCAAAACAGTATGGAAGTTTCCTAAAAAATTAAAAATAGAATTACCATATTATCTAGCAACTCCCTACTAGGTGTATGTCCAAAGGAAATGAAATGAGCATCTTGAAGACATATCTCCACTCCCATTTTTATTGTAGCATCTTTCAAAAGACATGGAAACAATTTAAGTGTCCACCAACAAACAATTGGATAAAAAAAATTTGATATATATGCACCATAGAACATGGTTCAGCCATAAAGAATAAAATCTTGTAATTGGCAAAAACAGATAAACTCAGAGGATATTTTATTGAATGAAATAAGCCATGCATAAAAATATGAATAGTACATGCATGATCTTATTTTTTAGTGAAATCTGAAAGAGTGGAACTCACAGAAGCCAAGAAGAGAAGGGTGCTTGCCAAGAGAATGGGTTGGGAGAAGCAGGGAGATGTTGCTCAAAATTCACAAAGTTATGAAGGATGAGTAAATTCCAGAGATATAAAGTAGGTCAGAATGGCTACAGTTAGTGATTATACTGTAGACTTGAACATACTGAGAGAGTAAATCTTAAATGTTCTCAACACACAAAAATATGGTAATTAGGTGCAGTGCTAGATATGTTAATTAGCTTGATAATAGTTATCATTTCTCAAATTATGCATATCTCAAAACATCATGCTGTATACCTCTAATACACATATTTTTTAATTTATTGTACCACAGAAAGCTGGGAAATTAATTAACTAACAATTTTTTTTTGTAAAAGATCTCAGGGATGCTTTTACTTCCTGGGCACCAAAGGTCAGAGATCAGTGTCCCAGTCAGGGACAGGAATGCTACGGTGGGCATCTTACTGCTCTGGCTTAAGACCCAACAGGACTATTTGGGACTTTCTCTATGAGAACTTGGCAAATGACTAAAAATGGGAACACAGCAGCCAAATCCTGGTTCAATAGGAGTCCTTCCTATCAAATCCAGTGCCTACTTCCTTCCTGAGAAAGAGCATTCAGATTGTAAAATTTTTCCCTTTAGGCCAGAAATAAGAGGGAGGGATGAATTAATAATTGTCGTGTCTACAAATTTTTTGATCCACATCCCTTATATCAATATCTCTTTTTCCTTTAATTTTTTCAGAGCCTATCTTATTATTGAGACATAATATCTCTATAAAATTTGTTCTAATTAGTTACACATGACAGTAGAATGCATTTTGACACATCATACATAGATGGAGTATAATTTCTCATTCTTCTGGTTGTACATGATGTAGAATCACACCCGTCTCCAGTCATGTAGTCATATATGTACATAGGGTAATAATGCCTGATTCATTCTGCTGTTCTTCCTACCCCCAAACCCCCTCCCTGTCCTTCACTCTCCTCTACCTAACTTCAGAATTTTTTTTTTTTGGCTTATAAATGATAGAACAGGTAGCTGGGTTATAGTCCTACTAGCTTAGAAGATCATTTGAAGAAATAGAATCTTGAAATATTATGTAGATTCATTTGCCTAGCTAATGTGCTCCAGTGGTTGGATATTATGAGAGTGGCCTACTGTATTCATTTCTTATTGCCACTATAATAAATTATCATATTCTTGGTGGCTTGCAACACAGAAAGTTATTCTTCATGGTACTGGAAGTCAGAAGTCTAAAATCTGTATTACAGCCACAATAAAGATACTTTCAGGGTCGTACTATCCCCAGAGGTCTAGGGGGGAATCCATTCCTCGCCTCTTCCAGTTTTTGATGGCTACCAGTATTCCTTGGTTTGTATCAGCATCACTCCAATCTTCAAGGCTAGTATCTTGAAATCTGTCTCCCTTTCCTTTCCACATTAGCTTCTCTGTTGTGTGTGTCAAATCTCCCAGTGATTCTGTATCTGTAGAAGAATCCTTCTGATCCAAAGCATAACCCAAGATAATGTCCCCACCCCAAGAGTCTTAACTTAGTCACATCCATGAAGATCATTTTTTCCACATAAGGAAACATTCATGGGTTCTAGGGATTAGGATTTGACGGTCCTTTGAAGATCTACTCAGGTAGGTCATTTTTCATCCTACTTCTTATTATCCAGTACACATAAGCTCACATACATGAAAGTGGAGAACAAATTCAGAATTAAGGAACAAACTACTATTCTGTTCTTTAAACTTTGTCATCAATTGGTAATACTCAGTTATCTTGGAAATTCACTTGAGAGGAATTCTTTCTTCATATAATGCTGGATGTATGCTTTAAAAATTAACCAAAAAAAAGAAAAAACCCAACTTCAATAGTCGGATTTCAAAGTTTGAGTCAGCATTTTGCATGAGGTTTTAGGAAGGATTCAATATGAAAATGAGAATGCAAAGAGAACTAGAATCCTCTACCACCTCTAACGGCTATCCATCCACCCTCACTTTCTGTCAATTCAGGCAGTGTTGGAAAAGAAGAGAAACAATGAAGTTGTCCAACCTTGGACTTCAGGATATCCTTAAATTCCCTATAGAAACCATGTGACCAAGTGAATGTCATTTTCTTCTATATTGGAAAAGAACAGGAGTCCCTGGAGTAATAAAACTCAACTGAATTCAATCCACAACCCATGAAAGGATATAGAATTGGATTCAGAGTTAAACCATATTCAGAATTTAAATATATTTTAATATCTTAAAATGTCATGTTGGTGAGTCATCCACACAAGACGACGTGATGGGCAAGATTAAGGGGGGAGATGGATGGGATGAAAACCATGACCTTAGTTAGAATCTGCAACACCAGAGGAACCCAAAGTGCCCCTGAACTTCAGAGGCAGAAAGGAGACCAAGTGCTGCCGGTGAGGGCCTCCAAAGGAAGCTTTGAGTTTTGTTTTTTGGTTTATGCCTTTTACTTCAACTGTTTTCTCTCTCATTAAATATTTTCTAGTCCTATAATAGATATGTTGCTCTAAGCAGAAGTGAGCAAGAGGTATTCTGGGATTTCAACTAGAAAGCAGCCAACAGAGCTGTCTCTCTCTCTCTTTCTCTTTCTCTCTCTCTCTCACTCTCTCTCTTTCTCACACACACACACACAACACACACACACACACACATACACATACACACACACATACACACACCCCTTCACAAGTAGTTGGGGGACTACATGAGGACAGTCACGTGCTACACCAAGGGTGGAGTGAGTCACGAAGCTAAACTGCACCAACAGTTCTGAATCCAGCTCACCAGGGATTTGAATTGTAACATGAAGAAATGACTTGTTGGATAACATCCAGAATTTTTCTTAAAATTTAATTGCAGTATACCTAATATTTTGATAATATATATATATATTACTTACATTTCTTAGTCAAAATATTCCTCTAACCTCTTTAAAAAATTTTTTTAACTAAGTGACAAAAGTGTTCTTGTTGTAATTAACCAAGTACAAAAATATTGGGGAAACACGCCTACAGGCTTAAACTGTAATTCTATTACTAATATATTCCCTTGGCTTGCCTTTTGAACTCTGCTGCCTCTTGCCTTACAGCTGTGTTTAATGAGTAGAGAGATTATTCAAATGAGTCCACAGCAGAACAGTATTGCTGGGGTCCTGGCCATATCCAGCAGAATCTCCTCTTACAATCAGGGAGCAAGAACAGACCACCCTTCTTTAGTTACCTGGTCATGTAAGTGAAAAATAATTCTGTAGACACCTGATCATATCCCTAGATTGGGAAAGAAGCTACTAATGATCCTGTGACCCAGCAAAAGCACATCAGAAAGAGCCTTCAAGGTGACAAATGAGAAGGCACCTACCCTAGCCTACACTAGCTTTCAATTTGTCATTACCTGTCAGCGATGGAGACCGTTAGTGTCCAATAATGAAAACATGCAGCCTTACAAAACAGTCTATTTAAAAAAGCATATGGCATTTGCCCCAATGAACACTGAACTCGGGCATGTTGCAAATGGGCTGGCCAACATTTAATGATTTTTAGGATGTTAAAATGAGTTTCTACTCATGTTAAGATTTAAAAGTAAAAATAACTCTCTAGGGGAGAAGCCCCAGAGACAGTTACAAAGTTGCCAAGAAAATTTAATAAGAACTAATTTTGAACTGATAAGCATTCAATCCAATATGGTGGGATTAAGCAATAAGAATTCTTCCTGGGAATTTGCAGAGAGATAAGCATCTCATGAATAAGTAAATTCTGAAACAGGAGGCTATGGGGTGTTTATTGATTTTGAAATCATGTGTTTGAGAAATTGCCCTTGAGGAAAAAACTATTATGGTTGATAATATAATAGTTATATTCAGAGACAACCCACTTCTTTGGCTCATGGCAGAATAGAAAGATTACCCATCCAATACAAAGTTTATAAGCATAAGTTTGATCTGCAAAATCCATTCATTATTATAATCTTCCATTTTCTCATTTCTAGAAGTTAATTTTCAGATGTAATAAAAAAGTAAAATATAAATCATCAGGGTCTTCAACTCACTAAATACTTTTGCTACAACTGGATTTGAGGGATTATTATTATTTTTTTTTTTTTGGAAAAATGCTGTCCCTGGAGACATCTAAAGGTACTTAACCTTCATATCCTCTATCTTTGCAAACTAAAATAAAATTAAAATTTGGAAGAAAGTCCTGAGTTATTTCAACAGTTTCAAAACAGTTTTTTTTGTTTTGTTTTTTTTTTTTTTTTGCAGTTTATCATTCACATTAAAACAAAAAAGCAGGAACAATAAAATGTCTTTTAACAATGATGGAAACATAACTGGTTTTTTGGTAAACTCTGAGTTAGCCAGAAAATTCCAGTACAGCATCCTGTGTTTTTTTCCTAAACATTCCTCCTTAAGGATTCCCTCAGTTGCTACCTTTTTGTTGTTGTTGTTGTTGTTATTTTGTGTGTTTGTTAATTTTGATACCTGGGATTGAACCCAGGAGTGCTTAACCACTGAGCCACATCCCCAGCCCTTTTTATTTTTTTTAGGTTGAGACAGGGTCTCACTGAGTTGCTCAGGGCTTTGCTAATTTGCTACGTTTGGCTTTGAACTTACAATCCTTCTGCCTCAGCCTCCCAAGACACTGGGATTACAGGTGTGTGCCACCACACCAGGCTGTCACCTCTCTTAATTGCTATCCAACAAAAAATGAGGTGACAGAATTCAATTGAGTTGCCAATGCACATTCAGTTTCTAGAATACTATCTTCTCTGACAGTATTTGTGATGAATCAGTACTAGGTTCCACATGACTAGTGAGATTCCCATTCTCTCCCATGTACCTCCAGTTTCTGAGGAGGAATGAGTTCTTCTCAGGTCAATACTCCCTCTCTCTGTCCTCTTAATTCCCTCCTTTTCTGCCTCTTCCAGGACCACACTGCATCATCTGCACCCTCTTCTCTGTCTACCCCTGCCTCTTCTGTGGGCTTCTTCTCCTTTGCCTACTAGCATGTGTCAGTGACTTACCCTCATTAAAAATTAAGGCCATCCTCTCTTAAGTTGCCAGCTTATCTCTGCTACCCATTATATGCCTGAGTCTTGAATAGCACATGCTGGTCTCTATGCTGTCACTCCACATACTTCTTTATCCTTCCATCCATTTTTCACCAGCCCCAACACATAGCAATGCCCCTCACATCTCCCACTCAACTGCCTCAAGTTCTCATCAACATCCCATGCTGTTGGTTACTCCCTCAATCTGTCTTTTCACCTTCCATGACCCTGAATTCTCCTGGTTCTCCTGCTTCTGTAAGGTCCTCTCACTGGGCTCTGAGCTTGTATGCCCTCCATTTTCTCCTCCTAAAGAAACTATACATCCTTCAAAGTCAAACAAAATGCTACATTTTCCAGAAAATTTCTCAACTCCATCAAGACAGGAGTCATCTGCACCTGGCACAAACCTCCATAATAGCTTATATGGAACTTCCATTGATTCACCAAATATTATTGAGCACCTTCTTGGTGCCAGGCATTATTTTAAGCTCTGGGAACACTTCAGCAGAAAATAATCCCACTATTTAAATTCCTTTCTGTGTTAGTGAGTTTTTGTTTCTGTGATCAAAATACCCTACAATAACAACTTAGAGGAGGAAGTTCATTCTAGTTCACTGTCTCGGAGGTTTAGTCTATGGTGGGCTCACTCCATGACTCTGAGCTCAAGTGAGGCAGAACATCATGGCACAAGGCATGGTAGAGGAGTGCTGCTTCATTCATGGTGACCAGGAAGCAGAAAGAGAAAGGGAATAGAGACACAAGAAAGATGAACTCTTCCAGGGCACACCCCACAGTGACCCATCTCTAACAGCCATGTCTCTTGTGCCTACAATTGCCACTCATTTACTCCATTCAAACTAGGATAGACTGATTAGGTTATGGCTCTGATAGTCCAAATCATTTTACCTCTGGACATCCCTGCAATAACATAGGAGCTTATACCCAAACCATAACACTCTATCAATAGTCCTCAAATCTCATGTCCTCTCATAATGCAATATGCATTTAGTTAATTTTCAAAATTCTCTATAGTTTTAATGTTTTCAGCATTGCCAAAAAGTCCAAGTCCAAAGTCTCATCTGAGACTCAAGGCAAACTCTTGACTGTGAGCCCATATAAAGTAAAAAATTTTATATATATATATATATATACATATATATATATATATATATATATATATATATATATACATATATATATCCAATAAACAGTGGCACCAGGTAAACATTTCCACTCCAAAATGGATTAATAAGCTGGCACAGTGGCACACACCTGTAGTCCCAGTGACTCAGGAGGCTGAGACAGGGTAATCACAAGTTCGAAGCCAGCCTCAGCAATTTAGCAAGACCCTAGGCAACTTAGTGAGACCCTATCTTGAAATTAAAGATTACAAGGGTGGGGAATATGCCTCAGTGGTTAAGCACCCCTGACTTCAATCCTCAGTGCCAATAAAAACAAAACAAAACAAACAAAAAAAAAAAAAAACCTTTCTAGGCAGCCCTGTGTGAGGAGGGCCCCCATGGTCTCTTAAAGGAGTTTTATACCCTTGAGCCTATAACAACGTGCTCTTGCACATTTTTGAGACAACCTCAAGGCATCTTTCCTATTGTCTCTATACAAAGTATGTAGCAACTCTTTAGTACTATAATCTTTTTAATGACAACAAATTTCATGACTCCAGTTTTATAGGAACATTTCTGGTCAAATTACAAGTTTGCAAAATACTTTAGTTCTGATTTTTGCTACTGATTTTCATGGTAAACCTCGCTAAAGCCTGCCAGAAAAATCCATGCAACTGAACAAATATTGTCCTGCCTTGAAATTTCTGCCACCAGATTAATTAGTCCATACTCTCAAATTTTAGTCTCACACAAAGTGTAAGAACATGGACAAAATGTAGACAAATTCTTTGTCAGAATTTAATATGAATGACCTTTGTTCCTAATGACCTTTGTTCTGTTTCCAATAGAGCACTGATTTCCCTCTGAAACCTCATGAGCACAGTCTTTACTGTCCACATTCTTGTCTTCTGAGCTCTCACCAGAATCATCCATTAAGCTCTTCTAAGAAAATTTTAAAGATTCTGTCACCTGCATTTCCAATCTTTTCTAAAATTCTCCCACAAATCTGTCAGAAAGTCTTCTGAACTACATGATCAGGTTAGTCACAGCAATGACCCTACTCTCAATTGCAATTTCTGTTAATCAACTTTTTGTCACTATGACCAAAATACCATAACAAGAACAGATTAAAGAAGGAAAAGTTTATTTTGCCACACTGTTTCAGAGATTTAGCCTATTGTGGGTTGACTCCATTGCTCTAGGTTCAAGGTGAGGCGGAACATCATGGCAGAAGGGCATGGTGGAAGAATGCTACTCCATTCAGGGTAGCCAGGAGGCAGAGAGAAAGAGGTAGGAGCTGCAGGAAAAGTGAACTCTTCCAAGCATGACCCCTAGTGACCCACCTCCAACAGCCACACCACATTTGTCTACAGTCACCACTTAGTTCTTGCTAACTAGGATAGACTAATTAGGTTACAGCTCTCATAATCCAGTCATTTTACCTCTGAATATTCCTGCATTAACAAAGGAACTTTTGGTGGATACCTAATA
Organism: Sciurus carolinensis; assembly: GCF_902686445.1. Taxonomy (NCBI): domain Eukaryota; kingdom Metazoa; phylum Chordata; class Mammalia; order Rodentia; family Sciuridae; genus Sciurus; species Sciurus carolinensis. The sequence goes on from NC_062216.1 coordinate 154,292,574, forward strand.
TCTAAACCATATCATCTTTACCTTCCCCCAGCTTCTCAGTTACTGTCCTCCAAAGAACAATTGGAGGTCACCTTTTACATGAAAACCAAATGCCCCTGTCAAAGCAACTTCTTATGTCTTCACATGCTCTGAAACATTAATCTGCATAGCCAAATTTTGCCTGCTTTCTTCTATTTCTTAAGGTTACCAAAGAGGTATCTGGATATAGTCTGATTATAAGGACCTATAAACCACAGGTTTTCAGAATTTTGACTTCTTGCCTACCTCTCTGATTTCGACTCTGACTTCCAACCCTCTTTGGCAATTGCTCATTCTTCTTCTACCCAGGTCTTCTCCCTCTAGAAGTTCACTTGATTGCTTTCTTCAAATCATTCAGATCAGGCTCAGAGAAGTGTGATAGAACTCCTTCTCAGTCATAGCCACTCACTGTCACATTTCTTATGCTTTTATTTCTTGATAGTTCTCACCATCGATATCTATTTTTTAAATTTGTTTCCTTGAATGTAAGCTCCCTAATGGCAGAAGGCCTTGTCTGTCTTGCTCATGGTTGACTCCTCAATGCTCATCATACACAGTAGGACTCAGTCAGCATGCATGGATAAAAGAAAGTTTCATAGCATCTATTAACTTACTGGCTACTTGGAGAATACAGAAGTACCTTTACATGGTCTCTTTCCTGACAGGTAGTAGTCACTGAAGTACTTACTCAATGAATAAATGAAAAAAGAGTTCTTTGAATATATTCTGATGATAAATCCCTACAAATCACTGGCTTTCAGTCCTTCCTTCCTATTGGAATCGTCCAGAGAGTTTGTTTTTGTTTTTGTTTTTGTTTTTTTAAGTTCTAGTGCTCTGGTCCCACCCTTAGAGATTCTGATTTAATTAGTCTGGGAAGGGGCTTGGACATCAATACTCTTTTAAAGGTCCCCAGACGATTCTAATGAAAAGCCAAGGTTGAGAACCACTGCTCTAAACCCTACAGGAGAATGTCAAGTCCAAACAAAATGTTGAATTCTGAAAAAGCTTTAGGACATAGCCATTGATTTAATTCTTGAATTGCTCTTCAGGAGGAATTGTGAGCAAGTGTCTCTTTTGCAAAGGCCTGTTAAAAGAGAACACTTTGAAGAAAAATAAAAAACCCTACTTTTGTGCCATACACTGAAGGAGGTAACCTTTCAAAGCAAACATTACTTAGACCTATCTATTGTTCATAATTTCTTTGGGAAAAAATCATTTGTCCATAGCATGTACAGGTCTCACACATGGACAGGAACACGTGTTCTCTATCGTAAAGGCATTTGGTATGAAACTTAAGATATCTGGAGCCTATATGCAAAGGGATGACTTGTACCTCTCTCTTATGGTATTAATATGTATCAATATGAATGGCATAAGCCAAATTCGTTCAGGATTCAATAGACCTGCAATGATTTAGGCAGAGAGGGTGTTTGGAAACCAGAAGAAAACCCGTCTGATTAGGAACAAAAGGAATGGGAAAATAAATAAAGGGGTTGAACAAAGTCAGCTCCAGCTCTAATTCGCCTGGAGACATCCTAACACTTGCTGAAAAATAAATCGAATTTTTGCTGCATACATTCAATATTTGTTAATAAGCTGCCAGCTTGCGACTTTCTGTATTTCCTGCACAAGCAGAGTGGTGTGTGTATTGTCGGACAGGCACACTGCAGGGTCACACAGAGGCAACCCTCAGTGTGTGGAGGCACAGCCTGGTCTCAAGAGAAGACTGCCCCCAACTTGCAAGTTAGGGGGAGAAAGACAACACAGGTGAGATCCATGGGCTTCGCATATTGTCTCAGGGAGCAAAATAATGATTTTTAGAGGCAATTTGACAAGGAATTTCTACCCCGCTAGTCTGGGTTAGCGTTTCTGAATGTGATAAATAACAGGGCGCTCAGACAGCCCATTTTTTCTTTATTTTGATACCCTTACAGCAGTAATCATGCCTCTTGTCAGGTATTATAAAGATCAAGACAAATGTTCCCTATTGCTATTCTGTCAATGCAGCTCAACCCAAGCCAAAGAAAGACACCCCTGCCGGATGTGCAGAATGTACCATTTGTCTTGTCTCCATCACAGATGGGAGCACATCCTGTCCCATCACAATCCTCAGGTCAGAAAAATAAAATCCTCTGCCAACAGCTTTGAGGCTTGCTTTGCCTGCTCCAGAAACCAGTGCTCCTTACCCGTTTCCTTTAGTCTGACACGGAGATTTATTTTCCTTTTCTGGGACTATCGATTAAACTGCACAACATATCCATAAGGTCAAGTAGCAAAACAATCCTTTTATCAAATAAGAAGAGTTTTGACCTTACTGGGGTTTTTTTTTTTTTTTCTTTAATCAGAAGGACTCCACACAGTCATTTATTGACGGAAGCAATATTTGAAAAACATAAAATAGTTTCCAAAGATGTGGTTCAGGAATCCATCTGAATATTGTTGATGCCAAAACAGATGGAGCTGGGCTTAATTGTTGAAATAAATTGCCATATGGAACAAAACACAGCTGATTATTGCATTAACACTAATGTTAATAAGTTTCATCATTCTGTTGTTATTGTAGCTACAGTTGTCACCATACTTTAATCAATATGCTTATAAGGGAGGACAAATTGTGGAATTCAAGACCCATCAGAGATTTCAGGGGTCACCCAGGAGTTTTCCAGATGAGGACACAGAGACCTATGGAGGATGATTTGTTTGTATGAAGGGATACACCCTATCACTTAAAATGGAAGGATTCTGAAGTTGTAGGGCACAGAGGGGAAAAACCTTCACAACAAACAAGGCCAGATAATTCAAGGTGAAAGTATCAATACTGCAAATGAGCATAATAGAAAAATTGGTATAAAGTAGAAGAAACAGACAGGACAGCCCAACTTGACAAGACTCTTTTATATGCTTAGCATCTCTTAGCACCAGAGGATTGTCTATAGGTTCTCTTCTTGAACTTATGCAATGATTTCTCACTTAGCTTCTGAAGCGATCTGCATATAAAATAAAATCCATGGTGAATGACAGGAAGAAAACACAAGCAAACCCCAGGAGATGGTGGGGGAAAGTAAAATGGGACATGAGAACAAAGAGATATCTTCCATTTCCAGGTGTAGTGAGTGGAGTTTTTTCCTGGCCGTTTTTCTCATAACTGTTGATCCTTCCCTGGTCCTCTCTTCTCTGTAAAGTGGGAAATGAATGGGAATTGATCTGAAAAGCTATTTCAAAAGTTATTACAGGATTGTCAGTAATCCTTCTAAACCTAACCCCTGTCCCTTCTGCCACCCCTCTCCCCAACACACAAAACCCTTTGAAAAGCTAGTGTTGAAAGTCTGAAGTGAGAAAACAGTAAGCCAGTAGCTACCCCCTACCCTGCTTCAGCTCAAGGTTAGTGACCCAGAAACAAGTGAAAGGAGGCCTCCAAATTCTGTGAAAGTAATTGTACAGGTGCATTGAATGGATGCTTCATTCCACGGTTCCTGTTTCATTCGCTGCAGCAAACTTTTAAGAGATGTCCAAATCCTTTCATTTCCTCTGGTGACTACCCCTGACAGAGTCTGTTACAAGGCTTTTTTCCTATAATTTCCCTTTTATATTATTATTTCTTTTTTGTATCTTTCCCTTCTAGTTTTTTACTTCCTGGGAAGTGTGCCTAATACACATTAGGTAAAAAATAACTGTTACTGAATAAGATCATGAATCTAACATTTATTGCATTCCTGAGTTCTAAGAGCTGCATGAGACAATGTGTGTATGTATTTGTGTCTCCTGTGTATTTTTTTATTTATCTTTTAATTTTTTTACATACTGCATTTTGATTCATTGTACACAAATGGGGTACATCGTATCATTTCTATGGTTGTACATGATGTAGATTCATACCATTTGTGTAATCATACATGTACATAGGGTAATGATGTCTGTCTCAGTCCACCATTTTTTATACCCCGCTTCCTCCCATTTCCTTGTACATAATCTAAAGTTCCCCCATTTTTCTCTCCCTCTCCACCCTCCCATTCCCATTATATATCATTCTCCACTTATCAGGGAAAACATTCAGCCTTTGGTTTTTTGGGATTGGCTTATTTCACTTATTTCTCCAATTCCATCCATTTATTTGCAAATACCATAATATTATTATTCTTTATGGCTGAACAATATTCCATTGTGTATATATACCACAATTTCTTTATCCATTCATCTGTTGAAGGACATCTAGGTTGGTTGCACAATCTAGCTATTGTGAACTGAGCTGCTATGCTGTGTATTTGTTAAGTATGAGTTAGCATAAGAGTCAAGCTGCTGTAACAAAAAACCTGAAACTATAGGGGCATACTCAAGATGGAAGTTTATTTTTCTCTCACATAACAAATTGATAGTAGATGGATGGTCAAGGGTGGATAAGTGAGTATGATCTGTGAAGTCATTCTTGGATCAGAGCTGGTGTATTGTCTCTGCCATCTTCAAAATATGGTTTCTATCACTGAATCTAAGGTGGCTCCATTTCCCAACCAGACAAATGGGGAGGGGAAGAGAGCAGAGAAAAAGCAGCTTTCTCAGCACATGTTTTTTTTTCTGTTCATATTCTAGTGGCCAAAACTGTGTCACATGACCACACCATACCTGCAAGAGGAGCTAGAAAATTTAATCTCAAGCTGGACAGCCATATATGCCCAGACAAAACTCAAATGTGGGAATGTCATCTATTAATAAAACTTGAAGAAGAAAAAATGGATAGCGAAGTGTTATTGTAAAGTTGTGCTGAGTTCTTGGCTCTTGTGTGGTGGCAGGAGATCTTAAGCAAAGCATAGTAAAAGCATAGCAAAGTTTATTATAAGAGAAAGAAGTCTCCCAGTGAACTCTCAAAGGAGAGAGTAGGTCATGGCAAAGAGAAGATTGGCAACTCACTTCTTCATGAGCTCAGTTTTTACTGGGGCTAAGGAGTAGTTTCCAGAAGGTCTTACCTCAGTTCTACCTCCTAGCTCTTGATTGACAGTTGGATAGTAATTGATTTCTAAATCCCTCTAGCATATGTCTTACTCATGAGTGTCTAAGTGAAGCCCATGGGGGTGAAAAATTATAATTATAATAAGATCAAATAATATGCTAAGAACCTAAAGGCACCTTTGGTCATCCTGTCTTAAGCAGGTGGAGTTCATCTAGAACTTGGTTTGACAGACCTTGAGGCCACTGAGCTTTCCAGTCTCCTGTTGGGGTAATCTATCTTCTTTTTATCAGAATCTTGAGCAAACACTCTTCAGTTCTGTGAATAATATGTTTTTACAGGGCTATTATCTTAAGTCAGAGCAGGCCAGGATGACTTTGTGTAAGTTATTTCTTTAAAAACATATTGAGGTTTTCCAGGTAGGCTCATTCTACAGAATAAGACCCTCATTTCCCATGTTCCCACTGCTTATGTCTACCTGTTTCCTATCACTCCCCCACCAAGAACTGGAGACCCTGAGATCTTTTACAGAAACGGTTATCCTGATCTTTCACAACTTCCTGCCAGCAAAGGTTGTAGGCTTAGGGAGCAGGAATCTCCTGTTGGTAAGACACGGATAAGGAATTTAGAATCAGGGCAGTCAGGTAAAAGTCAGGAGTGTCTGCAGAGGAATGGTCTTGGAGTAGTAATGGAATTTTGACAGTTAAGGCTGATTGAGAGGAACATAATAAGTAAAGAGGTGAGATCATAGTTGCACAGTAATAAATAAGATAGCAAAGTATGATTTTTCCACAAATAATTGTTATCAGAAAGATTAGTGACTGTTTTTTACCAAGACATTTTGAAGAACCAAGAAGTCAATAGGTCTGTTGGATGAGGCTCAGTTTGACTCAGGACAAACTCGATTTTGGTGATCTTTTGTGGTAGTTATTATCAGGCACTCAGGCATAAGAACCCTTCCTTTATTACCTCCTGAGTTTATTTACTTTTCAGTAGGCTTGACAGGAGTGACTTCATCTTGATGTTGACATCTCTATTCTTACTTGTCTTTGTGAAAGTGTTTCCCTGAAGACATTGCTGATCAATTGTTCTAGTTGGGTTTTCATTGTCCCTCATTTCTGGGATGTATCTGTCCCAGTTGCTGGTATTATTTGGTCCCATGTTAGAAGGCAAATGATTGATGTTTGGGAGTCAATATCAAAGACCCTTTTAGCCACATTTAAGCACCAAAGAGACTTGGAAGAAATGGCTCTTAAGGCAAGCTTACCTGAAGTTCATTGATAGTTTTAATCTTATCTGTTTCAGAGGCGATGACTAGCATCTCAAAACATTGGACCTGCTCTTTTTACTTTTTCTTCTTTGTACCAGGGATTGAACTCAGGAGCACTTAACCACTGAACCACATCCACATCCCCAGCCCTTTTTAGTGTTTTGTTTTATTTTGAGACAGGGTCTTTCTGACATCCCTAAATTTCTGAGGCTGGCTTTGAACTCACAGTTCTCCTCCCTCAGCGTCCCCAGTCACTGCACCCAGCTTGAACCAGATCATTTTGTTAGGTAGGGTACTTCTGCAGAATTTGGAGAGGTAGGAGTAACAAAATTTTAAAAGGAAAAAACAAAACTAACAAGAGCAAAACAAAAACAAATCCAGTTCCTATAGTAGTTTTAACCAAGAAACAATTTTCTTTTACAGTAATATCAACTTTGTCAAACACACCTGTAGAAAAACCAACATGTTTGAAAAAAATAGGCCTACCCTTACCAGGAATCTGCATGTGAGAGCACTTGCTAGCATCTCTTCCATGAATCTGTTTGCCAATGTTTCCAAGAAGAATCAAAACTGGGGATGTGAAAGACTTAAACTGACCATGGTTAGAGTTTTGATGAGAGGTTGAAGCCCTCAATCTGTCTCTGATTTGACCAAATGCCATGATTTATGGAAATAAGATTTTGTGTTCTTTGGAGAAATGGAAATGGGTCGAGTATTGGTTGCTTTTAGTCTCACTTTTTCAGGATGACTTCAAGTGGGAATCTGATGGGATAAACTATTGATTTCCCATGTGCAAGAGGAGGACAAATAGGGAGCCAGAGTAAGCCACCTTTCCCTTCTGCCCACTGATTAGCTTGAGCATGGGAAGGCATCCCCTTCCTTCATGGTCTTAGTCTCTTGTCTTTGTTGACTCGAGGTACAAGAATCTGGTGTAGCATTGCCTGTTCAGATTCTATCCCCAGCATCTCTGCCTTATCTTTATTTATTTATTTATTTATTTTATTGTAAACAAATGGGATACATGTTGTTTCTCTGTTTGTACATGGAGTAAAGGCGTACCATTTGTGTAATCATAAATTTACATAGGGTAATGTTGGTTGATTCATTCTGTTATTTTTTCCCTTCCCCCCACCCCTCCCACCCCTCTTTTCCCTCTATACAGTCCTTCCTTCCTCCATTCTTGCCCCCCTCCTAACCCTAACTCTAACCCTAAAACTAACCCCTCCCACGCCCCATTATGTGTCATCATTCATTTATCAGCGAGATCATTCTTCCTTTGGTTTTTTGAGATTGGCTTATCTCACTTAGCATGATAGTCTCCAATTTCATCCATGTGCCTGCAAATGCCATAATTTTATCATTCTTTATGGCTGGGTAATAGTCCATTGTATATATATGCCACAGTTTCTTCATCCATTCATCATTTGAAGGTCATCTACATTGGTTCCACACTCTGGCTATTGTGAATTGAGCAGCTATGAATATTGATGTGGCTGTATCTCTGTAGCATGCTGATTTTAAGTCCTTTGGGTATAGGCCAAGGAGTGGGATAGCTGGGTCAAATGGTGGTTCCATTCCAAGTTTTCTAAGGAATCTCCATGCTGCTTTCCAGAGTGGCTGCACTAATTTGCAACCCCACCAGCAATGTGTGAGTGTACCTTTCTCCCCACATCCTCACCAACACCTGTTGTTGCTTGTATTCTTGATAATCGCCATTCTAATTGGGGTGAGATGGAATCTTAGGGTGGTTTTGATTTGCATTTCTCTTATTACTAGAGATGTTGAACATTTTTCCATATGTTTGTTGATCGCTTGTAGGTCTTCTTTTGTTCATTTCCTTAGCCCATTTGTCAATTGGGTTATTTGTATTCTTGGTGTTGAGTTTTTTGAGTTCTTTATAGATTCTGGAGATTAGTGCTCTATCTGAAGTATGATTGGCAAAGATTTTCTCCCACTCTGTAGGCTCTTTCTTCGCATTGCTGATAGTTTCCTTTGCTGAGAGAAAGCTTTTTAGTTTGAATCTATCCCAGTTATTGATTCTTGCTTTTATTTCTTGTGCTATGGGAGTCCTGTTGAGGAAGACTGGTCCTAAGCCAACATGTTGAAGATCTGGACCTACTTTTTCTTCTATAAGATGCACGGTCTCTGGTCTGATTCCGAGGTCCTTAATCCATTTTGAGTTTAGTTTCATGCACAGTGAGGGATATGGGTTTAGTTTCATTGTGTTGCATATGGATTTCCAATTTTCCCAGCACCATTTGTTGAAGAGACTATCTTTTCTCCATTGCATATTTTTGACACCTTTGTCTAGTATGAGAAAATTGTATTTATTTGGGTTTGTGTCCATGTCCTCTATTCTGTACCATTGATCTACCTGTCTATTTTGGTACCAATACCATGCCGTTTTTGTTACTATTGCTTTGTAGTATAGTTGAAGTTCTGGTATTGCAATACCCTCAGTTTCATTTTTCCTGCGAAGGATTGCTTTAGCTATTCTGGGTTTCTTATTCTTCCAGATGAATTTCATGATTGCTTGCTCTATTTCTGTAAGGTACGTCATTGGGATTTTAATTGGAATTGCATTGAATCTGTATAGAACTTTTGGTAGTATGGCCATTTTGAAAATATTAATTCTGCCTATCCAAGAACATGGGAGATCTTTCCATCCTCTAAGGTTTTCTTTAATTTCTTTCTTTAGTGTTCTGTAGTTCTCATTGTAGAAGTCTTTCACCTCTTTGGTTAGATTGATTCCCAAGTATTTTATTTTTTTTTGAAGCTATTGTGAATGGGGTAGTTTTCCTAACTTCTCTTTCTGAAGATTCATCACTTATGTATAAAAATGCATTAGATATATGAGCATTGATCTTATATCCCACCACTTTACTTATTTATTTATTTATTTTTTATTTATTTATTTATTTCAGTGCTGGGGATTGAACCCAGGACCTTGTGCTTGCAAGGCAAGCACTCTACCTACTAAGCTATCTCTCCAGTCCTCGTCTCTGCCTTATCTTTAAGTTTAGAAGTTTCTTGGAAACCTCTTAGGTGTTTCGAGGCATCAGAAGTTGTAAGCCTTCCTGCATCCTTCTTTCTACAGTATGTACATAAAGTCAGGGGCTTTAACCCCTTATGAAAAGAATATCCCAGAGATCTCAATGTAGGTGTCTTTGAATGCTTGAAGATTTTTCTGTTTGTTTTGTTGCTTTGGGTTTTGTTTGTTTTGTTTTGTTTTAGTAGAGGGGACATAAGGACTTTGTAGTGAGTTTTCAAATAGATTCAGGGGTATTCTTGAGTGGGACAAAATTAGATAAAATTTCATAGATGATTTAAGATTCAGTTTTCTTAAATAATCAAAAAAGTAAGAAAGAGACCAAAAAACCCAAGAAATTATCATAATAAAATGCAATTTTTTTTTTACTTTCTAGACCAGTTTCTATAAACTTTACCAAGAGCAGATCAATATTTTAAGAGAACCTAATCATTTTAAACATAGAAAATTAGACTTTGTTTCATATCTGCATTAAATTTTGATGTTTAGAAAACTCTTTAAATAGTTTTTCTTAATTGCAGCCAGTTGACTGGATCACACACACAAGAACCTTCCATAAATTTTGTCTTCCACAATCTGGTGCAATTTACTCACACCCTCTGTGACTTACTTTATCTTCTGACTTTGCCCTTTTCTTTTTCCATTTTGGGACAATCCAATCATTTGACTTTAGGACAAAATCTGATTTTTGCCACACAAAATCCTTCATTATCCAAAAATAATTCTTTTCTTTTCTTCCTTACCAAAAATATACCCCAGTGCTCATAACTTCCTTGACCTCCCTCTCCTTGCTACTCCTCACTGGTTCCTTTGTGCCTTCCTTCCTTCCTTAAATTTACCATTTTGAGACAGTCCTTACAAAGTTTCAGAATTTAGATAAATTACTCTTTTCCTTGATGAAATAAAATAATCTATACTTACTCTTTTCCCATCAAAACACAGCTTAATTTATTTTTGCTCCTTCTATGTGGAATTAACACATTAATTAGAATTTTAACTCAGTAACATTTGCAGTGATGAATCAGAAAGGAAGAAAATTTAAACTGTTTTTTATATACTAACAATTTGTGAAAATATAATTTACAGACCTAATTATACAAATAGACAGAGATATTACTTTATAGAAATTAAGAAGCCAAGAGTACTTGCATTTATATTTAGCAACTGATGTTTCAGCGTTCTCAGTTAGGACTCTATTTCACCTCTATGATGTACATTTGTAAACTTTTAGCCCATTTCTATTTGCCTAACAACAGTTATTTCTAGATTCCTTATGAAAACAGAGATACCAGACAGACATAGTTATTTAAGGCTGACGTTTTCTCCCATGACCAAGCAGGGTGGATTTCCCACAGCAATCACGTTTCTTCATGGTGGGGTTTAATGTGAAATCACACAGGTCTAAGTTTGGCAATTGCTAGCTCCCAAGCGGGGGCTGTTTTCCTATCTGTCAGATGATGCCAGTAGGGAGGACATCTGTAATAGGAGGTTGAACAGAGAGGACATTTTCTTCTGAGATTCTATCTATAAGGTGTATAAAAATTACTGGTCAAAGTTTGAAAGGCTTCCTTCCCCAAATACTGTGCACAGAGATCATGAGAGTAAATGTGAGAATCATCATTCCTGAGCAGAGTGAGGCTCTAAGAGTGCCCTGTCACACTGAGAGTGCAGTGGCTGCAAAGGACGAACTGGATTAGCTCAGCACAAAACATGAGACTGCACTTCTCACAGAAATGAGAGAAGGAAGAGGTTGAAGGAAAAGTCCCTGGAAACTTGGTCTCAGAATTCTGAGTCATAGCAGAGGCTATGAAGTTTGAGACTATGGAGGTGGAGGGAGAAGGTGTCTATACTTCAGTTCTTTTAAAAAACAAACACATTTTTTAAAAGGAAGAGTAAAACCTTTGACCAACGGGGAAAAAAAGAAAGAGATTCAAGTTATATTTTATTTTTAAATGAAACAAATTAAGGTCACCCGTTTAAGTCTTTTAGTGACTTTGATTTTATAGACACCTTTTTCCCCTTTGGTCTAGGTCTCAAGTCGAAGAGTTAATTCACAGATGTTTACATTCCAGGGAGAATTGACTAAAATAACATACTTCCAGGTAACCTTGAATAACAAAATTATCTTAGTAAAAGCAGAAGGACAACAGAAGAGAGAAAAAAATAGAGATCCCAAAGCCGTTATGTTAACTCTGCAATTGAAGTACAGGAGCTTACATGTGGTAAGTCATAGCCAAAGAACACAGCAGAAAGAAGCACTTAGGTAAACTTACTAAGGCTGGTGCCTCAGTTTACCTCCCAAAGGGGAGTAAAGTTAGGGGAAAGGGTAGCTGGAGAAGAAGAGAGGAGGCAATCCAGACATGAAAAGATCCCCTAATTCCAGGGATCCTTGTCTCCATATCCTTAGCAAGGCCATGAATACCCCACTTTTGGAGTATAATCTCTTGACTCCCTTAATAAAAAGAAAGTCTGAACACAAGGAACTTTTGTCTACTTACCTTCCTATTTTCAAACGAGCTCTAACTGGAAAACAGGGTTATA